>NC_071410.1:21155565-21482591 GCF_017976375.1 Cuculus canorus
GCTATGAAGACAAGACTGGGGCTCTGGAGAGCCCTTCATCAGCTCAGCTGGCTCCCTCCAGTCAATTAAAAAGCACTACCGGTTGACTTGGCAGAAGGGCCGGCAACAGAACCAAGTGCAAATTAATGCACAAAGGAAGGAGAGTTTTCTGCCACTCAGCAGCCTGAGCAGCCTGGACAAGAAGAAACCTCAGCTGGGAAGAGCATGGGGCTGGGACGGGCTCTGCTTTCCTCTAATTGCATTACATTACACGAGACTGGGGGAGCCGTCCGTCAGCTGGGGAGCATCAGCAGGAGGCCAGAGAGGTCCAGACCACCAGCCTTCCTGAGCAGATTGGCACGCGTGACCTCGCAAGGAGGAAGATTTTGAGTGACACCGGGGCACTGGATCAGTGGTAGAAGCCTGGGAATCTGCATCAGCAAGTTTCAGCTCTTGGCTCTTTTTCTTCACACAATTAAAGTTGTAAAGCTTTCCTCTGAAAGCTGATGGAGTTTGCTGTCTGCCATCTTCAAAAAATACTTCTAAATTCTTTTTGAAGAGGCAGTTTTTCACCTGGAATCAATTTCCAAGTTCAGCTGACTATGTTCAAGGTTGTGTGAGAGAGAAGACACCTCAAATCCTGGGTTCAGTGATGGTCCCCTCAGTACAAGAAAGACATTAAGGGGCTGGAGTGCATCTGGAGAAGGGAACAGGGCTGGGGAAGGGTCTGGAGAACGGGGGTTACATGGGTGGCTGAGGGACTTCGAGCTGGAGAAGAGGAGGCTGAGGGGAGACCTCATCGCTCTCTGCGGCTCCCTAAAGGGAAGTGGGAGTGAGATGGGTGCTGGGCTCTTATCCCAAGTAACAAAAGACAGGATGAGGTTGGAACCGGATGGGCTTTAAAGTCCCTTCCAACCCAAACCATTCCATGTTTATATAAGATGGAAAGCAGTTTTCTATGAGCTTCCTAGGTGGCTTGAGGATGATGGTAGTCTCAACATACTTTTGGGTTTATGTCGTACTGAAGCTCAGAGCGTCAAAGCACAACCCAGTGGATTGCACCAAAGTGATGGACAGAGTGTTTCCCTGGGCTCTAAGGGAACCTAGCAAGAGAGAAGGACATGGTCGAAGAGGACGTGAGCTGACACACTCACGTGCACACAGCACTAAGTGCATGAGTCTATCTCTAGCAAAGTAGGTCACGTCAACAAAAGCCTGGCTGAGATAAACGGTACGCTCGGGTGCTACATTAACATCAACATTAATATTACGAGTAGCTCAGTGCTCCCCCCAGCTCCCCTGGACCTCGTTGCTCCTTCCTCTCACTGGCAAAGCCTTGCAGAAGGCGAAAGGCCCTGGAAAGACACGTAGAGCGTCTGACCCTCATAAAGTGCAGACAGGGGGAAATTGCCTGGAGATGGAGCCTGATGATAGAGCTTTGCTGTGTTTGGCTGTGGGAGGCATGAGGAGGAGGCAGGTGCCAAAGTCCTAGGAGAGGGCACCCAAACCCCAGGAGAGCAGGGCCAGGTGGTGGCTGGGTACCCCAGGTGCTGGGCAGGCACAGGCAGGGAGAGAGGAGGCTGATGGACCGACTGCTGCACCAGCGGTGCTTAGCATTTATAGTGTTATGTGGTTTGGGTCCATCACCTGGGCTCTCAGGCAGCTCTCCACAGCATTTGCCTCACAGCTCAGGGATCTAGGAGGAAGGAGCCTGCTATCCTGCAGCCACCTTCCAGTGCAGGAGGTCCCTCCCTCTCCCTCTCCCTCTCCCTCTCCCTCTCCCTCTCCCTCTCCCTCTGTTGCTTCAGCCCTTCTCAGCTGTCAGCCAGAGGATGGATGAATCCAGATCCTACTTCTGCCAGCCCACCACAACCTGGAGTCACTGCCCTGGAGAAGACTCCTGTGTAGGCTTTTCTCCAGTCTGGAGCAAGTAAATAAATAAATCAATCATCCCTGGAGCTCCCCAAAGGTGCCATTAAGGAGCAGAGAGTTAGTGATTAGTGTCAACAGGAAAGCGGGGAAAAATTATAAACAAAGAAGTCATTGTCATGTCCGTGGGGAGAGCACTTCTAAAAATCCTTTAACAGGGCTCATAAAATATACATGGCCTCAGTGGCTGGCTATACATCCTGATTATCCCATGACTTCAGCTCCTGGGGGCCAGGGTGTTTCTGCTCCTCACCAAGGAAAGCAAAGCAGGTGGTCCAGTGGGCAGTGAGGTCAGTCAGGACTGTGATGGAGCGATCATGAGCCCATGGACCTTCCTGCTGCCAAGTGGGTGGGTGCGATCACAAGCTGATGCCTTGCTGCAGGGTGCAAAACATGGCCAACCCCTTCATTTTGGGTGAGAAACAGAGTGAGAGAGAAGGAGAATCTAGCTGGACCTGATCTGGTTGAAGATGTCCCTACAGGGGGTTTGGACCAGGTGACACTCATGGTCCCTTCCATCCCAAACCATTCCATGATTCTATAATGAGGAGAGGTCAGCCCTAAAGACCCACTTTCAGGTGTTTCTTTCCACTTCTGATAATCACAATCTTCACATGTGTCTCAGGGAAGGGGAGCCTTTGCAAAACATCACAACTGTTTCATCCAGCTCTGCTGGAGCACCACAGCAGGCAAGATGCTGCAGGATGCCATGTGAGTCTTTGTCACAGTCACACTCATGAGGGCGACGGGAATGGGTTAAAATTTGTGTGCACCCTCTACCCTCCATCCTCCCTTGCTCTTCTGCTGGAGCACATGCAGCTCACCCACTCACTCAATCAGAGGAGCAGTCCAAGGCCTCTTTCTTTCTTCCCTTCCTTTAACGATATTAATATTTTATTACATTTCATTGGAAGAAACATGCAAATGAATGTGTGTGGGAAGGCCCTGGAGTCTTCCAATGTTAACAAAACAAGTAAACAAGGATTGTCCTCCTTCTGAATGATGTTAACACAATATACAAGTGTTGTTCTACAATCAATAACCTCATAGGAAGCGTGGGTGGCTGGAGGCTCTGTCACTACATTAACTCAGGTTGTCATTAAAAGGATTCTGCTTTGCTGATCAGATCTTTTTTTTTTTTCCCAAGCAATACGAGAATTTCTTGCAAACATTACAGTAGTGTCAGAGAAACACAGACTGTGCAGGGTCTCATGGCTCAGCTGGACCAATTCCTAGCATCTCAGGAGCTGCCCTAGAACTCCCAAACACTCCTGAGGGCATTTCCAGCCCTAAGACTGTAGTTGGGCACCAAGTCTATAGAGTCAAGAAGCCAGGTAGACTATAGCTTCACTGCCTTAGAGAGTCTCAGTATAGCAAGGAAACAAGGAGCAGAAGGGCTTGAAATCATCATGAAAAATCATAGAAAATCATGGTTTGGGTTGGAAGGAACCCCAAAGCCCATCCAGTCCCACCCCCTGCCACCTCCCACTGGATCAGCTCCATCCATCCTGGCTTTGAACACCTCCAAGGGATGGCAGCAGCCACCACTGCTCTGGGCAACCTGGACCAAGGCGTCCTCACACTCAGAGCAAAACATTTCTGCCTAAGATCTCATCTCAATCTCCTCTCTTTCAGACAAAAAACACTCTCTCTCATCCTATCCCTGCTCATCCTCTGTTTTCCTGGAGCCTCTTTCAGTACTAGAAGCTGCTCTAAGATCTCCCCACAGCCTTCTCTTTTAGGGAAGGGAGATAAAAGCAGGTGTCCCTCCACCTGTTCACATGGTTTCCTACTGCCTGAGTGAGAGGAGTTTACAGCTCTGTAAACCTGGTTCAGCTGCTTGCAGGAGACAGATGCCCTGATGGGAGATCTGTAAAGACAGAAGATGCAGATTAAGATTTCATTATAATGCATCCAACCCTGAAAAACTGGGTGAGAAGGAGTGTGGGATTTATTGCTATCAATTTGAGCTACAGATCTCAAGATGGAGCCTAATCAAAAAGAGAAGTCTCATGCAATATAAACCTTTCCAAGTCAGGTAAGTCAAAGTCCTACAAACACCCCCAAAGTCCTACAATGCCCTCAGCCCCGTGGTTTGAATATTGCGGTTGTCCTGTGCAGGGACAAGAGTTAGGCTCAATGATCCTTGTGGATCTCTTCCAACTCAAGACATTCTATCTTTCTACCATATATGCCAAAAGTAATTATAGTCGCTAAATTGCCTTTATAGGGTCTATTTTTGCGTAGTAGTAAAAAAAAAACCCAAAGAAAAAGGAATATGACATCAGAAAAGAGGGCCAAACAAAGATGGCACCTGCTTGCAGTAAAATCCAGTTAAACATTGCTGAAAGCAGGAGACATAGGTACAAAGTAGCTGTAAGAGGTTCTTCAAGAAAGTTTTCTGAGTTTGATTTCTTTGGCCGTTCGGGATGTAAGCAAAGGTCTGAAGTCCTGCTATGCTAGTGAGTTATAGAATCCTTTAAGTTGGAAAAGCCCTCTCAGCTCATCCACTCCAACCATCAGCCCAGCCCCACCGTGCCTGATAAACCCTGTCCCCAAGTGCCACAGCCATGTGTTTTTTTAACCCCTCCAGGGATGGAGACTCCCCCACTGCCCTGGGCAGCCTCTGCCAGGGCTTCACCACTCAGTCAGTGAAGTAATCTTTCCTGACATCCAATCTAGACCTTCCCTGGTACAATTTCAGGCCATAACACATTGAGGGCAACACAACATTGTCAAATTTCGTCTCATTTTCTTCTGGTGTTCAAATTTCTTCTGGTTTCAGCCATCACTCACTGAATCTTGGGCATAAAAGGTGGAAACATTGAATGGGAAATCCTGCTTTTGTGGCTTTGTTGAAGAAGCAACAGCCACACAGAGCCAACAAGATGCTCCGGTCCGGTGCAGCAGTCGTGGCTCCCCAAGACCAATCCCACCTCTTATGCAGATCCGAGTCCCATGACTCACTCAATCATTTCTATAAACATCTCCTTTTGAAACAGCAGCCTGTTTTTCTCACTGCTCAGCCTGGCCTGGGCCAGTGGGTAATTATGTTAATTCTGCCATCAAAATGATTAGCCATTCCACTTCAGCCAAGAAAATGCTGGAAATTGGCTCATGATTTATTCTGCATTCTTATTTCATCTCATCCTTTTAACATGGCACTTGGGTCTCCCTGCAGCTCACTGGCCAATTAGTCAAATCAAACGAGGCACAGAGAAATGCAGGTCTTAAACACAGCCCAGGTCCATGTGTTGGCAAGATCTGGATGTATCCATTCCCTAGAGGCTGGGGAAGTGACATCTCCCTTTCCCTGGGGATCCTCCGCTGGATTGGACTTTCTCTTCCTCATGTTTAAGAAACCACCTTCCTGGGGGACAGGCAGCTCTTAAGCTCATGAGTTTCTCTGTGAAGTGAAGAATCTCTGAGCTCTGTGAGAGATGAAAGAGATTGGTCTTTCACAGACTAAAATAATGTTAAAACTGCTCAAATAGAAAAGCCACTTCCAAGTGGAGGCAACCAGCAGTGACTGAGGCTGGAAGGAGCCCAGCTCCCTCCCTCCCCCCTGCTCCCAGCTGTGCTGGATGCCTCACCATGTCCAGAGTGTTTTTCTCTAATCTGCTTTTGAGTGTCCCTCACGGGATCGCCAATGCTTCCCTGGGTAATCTTCCATGGCCTGACACATCTCTCTGTCAACAGGCTTCCCTGGGCACTTCATTGTAAGTTAAAAGCCCCATTCTTCTTCGTTGCATTCCCTTTATGCTTTGATATATCCTTTCCCTCCCTGCACACCCATTTTGCTGTGAAACAATTGATGTATCACCCATTTGGAGCACCAGACACCTGGTCCTTTCACCCTGCCTGTCATCTTTCCCTGGTCTGCCTTGATTTTCATGCTATTAAAACTTTAGACACTTCCCATAGTTGAAGCCTCGGAGCTCTATGGCTCCAGCGCATGGCTCCAGGAAGGAAGCAGAGCAGAGCAGAGCAGAGCCTGGCCATCGTCTACCTGCTACGCCCTCAGCAAACCTCTCCAAAGAGGCCCAGCTATGTCACCACTTGTCACACCTCACACATATGTGATCTACTGTTCATCGCACACTTCCATCTTCACTCTTGTGACCCGAGAGTGCACACTGTCCCCAGGCACAGCACCTCCAGCACAGCACCCAGGGCTGCTTCGGTTCAAGTGTATGCCTGCAAGGTCACTGCAGTCCCTTCCCTGCCTGCACAGCCAGGTTATGGAGTGGGACACGTTCATCTGTCCAGGAGGAGCTGAGCTGAAACTACCCTGGAGCAATTTGTCTCCTGCTGACCTGTCTCAGGCCAGATCCTGCAAACTGCTAAACAGAAGTGACTTCAAAGTTCTCCAGGGGCCACCTCCCCATTTATCTCAATGAGAATGGTGACATCCCAGACTGTGATGCATGAGCCATGCCACCTTCCTCCGCACCATGACATCTCTGGGTTTTCTGCTTTGCTGCCTCTCTGCCAAACTCTCCCACGAGACGCCTGTCACTGCCGGGGGTGATGGCTTCGGCAGCAGCAATTCCCAGGAGAAAACACATTATTTGCAATTTCCATTTAAAAAAAAAAGCGGGGAACGAAAGCATCCACGGATGTGTCTGATGTGCCAATGGCTGCTTTTGGATGTTCTGGTTTGCTCCTCTTTGTGCTGTCTGGACTAACTCCATAGTTACCAGTGTGCCCCAATCCCCAGATGGTCTGGGGCAGGAGGAAAATTTACCATAAGGGTTGGACTGGATGACCTGTAAAGATCCCTTCCAACTCAAAGCATTGTGTGATTCTATTTTTCTATGACTCCAGGAGTCCTGAGGCACGGAGCAGTCCCACCAAAGGCAGCGTGACTCCTCATGGGGCACGGAGCAGTGACACTACCGGCTCTGGGACAGGGGACCTCACACAGGAAATCTGGGACAGGTGCAGGGCTGAGGCCGGGTGTCCAGACTGGTACTTCATTCATGAAACTAAGAGAAACACTGTCCTGTGCAGCTTCCAGTCTTGAAAGGGGCTCCAGGAAAGCTGAAGAGGGGCTCTGGATCAGGGAGTGCAGGGAGAGGACAGGGGAGAACATTTTTCAGCTGCAAGAGGGGAGATTGAGATGAGATCTTACGAAGAAATGTTTTTCTGTGAGGGTGGGGAGGCCCTGGCCCAGGTTGCCCAGAGCAGTGGTGGCTGCCCCATCCCTGGAGGTGTTCCAGGCCAGGTTGGATGGGGCTTGGAGCCCCTGATCCAGTGGGAGGTGCCCATGGCAGGGGGTGGGACTGTGTGGGCTCTGAGGTCCTTTCCAACTCAAACTGTTCTATGATCATATTCCGTTCCTCAGCAGAAGCTCCTGATGCTCTTCCGTGCCTCTGCCTCACCCTTGCACTGGGCAAATTATCTAAACAACATTCAGAACCAGAGTCAAGTTTTCCAGAAGACCCCCTGGGTGGGAGCGCAGCAGTTCTGGACTCAGAGAGAGAAGCAGAGTAAAGCTGTTTTCCCTAATCTCTGCTTTGCTGTTAGAGATGCCCCCATTCTCAGAGCAGAGGCCCATCGGTAAATCAGCCTCTGGTTCTTTGTGGGTCCTCCAGCCAGAGCCACCAAAGCAGCACCCTGGCAGCCTGGAACGAGATGCTCACACCATTCAGAGGAATCGGGCATGGATTTGATCCAAGCCTCTCCCTGCTATCAAAGCAAACAGAGTCCTTGTAGCAAGCTGCAACCATGCAGCTTCAAATGACTTTAAGAGTCCTCTTGTAAATCCTTTCAGCAGGAAGGACTCCTCTGAATAGTGTGAGCTGTGAAGACCTGGGGGCTGATCTGAATGGCAGCACCTATCCCAAATTAAAACACTACAGGAAGGCAGAAAGGTGGAGAGAACAACATCCCCCCCTGTGCTGCAGCCCTGAACTCCTCTGCCTGGCTGCTCATGAGCCAAGGGCTATAAATTACCAGGAAGTGACTTTGCTCGTAAATGGTTTTAATTTTTGGTTTTATGTTCCGAGGGGGGAACTGGGTGATCTATAGCACAACAGATTGCTGATGGTTCTCCCACAGAGCTCTCGGGCTTCTCCCACAGCTCTTTCTTTTCTCCCTCTGTTTTCCCATTAATGGGCAGCCCTAAAGCAGAGCTGAGGAGGCTCATTGTCGGTCAAGATCATTCCCAGGCTTGAGCCAGAACCGGACAGATGCAGTTGGTGCCCAATAATTGCCTCTTCCACATCGTCATTTCTCACTGGCAGGAGGAAGGAGGTAGGGAAGTCTTGAGACACTGCTCTGCCTGCTGGACATCCCTGGCTTATCAGGGCTGCTTCCAGCACCTCCTCCAGGTTCAGCCTCTCCTCGCAGAGGTGTTTTGTGCTCAAGTGTGCACAGACAGCATAGCAACAGTGGGTTTTGAGCAGAGATGTTTGTATTGCACCCTTCTGACCCAAGGAGAGGCTGGGCAGTCTCTGGGGAGAGGAAAGACAGAAAGCCATGAAGCTGCAGACCTTAGAGCACTTTCCAGTCCTGAAAGGGGCTCCAGGAAAGCTGGGGAGGGGTCTCTTGGTCAGGGAGGGCAGGGAGAGGACGAAGCAGATTGATTTTGAGCTGAAAGAAGGGAGACTGAGATGAGATCTTAGGCAGGGACATGGACCAGAATCACATTATCTGGTGGATCACAAGACCATGGGGATCCAGGTGCAATCTAACAGCACAGATCCAGTTTGAGTTTGGCAAGGCAAGGCTGGGTTTCATCAGCTTGGCAGCCTGAGAGCAGCACTGGTTTGAAGATCTTTCGCCTCTGTGGTGCCTTTCAGTGCAAACGCACCCCCTACCAGCAAGCCACTGGCTTTTTCACTCTCATAAACACCTTGGGCTCCAGTGAGGTGAAGGCTGTAGTCATCAAACACAAACCAGCATTACTAGTCCAAACATCACAGGTGATGCCATGAAATCAGAGGAACTTGAAATACGGCTACTAGAAAGCAGCAGAAGTGTGATCTCCCGCAGAGCAGCACACAGATGATCTTCAACACTGCCATCCCCAGCTACGAAAGAACAACCCAGAGCACTGAAAAGAGGTGTCCAGTGGAGGCAACAGCCCTCACGCCTGTATCCAGGAGCTTTAGCTCGTTCAGATTGGAGTCCATTCTCAGGAAGTGTAAAAATTAGCTTCCAGCCTTTGCTCTGTGTGTTCATTGCACCTTCCATGCATCCCTTCCACAAACAGCATCATGCACCACACCAGGCTTGCTGGTCTGGCCAGGCATCTCCAGCAAGGCTCACCGTGCCACCAGGGCCTGGCCCATGTCCCTACAAGTGCCTCCACCGGTCCTGCAAGCTGAGATGTCTCTGCTGCCTGGACACCATTGTCCTACCAAGGTCCTAGCATAGAGCAGAGCAGTGACAGGAGAGCACACCAGCCCCTTCTCCATTCATGTTGTGGAAGCATGAATAGAAAAGCAAAGAGGATGATAAAATCTTCACGGTGTCTGGAATGCTGCTTCCTGGTCTTCCACAGAGCTCAGCCACCGCCAAACCAGTCCTGCTAAGCAAGACCAGCCTTTTGGGAGGAACAGCCAGAGAAGGATACAGGTTTCTATATCCATGAGAAGTTCCCATATCCATGAAAAAGCCCACCTCATTCCTTGCAAGAAATCAGTCATCTCATTTCTAACATCAACATGCCAAGCTCCAGCCCCTTGGACCAAGGAGGCTGGTTCCTCCTGGTCTGCTGTCCCAGCTCAGGACAGTTAACATTATCATTCTTAATCATTTTCATCCCCAGTAACAATGCATTTCCTCCTAATTCTGTTGGTTTGCAAGATCTGCCCCCAGCCGCCACCTCTCTAATTCAACAGCATTTTCTCTCTTCATGTCCCTCCTCACCAGCTGTCCTTGAGGCATTCAAGACTCCTGCCAGCTTGCATAGCGCATGCCTTGGCTCTAGCCCTCACTCCTGGGCTCTGGCCTTATGCCACTTTGCCTCAACACAAGCCCAGGCTGCTCCCAGAAACACCAGTTGCTCCAGCTGTTCATCTGTCCCTCCTCCTCTCTTTCTCCTGAGGCTACTGGTATTTGAAAAGCCATCAAGAAAGTTGAAGCAGATGGTACACGAGGAGATGCTGAGAAAACAGAGCTTCTTACCCCAGAGAAAAGAAGCCCAAAGTGGCACGTGAACTGCTGCCTTCAGCCACCTAATGGGGCACCACAGATGGGATGGAACCAGGCTCCCAAACGTGTCATGCAGGAGGTCAGTGAGCGAACGCTACCATGAAGGAAAATGCCAGTCAACTAAGGGAAAGCAAGGAGGTGTCCCTCAGGCTCGCAGAGGTCCCCTTCCTGCGCAGATTTTTCAGTGGTTTCCAAAGTATGGTGAGACAGATAAAGAGCTGGATCTAGACAACACTGACCCAACAAAATGTGGTTGTTCCGCAGGGGTCAGTGTTGGGGCTGGTGCTCTTTAACGTCTGTGTCACAGACTTGGACAGTAGGATGGAAGGCACCTCAGCAAGTTTGCTTGTTGCACCAAGCTGTGTGGCACAGTCGACACACTGGAGGGAAGGAATGGCATCCAGAGGGACCTGGACAGCCTGGAGAGAGTTCAGCTCCTCAAGGAGTTCCACAAGGCCAATTGCAAGGTCCTGCACTTGGGTCAGGGCAATTCCAAGCACAAACACAGGCTGGGCAGAGGATGGATTGGGAACATCCCTGGAGAGATGGACTTTGCAGGGAGTGGTGGTGGATGAGGTGTTGTCCAGAGCAGTGGTGGCTGCCCCATCCCTGGAGGGGTTCAAGGCCAGGTTGGATGGGGCTTGGAGCCCCTATATCCAGTGGGAGGTGTCCCTGCCCATGGCAGGGATGGAACTGGATGGGCTTTAAGATTCCTTCCAACACAAAATATTCTGTGGTTCTATGAAAGGTGCAGCTGCAGCTGGATCTCCCCTCCTCACCAGTTCATGGCCTGAGCCATGGGACATCGAGGTCTCTAAGGGACTCGGTGACCGATTTAGGAGCAGTCTCGAAGCCGATTCCCGTTTTCATTCCGGTTTTGCTGCATTTACCGATTGAGTCACAAGATGGCGCAATTGCCCCATTCGTCCTTCCTGGCTGGGAACCGCCGCGCTGTCAGCTGCGGCCTGTGGGGACCTGCTGGGAATTTTTGCAGCCTGGATCAAGCAGTTTTTCTTCTCTCAGGTCTCAGGTCCTAGCAGATATTCGAGTCTGGATAAAACTGCTCCTCAAACTGACCCTATGGCACCACATTCCCTGCACAAGCGACCAGCACGGCGTGCCCAGCAAAAGGCTCATTTGGACCATCCGCATCAGCTCCCTTCCTGCGCCCACGTCCCACGGCCATCCCACCACGGCGTTTGCTGCATCTAGGAGGTGGATGCAGCCTCAGAGCAGCACCCAGAAACTTCTCTATCCCCAGATTTCAGTTCCCTTCAAAGCTACGAGAGATGACCGTGCCTTTGACAATGCAGCATGGGTTCAGATCTTTACTCACAGGTGCCTTCAAGCTTCAGTGGGCAGCTGAGATTCCTTCTGGTTTTGGAGGATGAATGTGGCTGCACTCCATAACTCCCCAGGAGCAGCAGGGACAGAGAAGAGCTGCCCCATAGCTCAGGGGACTGTTTGATGAACTGCCTGCAAGCACCACGGCAGGGAGAAGACAGCACAGAAAAGGCTGAGAGGGAGAAAATAGCCAGGGAGGGGTGTAGAGTGCTGACATCTGCCCATGGGGAAGGTGGAAGAGAATTGAGCAATGAGCTGGTCTCTTGGAGGAGGTATCTGGGGAAGGACATAAAACGGGACAAGATGCCACATTTTCAGCTGAGGTGGCACATCTGGAGAGGTGGAGCAGTGAGATCACAGAGTGTGCCGGGGAGGCTTTGAGCCATTGATCTAGCCATGAAGAAGAGCCTCAGCACCTCTGTTCCTAGGGACTTAACGGGACTCATGCCAACCAGGAGCCTCTCAGGCAAACCACTTTCATCAGAAAATGGTGGCTCACTCCAACTGGAGCTGTTCCACTCCTCCAGATCTCTCCTCATTAAAAAAGGGTTTGGAAGTAGTTGAAACATCCCATTTTTCCGCAGACTCATTTTTCTTAGGACAGCTTTTCCCTCTTGAAACTTGCTCTGAAGTCAGTTGGCACAACAAAACAGCCTCTTTGGAGTGAGCAGCTCCAAAAGAGTCATTTGGCCTCTCACTTCCCAAAAGCTTTCATCGGGATGGGAAAACTGCAAAAGCTCAGGCAGAAATCCTTTCTCAGCAACTTTGACCATCAGAGACCAGGCCAGCGATTTCCATTACTCCCTGTCCAAGCCAGCAGCAGAAGGCGTGGCTGCACGGTCCCTTTGCTCCTCACACCAAATACTTTGTGGAAGTTCAGGGCCACCCAGCACAAAGCAAAGAGACTGAAGCCACAGCTGTAAAAATATCTGGGGCCTCTGGCCACAACCCTTCCTCCAGGATTCCTGGGACCTCTCAGCATGTGTGCGGCAACTGAGAGAGAAATACTTGAGCCTCACTCCCATTCCCAGTGGGCTCAAGAGAGAGAGCTGCTACAGCTTTTCTCCCATGGAGTTGCAGCTGGAGCGCAGCAAAGGTCTTGGCTTTTCAAGTAACCCTTGTGTTCATCCCTCTGTACATCTCCGAACCTGCTGTCAACAGCTCCAGCCTGTCCACAAGGAGTGATCATTGAGGTGTCTCACCATCTCAGGGTAGATGGTGGAGAAGGTGCCAGGTGATCTCATGAGAGAGAGTGGATTTCGTGCTGGTGAGGTAACACCTCAAATCCTGGGTTCAGTTGGGGAAGGATCTGGAGCCCAGGGGTTCTGGGAGTGCCTGAGGGACCCGGGGCTGTTTAGCCTGGAAAAGAGGAGGATGAGGGGAGACCTCATCACCTTCTGCAGCTCCCAGAAAGGAGGGTGGAGCGAGGTATATACTGGGCTCTTCTTACAAGTGACAAGTAATAGGATGAGAGGAAATGGTCTCAAGTTGTGCCAGGGCAGGTTTAGATTGGATATTAAGAACAATTTCTTTACTGAGAGAGTGGTGAAGCCCTGGCAGAGGCTGCCCAAGGCAGTGGGGAAGTCTCCATCCCTGGAGGAGTTCAAAAACTCTATGGCTGTGGTGCTTCGGGACATGGTTTAACAGGCACTGTCGTGTTGGGCTGACAGTTGGACGGGATGAACTTCTCCAACCTTAATGATTCCATGACTCTAAGAGCTGAATTTTCCCAAGCTGCACTCACCTGCTGGGTGGCAGGTGGGGCTGAATTCCCTCATCAAAAGCAATGCCAGAAAGCCCCTTCAACAACTGCCACAACAAGTCCAAGAGTCCCATCTCCGTGGCTGGTCCTTCTCCCATCCCTGCCAGCTGCTCCAGCCTGGCCTGGCTGCTCATTCCAGGCATGTTTCTCATGGCTGTCAGAGGAATGCAAAGCCTTGGGGTGTTCATGGAGCCCAGCACCAGATCCCTTCCGAAAAGGGACAGCGGGGTGATGTCAGCGGAAACATATTTTTAACCCATGTTCAAATGAAAAGGAAACAACCCAGAGGAAGAGCATCAAAAAAGGGCAACAAAACCCCTCCCGACAATGAAGACTCCAGCTTTGCTTTCAAGTTTTACTTTTCCCAGGACATTGACTCCCTCCTGCCCTCAGCCAAGAGGGAAAAGAGCGAGCAAGGGAGTATGAAGCCTCCCCACATGTCCCACAAACAGGAAGCATCAGCTATATAAAGCTCAGGGCTGTGTCAGGAGGCAGAGGGGCAGGACATGGGATGTGCCAAGGCCCTGTGACATCCACCTGGACTGCCAGCCCATGTGAAGACAGGCACGTTGGCTGGGCCAGCTGGGGCAGAGCAAGGCAGCTCTGATGCTCTTCAGCCTTCTTCCCTATGAGCATGCAGCCGGTGTAAACCAGTCAGCATAGACATGTTCCATCCTCATCTACAACAAGAGAAACCCCAAGGAAATGAGAGGAAGGGGCTGCTTCTGCAAGGAAACCTTTGAACTTTTCTTTTTCACAACACAGTGGTCAGACCCTATTGGGTCTGGTGTTTACAGGTGTAAGCCATAGCTTGGCAGACTAAAATCCCTGCAGCAAAACCTGGGGAGGGCAGGGAGTATGGAAATTGTAGAGCCTCAGCACCCCAATTGCCATTGAGCTCCTGTCACCCCAACAGGATGTGGATTATAATCCAAGCAGGACCCAAACTGCATTCCTAGGGAGAGCTATTGACTTCAGATCTACTGCTGGCCACAGCCAAGTGTGGCATTTTGATGGAGAGGAAGCAATGGGAGAACTTCCTTCAACTCTGTCCTGGAACATGGAGTGACCTGGTGGCTTGGGTGTCCCAGTGGCAGCAGAGGTTCTCCAGCTGCTGGCAGGAAGGGAGGGATGGGGCCAAGGTGGTGTGGGCAGGAGCAGAAGCCCTTACGGCCTGGAGGGTCGCTGTCATGAAACTTTGCAGTTTTCATCTTCCAGGGAGCCTCAGGGGATACATGACACAAACTTGCATCCTGGGAAATACATTCCAAGTCCAATTGCTGTCCACCTTGCAGAGATATCCCATAAATTTTTCCCTACATCCTAAAACAACTCCTTCGCCTGTATCCCTCCCCAGAAATGCTCTGAGTACCTTCCTCTCCTCCCCAGACAGCTGCAGTGGTGAGCATCCAGCAGTCAGAGACCATTTCTCCTATTCCCCACCCAGCTGTGCTGTCACCAGGCAATTCATGTTCTGATCCTCTCTGCTGTCCTGACAGCTGATCGATGCTCAGAGGAAGGAGTTTCATCAGCTCCAGGAGAGGCCTCCAGCTTTCCCCTCTCCTGAACCCATCCATTCCCATCCAGCAGGCTGGGGAAGCCACCAGAGAGGCTTATTAACACCGTTTAACACTGCATTTCCTGGAAGGCATGACGTTTGAGGGAACAGAGGGAAAGGAGGAAGGACAGAGGGAGAGATGGAAGGAAGAGAGAGGTGGTACCTCCATGAAGGTCTTGCCTGACCCCACGTGACACCATGCACTGTGAGCTAGAGCAGGGAGTGAGTCCCCCAAAACTTAGAATCACAGAATGTCCTGAATTGTAGGGGACCCACAAGGATCATCGAGTCCAACTCCTGTCCCTGCACAGGACAACCCCAACATTCACACCGTGGGGCTGAGGGCCTTGGACAAATGCTGCTGGAATATTGTCAAGCTCGGTGCCGTGACTGCTGCCCTGGGAGCTGTCCCAGGGCTCCACCACCCTCTGTGTGAAGAACTTTGTCCTCGTGTCCAACCTAAGCCTCTCCCTGGCACATCTTCCTGCCATTCCTTTGGGTCCTGTCATTGCTGGCCAGAGAGAAGAGTTCAGTGTCTGCTCCTCCTCCCCGCCATGTGAGGAAGCTGCAGAGCGTGATAAGTCTCACCTTGTATCCCAACCCTCTTCAGATACCCAAACAGATCACACAGGTTCCCAAAGGCTGGGCTGACATCCAGCAGCTGAAGATGAGGAGAGCAGGAGAGCCCCGTGAGATCCCATGGGTCTCCAGAACGTTTCCAGGAGTGGATCCCCTCTACCAACCTGAAGATTCCTCTGTGCTGCGCCCAGCTGTGATCTGTAAGCCCTGGGCAGTTTGGATGGGCATGACCTCCCAACCCCCCCACCCCACTCTGTCCGTGGAGGCTGCACACTGGTGGGCCACCATCTCCAGGGCCCTGGGGCCACTCTGTCCCTGGGTGAGAAAGTAAGATTTGCCTTCACAGATTGGAGCAGCACATCGTGGCAGCTCCAAGCCCCAGCCCACCATGGGTCAGCTTGTCCAGGAGACACTGTCTGGCTCTTCTTTATTGCATTTTCCTTCCAGAGCTGAATGCCAGCTCAGAAGCTCTTCCCCAGACCTGCACATGGGAATTATTTTTAGGCACTGCAGGCAGGAGCCAAGAAGAGCTTGGACCCAGCTGCAGGAAAGCAGAACTTAGCAAGGCAGGAAGGAGCCAGAGAGTGGATACAAGGAGCACTCCCTGCCTGCAGCCACCACGGCTCCTTCTCCTGTCACACACGGCTTCCCAGAAACGGCCACCCAAGGGGAAGACCCTCAATTGTGCACACAAGGACCACAGAGAGGCTCTGTGCTTGGCTCGGGGCTGGACAGGAGAGGGCAGAGGTGATGGCAGGAGGACAAAATCTTGCAAGAGCATCCCATGAGACCCCAGCCCGGTGGTTGTGACCCCTGCAGAGGCCACACCAGTCACTGGCTTTTGCCCCCATCCACTGCAGGTAGGAGCAGTGGAGGTTGGGGCTGCAGAGGGAGGCAGACAGGCTTGGCAAGGGGCTGCGATGCTGTGGTGCACAGGGAAGGGTACAGCATGGGGACGCTTAGGGGCTGTACCGCTGCCGCTGAGAGAGCAGGTATGAATTAGGTAACCATAGGTTTGCCTAAGTAAGGTACATAAGCGGCTTGGAAAGGGTTTGGACCCACACCCAGAGGGCAGAGGGTGTTCCCTCCCCAGTGCTGGAGGAAGCCCTGTGGCTCCCTTCCTCCCCATGTGCCTGCAGCTCTGAAACTGCCCCAGCAGCACCCCGGTGCCTCTGGAGTGCCTGGCAAGAGCAGCTAACACAAGCTACCAGGCCTTTGCAGGCTCACGGGACAGGATTGAGAACTTTTGGTTCTGCTGGTGCCTCGTGGCTATAATATGATGCTGGAGGAAAGCTTCTTCACCTGGGAAACATGGTAGATCAGGTGAAAAAAAGAAAAAGGACAGCTTGAAAGAGCAGATCCCAGGCTTTAAGGCAAACCCTCAAATCAAGGGACTTGCTTGCTTCGTATCTAATCTCAGTGTTCAGCTTCATTCCCATTTGCCTTGTGCCAGTGGGATGATGTCCCCTCAGTCAGTGCAGCAGCAAGAAAAGATGTGGCAGAGCTGCAGCCGCCTTGCTTGCAAAACTGTGGGCAGTGCATTCCCTCCTCACTCAGCCTCTGCGCACATAAAGCAGATGCGATCATCGGGGGCAAACCTGCTGCTGGGCTGTTTCCAAAAGGGTGCTGTATCTCCCAGCCCAGCAACAGATGTTCGAAAGGGTTTGTGTGTTTTGGGGGAGGGTTTCTTCTTTCTTGATTCATATTTTTGGGGACAACTTAGAGCAGCTTCCAGGACTAGAAGGGGCTCCAGGAAAGCTGGGGAGGGGCTCTGGATCAGGGAGTGCAGGGAGAGGATGAGGGGGAATGGTTCTGAGCTGCAAGAGGGGAGACTGAGATGAGATCTTAGGGAGAAATGTTTTGCTGTTCAGGTGGGGAGGCCCTGGCCCGGGTTGCCCAGAGCAGCGGTGGCTGCCCCATTCCTGGAGGGGTTCCAGGCCAGGTTGGATGGGGCTTGGAGCCCCTGATCCAGTGGGAGGTGTCCCTGCCCATGGCAGGGGATGGAACTGCGTGGGCTTTGAGGTCCCTTCCAACCCAAACCATTCCATGATTCTATGATACTCTGATTCTGGGGAAAGCCTCTTTTCCTCAGTGGTCTGGCTTCCCCCTAAATGATCTGCCTGCCCTTGCCGTGCATCTGACTTTTCTAAGGCTTTGCAATAGATCTACTTCGGCTTTAGTCAAGAAGACCTTCTAGACCGATCTTTATCTGCAGATCAGATTTTTCCCTGAAATAGCTTTCCAGCCCCCATGGTTTACCCAAGAAAATGCAAAGGCTTCCTGCAAGGAAATTTTTTCCAGTGAGTTCCTTGGGTCTGATGGGCCTGGGAAATTCCAGCTTATTTGGGGGAGTAGAGGGAAAAGCAGCAGGGCCAGAAGTTTACTTTGTGTCCCTGAGATGGTCCCTGTCTCCTGGTCTGCAAACTGCCTGCAGATATTCCCACAGTCCTCCCCAGCTTTGATGGACAACTTCCTTCATGCTGAATGACACTTAGGGACCTACCAGGGTGTGCGAAGGCTTTCGAGGATTGTTGACCCGGCCTCCACCCTGCAAAACTGACAAGAATGAGCCCTTGCCCCCTCCTTAATCCATGTTCGCCCTGTAGCCGAGAGGAGCCCGTGAACCCTGTCCCCTGACCTGTGATACGTGAAAGAGGGAAGGCAGCAAGGGGGACAAAGGCAGGACCCGCCAAGGCTGGCCGGCACCGGGCATCGCCCCGGGCTTCAGGACACCCTGAGCACTCCCTGCCCTTCATTGGGACTGGGGAGGAAGGGGCGCTGGGGACGACCCCATCGCACCAGCACCGTGAAAGCCTCCTTTGTTGCGGGGCTGTCACCCAGGTCAAGACATCCTGGCCTTTGGTTTCCAGGACAACAGGAGGAGGAGGAGGAGGGTGGGCTGATGGGGAGGAAGATGAGAGACAGCAGCAGAAAAGTTTTCACAGTGCGGGCAAAAGGGAGTCCCAAACAGTGGCTCAGTGGTTTCTTCAAGGTACCCTCTTACTGGAACGGAAGATGCTGAAGGCAAGTCCTGAATTGCAGCCAAGCCCATTCTGGGTGTGGGTGAGTAAGGGGGTCAGGATACGGTCCAAGGGCCTGACTTGGCTGTATCACACTGGGGGGACCCTTCAGTTAGCATCTCTTGGTGTCAAATCAAACCTTCCCCAGCTCCCTCCTGCTCAGAGAGGGCAACATCATTTGAGATTGCAATGGGACCAGTCAGTCCCAATGGCTACTTGCCCACTCTAACTGCTGGCATGTGCTGCCCCCCGCCTCCCCCATCCATCCCACCTTGCAGACAGAGCTCAGGTATATTTTTAGCCAAAATGGTTTATCCCTTTGCAGCTCTCCAGTTCCATCAGATTTCAGAGGAGTTCAAAGGTGTTTTCCTGCCTCCTACAAGCTCTAGGCTATTTATAGCTGTTAGATTTTGGCAGCCCAGCTTTCGTGGACAACTGTATGGTGATGAAGTGCGCATGTAACTGGCTCATTGCTTGTGAGCAACTCCAGGACCAGCCACGAGCCTGAGGAGTGACGGGATATTGCTCACAGTCCTGTACATGGGAGAGTCAGAAAGGGTGAGTGGTGGAGAGCAAAGAGACCTCCTTTAGGCTGGATGGGAGAAGAAAGAAACATATCAAACTTGCCTGGGAGATCTCTCAACACTTGGGATGCTCCTCAAGGGAAAGCATGCTTGCCCCATGGGCTATTTCAAGCCAGGGTGGCCTAGTTGCCATAGCTGTTCACACTGGTTCTAGCTCTAGAGATTCTCATATTCCTTCCTAGGTGCTCAGGAGAGGAAAAAAATCTTATTTGCACAATGTCGTCTCTGATCTCAAAGCCCTGCCTCCACAACATGCAGTGCCAAAAGCCCCTCAGATGCCCATATCCATCTCCCAGGTTCCAGAAAGTTTTCCCCTGGCTGGGACTTGGGGAAAAAGTGTCCAGTGTTGCACCAATAAGGGCCAAAAGGGTCACTTCTTACATACCCACCAGCATGTGGCTGGTCTGCCCTTTCCCAAAGAGACCGACAGCCTCAGTGGTGACCAGATGAGCTACCAACTATGGCAAGATCTGACCCACCATGATGGTGGAGGGAGAAAGCATGGGACTTCACATGGCAATGAAGTCTGGTAGGGAGAAACCAAAGAGGACTCCAGACTAGAGCATTGCCTTTCTGCAGTGACCATGGGAAAGACACAGCATTCAGGTCTTTTGGGATTATCTTGCTTCGTGGAACTCTTGGAATCAGGACTCTCGCTTGTATTTCTGGTGTATTGTTTTTCTCTTTCCTCTGTAGAAGGTGCAAACCCCACATCACTGGGAGAGCGCAGCTGGGGAAAGCAGGCATTTCAAAGTTTGAGGGACCAGGGGTCTTGCATCCCTGTAAAACTCCATACTTACTTACAAAACTGCCAGGAACGACCACATACCAGTGATCTCTGAATACCACGAGGGCTTCACAAGTGCAGGCTCTCCATGAGGAGACACATTCCAGACCTGACTTAACTCGGTGGCATTTTCCACTCCTGCTAAAAACAAGCTCTCTGCCTGCAAAGCACCTCCCCTGCCGAACGGACCGCTATCTTCCATATCTCTTCAAGTGCTTCCCTGCTCCGTCTGAGGACAGGAAGAGGAGAAGAATACCACATCCATCTGCAAGCGCACAGGAACTTGTAAAGGGCTGGAAAAGAACTATCTGAGCTGGGTGGGGTCCAGGGAAGCAGAGGAACACACCCCGCTGCTCAGGAAAAGAGCCAGAGAGACTTTCATCGCCATGGCTGCCCCAGATCTCAATTTTACATCCCATCTTAATAAAAAAAAAACACTTCACCTTGCTCTTTTTTCTGTGCTCACACACACCTCTGCCTTCAGCATCAGCTGCCGGCATATGGGAGTGTGGCGGACTATTTAAGGAAAACGCCCAATAACATTACAATTACTTACCATAAAAGCCTCATGTTTCCAATAACAGCCTAATGTTCCAGGCACCTGGCCAGCAAACTCCATTTTCTTACCTGCCTACTGCAGGATTCCTATCCAGCATGCTTCCCATCCAGCACGCTTCCCAACAGACATCTAGATGTGCCATTGAAAACTGGCAAGGCTTTGGAAGACCTCAAAATAGCTGCCCTGTCCGTCTGCAGTGGGGCGAGCAAGTAGCAGGACCTTTCATCCCAACTGGCAGTCACCTGCTGAGGCTGGCAGCAGGTTGCAAACAACTGGGATGTGAGAGGCAACATCAAAACCAGCCATTCACCTGCAGCCAAAGAAGTCTTTCGGTGGTTGGCATCATCTGTCTGGCTTTGACTACTGCTGCAGCTCCAATGTGATCCTTGGATGGCCACAACGTCTGCCGATGGTAGATCATAGAACAGTTGGAGTCGGGAGGGACCTTTACAGGTCATCGAGTTGCACTAGGAGAGGTTTAGATTAGATATTAGGAAAAATGTCTTCCCTGAAAGGCTTCTGTGGCACTGGAATGGCTGCCCAAGGAGGTGATGGAGTCCCTATTGCTGGAGGAGTTCAAAATACCCATAGATGAGGTGCTCAGGGATCTGGTTTAGCAGTGGGCAGTTACGGTTGAACTCAATGATCTCAAAGGTCTTTTCAAAGAAGACAGTTTTAGGATTTTGTGATTCCATCCAGCCCAATCCCCCAGCAGGAGCACGGATATCTTCAATCAGATCAGGTTGCTCAGAGCCCCAACCAACCTGATGCTGAATGTTCCCAGGGATGGGGCAGCCACCACTGCTCTGGGCAGCCTGGGCCAGGGCCTCCCCACCCTCACAGCAAAACATTTCTTCCTTATATCCAGCCTAAAGACCGTGAAAGGGCCCAGTGAGACCAGATGCCACTCTCACCTCCTAACACAGTCACCCTGATGCTGGAATGAGGCGGAAATGGACAAATGCAGCAAAACCTAAAGGGCTTATAAATGTTTTTCATGGTCAGCTCCCATGAGCCTCATCAACAATATCCGCAATGGGTTTTACAGCCCAGGCTGTGCAGTAGGGTTTTGTTGAAGTGTTCCCAGGGAATGAAACAACATTATGAACATATGCCTCACTGAAAACAGTCTCTCTAATATGAAACTGTGGTTGTTCATCAGGAAAGTTACTTGTGGGCTTGGGAAACAGTTCATGAGGAGAGGAGATGGTGTAACAGGATGTGGGCATCTGAGCTCTCCATACCAGTAGACAGTCATAAAGCACTGGCACTGACCCAGCAGTCAGCTACAATTTGTTTGCACACTGAGTTTGCTGGAAAATTGCATCCAGCCGTCCAGTTAATAAAAATCATCCTCACACAGCTCACCGGCAGTGTTTGCTGAATGAGAGATGGATGCTAAATTATTCACTGCACCATCGGAGGCTCAGCAGTGGAAGAGAGGGGAGGAAGTTTGCACTGCTGCTAGTCATGTTCTGCTGTCAATTACAGAGCACTTCATTCTCAGGGCTGTGAGGCTACCATCTGGTACTAAATTCACCAAGAAAAATGGGAAAAAAAGAAGGCAGCATTTTTAACCATAGACTGCTCATCGCCTGCTCATCATACAGCAGCACTGAAACACATTTGCTAACATTCAGGAGAAGTACACATCCAGGGGGAAGCGCACAGTGAGAGAGATAATATGCCATTTAGAGTATTCCACCTACACAGATGTAGAAGGAACATATGAGGGTATAAAATCCCATTCTGCTTGTGCTGTCTGGTACACCTGAGAGAGGAGACATAGCACAACCTTGTAGATGTGTCACTGGGCTTCCCAGCCAGAACTTCCTCACTCCTGTTCCTCTACTTCACTCTGGTGAGTCCTCACCTGGAGCCCTGTGTCCCGTACTGGAGTCCTCAGCACAGGAAGGACATGGAGCTGTTTGAGAGAATCCAGGGGAGGCCACGGAGATGATCCAAGGGCTGAAGCACCTCCTGCCCAAGGACAGGCTGAGAGAGAGTTGGGGTTGTTCAGCCTGGAGAAGAGAAGGCTGCAGGGAGACCTTAGAGCAGCTTCCAGTGCTGAAAGGGGCTCCAGGAAAGCTGGAGAGGGGCTCTGGATCAGGGAGGGCAGGGAGAGGATGAGGGGGAACGGTTTTGAGCTGTAAGAGGGGAGATTGAGATGAGATCTTAGGGAGAAATGTTTTGCTGTGAGGGTGGGGAGGCCCTGGCCCAGGTTGCCCAGAGCAGTGGTGGCTGCCCCATCCCTGGAGGGGTTCCAGGCCAGGTTGGATGGGGCTTGGAGCCCCTGATCCAGTGGGAGGTGTCCCTGCCCATGGCAGGGCATGGAACTGCGTGGGCTTTGAGTTCCCTTGCAACCCAAACCATTCTACGATTCTGTGATTCCTTCAAGTATTCAGCTGTTTTCCTTTGGCTGCTGAGCTACCTCTTATCCCACTCAAATTATGAAGAGTTTTAACCCTAACAATCAGGGAAAGGAAAATATTTGCATTGTGATCCTTATTATGGGAGGTCCTCGTTCTCAGCGTACAACTAGAAATTCTGAGAGAGGAAATACAGAGATATTGCTCTTGGACATTCCCAGCCAGGTGCTTTGGTGTCCATGGCGGAAGTGTTTTGGTGGAACTGCATGATGACGAGACTCTGGTTCCATTGTCTGTGCTTGGGAGCACACCTGGCCCTGCTGCGTGCCACATCAGGCAATTCATTTTATCAGGAACCAAACAGAGGAGACACATTAAATAGCAGAGCGAAGCGTGTCCCCACAGGCGGAGCTGGGGAAGAAGATAGAGCACCTTGGCTGGATATGAAAGGCGCGGGGAGAACAAAAGCAAAGAAGGAGGCAGTAAAAATCAGACAGGAAAACAAGTTCACAGATTCATTCAGAGAGACACAAACTCTCAGCATTGAACACTAGGGATTTAGAGGGGCTTCAGTAAAGATGGAGATGAGGGAACCATAGGATTCATTAGTCTCTTACATGGTTCAAGCAGGAGAGAGGGACAAAGATACAGCACAGCCGCATAGCTTTCCATGGAGCATCAGCATTCTGGGAAGAACTGAAAACAACACGGGATGCCCTGAATAAGTCCATTAACTGAGAGGCTTCTTCCTTTTCATGTCTTTTTGCTCCAGGCAACGTTCCTTTCACCCTCAGTACAACTCTTGAGATTACAGAGGCTGACATTACATGCAGAAATGATGAAGGAGCTTGAAAATCGAGTTTAAGATCTTCAACTTGTTGTGGCTTGGACTTAAAGCATCCACATTGCTCTCAGGAACACAAAGCTTGAAGTTTGCTACCTATCCAGCTCTGCCTGCTGTCTGCCCATCCAGACTGCAGGAAGCTTTGGTTCCCGTAATATGCTGGATGTACTCTGAGTATGTCCATCCTGCAAGCTTCCAGCGTGGGGCTGAGGTTCTGGTGAAGGCTATGGTGTGTCAGGAAGACAAATATAAACTCCTAACAGTCAGCACAGATGTGCCTGGTGATGTCCTGTGATAGCTACAGAAAGTCCTACAACCTCTCTTAACCCTTCTTTGTTTGGTCCTTTACTGTGTCAGTGCTTTGGAGAGATTCACCCTTCCTGCTGATCACAGAATCACAGAATCACAAGGTTGGAAAGGACCCATTGGATCATCGAGTCCAACCATTCCTAACACTCCCTAAACCATGTCCCTCAGCACTTCATCCACCCGTTCCTTAAACACCTCCAGGGAAGGCGACTCGACCCCCTCCCTGGGCAGCTGTTCCAGTGCCCGATGACTCTTTCTGTGAAGAATTTTTTTCTGATATCCAACCTGAACCTCCCCTGTCAGAGCTTCAGGCCATTCCCTCTTGTCCTGTCCTCTGTCACTTGGGAGAAGAGCCCAGCTCCCTCCTCTCCACAACCTCCTTTCAGGTAGTTGTAGAGGGCAATAAGGTCTCCCCTCAGCCTCCTCTTCTCCAGGCTAAACAACCCCAGCTCTCTCAGCCGCTCCTCATAAGACTTGTTCTCCAGCCCCTCACCAGCTTCGTTGCTCTTCTCTGGGCACTCTCCAGAGCCTCAACATCCTTCTTGTGGTGAGGGGCCCAGAATATATTGATGAGAACATACATATTGGTGCCATACATATTGGTGAGAACATACATATTGGGCCATACATATTGGTGAGAACCCTCACATGAGGTCTGTAGTGCTATTGGAGGTGCCTGGAGAGACGGCAGTTCCTGCAGGGTCCACCTGCTCCGTGCAAAGTCCGAAACACGCTTCAAAAGAGGCACCAATGAACTCTAAACCAGCATTCACTGAGCACAGAAATGCCCTGTAGATTTCCTTGTCCTCTGCTGCATTTCTAACTGTCTCGCATTCCTCTGAGACCAAACAATGATCTCTGGCAGTGACTCCTTTAGCACAGGGCTGGAGCGTAGGACCTGCATCCTGCCAAACGCTGCAGAGAGTCAGCGGAGGCAAGGGTGTGAAAACCAGGAAACACCATAATGGTAAAGGAAAATAACTGGGACACTCCACTTCTCTCAGGAGTGTGTCCCTCACTGGAGACCTGAAGGAAGAAGCCAGGCTGGAGTTTTACGCTTTGAAGGGAGCTCAGGAGTTGGCATTTGCAACACGTTGTCAGATGAGGAAAAAAGCAACCAGCTGATTCTGAGAAGAGACCCTCAGTGTGGTACCAAAGCCACAGCCTTAACTAGGACGCAATTCAGATACAATTTCAGATATGTAGCTGGAACTGTTGATTTATGTACAACAAGGGTCTCTTTTGCACCACACTCCATGCATGGTGCCCCCAAGGAAGGGAGCAGAACCTGGTTCTCTCTCCTCAGCACCACCTTCCTCCTTTGCCATTGACTTCTCCCTCTGGGCATAGTGGCTCACAGTGGAGGAAAACAGCTCTGTTACAAGCCTGAATTTCCAGTCCTCTTGTGACTCTTCCACCTCTCCCATCTCTTCCTCACCTGGAGCATGGAGTGCAGCAGCAGCTGCTTTCTTCTCATCCCAGTCACCTTGCCAGTTAAGAAGTGATGCTCCTGCACAGCCAGAGGTGCTGGAGGATCTGTTTGCTTCCTAGGTCACTCTCTCCCCTTCTTTCTGCAGTTGGTCTTTCTGCCCTTGAGGAGCTGAAGGACATGCAAAAAGAAGGCAAAACCCCACAAAACACCAGGTGGTAAAATCTATAGGCACACTCTTTGGGTAAGACATTGCGGGTACAAATGAGCGCATCAAGTTGTGCCAGGGAAGGTTTAGATTGGATATTAGGGAAAATTGCTCCACGAAAAGGGTACTCAGGCACTGTAACGGCCACCCAGGGAGGTGGTGGAGTCCCTATCCTTGGAGGGATTTAAAAGCCAGGCAGACGAGGCGCTCAGGGATCTGTTTTAGTAGTAGACAGGTATGGTTGGACTTGATGATCTCAAAGGTCTTTTCCAACCAAATGATTGTAGGATTCTATGATTTGCCCTGCTAGTTATTCTCTAACATATCAGCCTCATCCAGCCTGTTTTGTTCGCTCTGAAACACGGTGGGCTTTTACCCCAAGCATTGGGGACTGCTGTATATTTAATGCATACTTATTTATTTTTGACATTGCCCAGACCATTCCAGCACCCGCTTTATCTCTAGCGATCTTTGACCCCTACGTGTCAGGAGTTCAATCTGGTACGTTCCACTCTTTGCCCCCACATAATTCTTTTTTAGCTGCTCGGCCTTTGAAACCTGGTGCCATATGCCAGCCCAAAAGAGTCCTGATCAATACCAGGGGACCACGTCTCTGTGACCTTGCAACCTGTACCATAAAGGGCAGAGGGCAGAGCAGAGCGTTGGCCATGTTTTCATTACAAGATTTCAGCTGCACTTGTTGGAGGGGGAGGGAGAGCCTTTCTTTCTTGCTTTCTTTCTCACTTTCATTTCATTAAGTTTCTTCCATCTGGGACACCAGAGCTCCTGGCTGCGTGTTGACTTCTCTGCCTCTTTTAATGCAATCGAGCAAGAGAACCACTAAAAATCAGGATGCCTGAAGATGTAAAATAGAAAGATCTGTGGTGCATCTCAGTATAAGAAAGGAATTATTCATATCTACCCCTCTCAGACAGGCAGGTTGCTTCAGGGATGCAAAGGCTCAGTCTCCCATCTATCAGTTGGACACATTAAAAATCACTCGGTGCGCACTGAAGAGGCTGGTGACAACGTTGCTGCTTTCCAAGGGTGGCACCTGATTTCTCTCCCACAAATCCCAATTTCTTTCATGGCCAAGCCTCTGGCGCAAGGAAAGAGGCTCCAGGAAGATGCTGTGGATCTACATCTGGGATGCGCGTCCCTGCCTTGCCCCTCATGCCACAGGCACAGTGGTGGGGATCATACAATCATTAATATTGGAAAAAACCTCTAAGATCATTCGGTCCAACCATCAGCCCAACCCTGCTGTGCCCACTAAACCATATCTCCAGGTGCCACGTCTACATTGGTTTTGAACTCCTCCAGGGATGGAGCCTCCACCACTGCCTTGGGCAGCCTCTGCCAGAGTTTCCCTGCTCCTTCAGGAAATAAACTTTTCCGGATACCCAGTCTAACCCTCCCATGGCACAATTTGAAGCCATTTCCTCTCATCCTATCACTTGTTACTTGGGAGAAGAGCCCAGCACCCACCTCACACAACCTCCTTTCCGGGAGCTGCAGACAGCAATGAGGTCCCCCCTCAGCCTCTTCTTCTCCAGGGTAAACAACCCCAGGTCCCTCAGCCACCTCTCATAACTCCTGTTCTCCAGACCCTTCCCCAGCTCTGTTCCCTTCTCTGAACGTGCTCCATCTCCTCAATGTCTTTCCTGTACTGAGGTGCTCAGAACTGAATGCAGTATCAGCACAGGTCCTGCTGAGGGACTGTGGGAACTGTGCCATCTCAGGGCACACCAGTCAAGGACCATAGTATTTCAAAACCACTCTTTTTTTCAGGTACAGACCTGCCTTTTGGCCATTTATTTTCTTTTCTCCTCTGCGCAAAAGGTTTCTGCCCTGAGCCTGGTTTCTGAGCCTGGTTTCTGCTCTGGTTGCTTTCATTATTAGAACAAGGAGAAGAATAGATGAAAAGGGAAAATCTTTGCCGCATCTCCTTGGGACAGCAGGGCTTTGATAATACTGCTTCCAAAGGGAGATTTAACCCAGCTTCACTTCATCAGGGAGGAAAGCCCAGCAGTTAAGTCTCTAAGATGAAACTGTTTATCTAGGAATGGCCAATGCATCTGCATGATCTTCTTTGCTGCTGGGGGTCCCATCCCAGCGTTTGGTGCTGCATCCTGGCAGAGCAACTCTGCCAGGGACCGTGGGCAGGACCAGGCTGATGATGGTGTCACCCTCAAGCTGTTTCCCTCGGGCAGAGGCTGTTTGCCTTGGGCTGACGTTATGCCCAGGGTTGTATCCATAGCTGGGGAAAAGCTACCCCCCAACACACAGAGCCAACCTCCAAGGACAGTGGGACAGAGCACGGCCGTGTCATTGGCCACGTCTGTGCAAACCATTATTGCCTAGGCTATTGGGCTCTGAACTGGGCAGCCGAACCCTGTCAAACCTCCTGCTGAGCATCTCTTGTTTCCCAGATGGCTCTGTGGAAATGATGTCTTTGTGGAAATGATGGCTTTGGCTGCTGGTTGGAATTGAAACTCTGGAGTAAGCGCGACTGCCCAAAGTGGTCCCACCTACACTTCCCATTCTCCTCACCTTTGTTTCAACCTTTCTGCAGGGGGAGGGACAATCTCTGACAGGATTTGCAGGACAAAAGCTATATCTCACCAGGAACAACCATCCTTTTGAACCATCCTTGCAGACTACCAGTCTGGGGGCAGCAGGCTGTATGTGCTTAGAAAACTTTTGGGGTCATTTTTTGAGCTTAGATGAGTTGATGACTCCCCTCTTACCATAATTACTCACGGTACCATGGGGTGAGAGCACCACATCCTGGCTCCTCCCGGGGTGTCTGGGTTTGTCTCTGAGGCTGGAGAGCCAGGAAAGCCCTCGCTTGCGCTGGTCTGCGAACCAAGACAAGAACGCTGGGGCATCTTACCTTTCGCGTGCAGGATGGCAAGGGAAGCTGACACCCCAGACAGGGGGCACTGCTGTGCACCATCTCATTAACCCTTCTGACAGCTTTGATTAAAAATAAAGGGGCCTTCAGGTCCCTGCTGGAGTGGCCTATTTTATGTGTGCATCTCCTTGGTTTTGCCTCAGCATATGATGTTCAGGAGGCAGTTATTTCAGGAAAGGGACGCTATAGATAACTGATCTGCCAGCCAGGTGTCATGTTCCTTCATTTATTTTCAATTACTTTATCTCTTTAGCTTCGTTGAGAATTGCCTGGTGTCAATTCATTTGGTCACCTCCGTGCCTGCCACACCTCTCTGGAGGCACTTCTCCAATGTGGTGTGATCTGTCCCCAGAGGCAAGCTGTTACAAAACAGCTCTGCTTCTCTTTCAGCTTCATCTTGTTCTCATCTTCTGAGCCACCCCCAACTTTGTGCCCCTTGTCACGGTCACACAGAGTTTCTGGAAGCAGCGATGCTGTAAGCAGGTGGAGTAGAAGAGGAGAGAAGCTCGACCTTTGGAGCAGGAGCCTCCCCTCTGCTCCTCAGGATGCTCATGACAACACTAAGCATGGGTAGCAGCAGACCCCAGCATGCTCAGCTGCAAGGTTTTCCTGCAAAATTCGTTCCCAAGTGCATCTGGCTGTCATTATATACCAGGTGGCAAGCACCAGACCCTGGACCTCTTTTGTCCCTTGGCTCATTGCTCTGAAGCTCATTCCCTGCTGAACATTGGGCCAGCCCAGGTATCTATGCGTTCATAGAGAGAACTGGACCAGAGCTTACTGGCTTGTAAGGCCAGGAGGTGTTTCTCTCCTTTTGTAAGGAACGCCCTCAGTAAGAGCAGTCAGGATGAGGGTGGGAATTCAGACCTCCTGGACCCTCTTTTCAGTTTCCGTGTGCTGTGTGCACATTGACACACACAGAGATGCCTCAGACTTTTAGCACAGAACCTGCCTCTCCCGTTCAAGACACATGGCCACTCTTTCATCTGGGACAGAATTGTCCCCTTGTTGATGCACCCATAGGTCTAGGCCAGCAACACCCTAAAGTCATCAAAGAATAATAGAACAGAATCATGGAACATTTTGGATTGGAAGGAACCTCAAAGCCCATCCAGTTCCAACCCCGTGCAATGGGCAGGGACACCTCCCACCGAATCAGGGTGCTCAAAGCCCCATCCGACCTAGGGGCTCATCCAGACCCTGCTCCCTCTGCTGCCCAGGCCGAGCTGTCTACTGGTTCCCTACCCATCCATCCATGCCTACCCTGACCCCAGCTCCCTGTAACAGAGTGGAGATAACTGCCGAGACAGACAGCACCATGCAGAGAAATGGGGACACTCCTGGCAAAAGGAGACACCAGTGTCGTCAGATGTGTCTGGGAAAGACAATCCAGATCTTCTGCTTTTTCTCAGGTGGTCCACTACCTTTAAGATGAAGCATCTTCAGGCTTGCTCAGGCTTCCAGGCACCTTTTTACCTGCCTGAGCTCTCTCTGAGCATGATCCGAGCTGTTCCTGGCATGTCCCCACTCCTGCTGGCACCACTGAGCTGGCAGGGTTAGTGCCGTGGGCTTGCTCATCTGCCTGCTCGCTCTCAGCAGCACGGCCAACTCAGCACTGATGGTGACAACAGCAAGGGACCACGAAGGGCGTGATGTAATTTTCAGATCCGTCAGGAAGTTTTCAGCAGCAACGGCAGGAAAAAAACCCAGCATTTTCCTGTTAAAAAGGGCACATTTGCTCTAGTTTCAATGCAAAAAAATAAATAGCAAGGCTGGTAGTGACTGTCCTTAATTGATTACTCATTTCTGCAGATGATAATTGCACATCAAAAGCCTGAGATCCAACTGTTTCATGCAAATGTCCTTATGAATAACAGCAAGGCACAGGGGAAGTGGGTACAGGAAATCAATCCTTTAGAAGCTACCCAGGAGGATTTGGAGTTTGAGTTTCATTTCAGGAAAACAATTTTGCTTGGAACATGCCTGGAAGAAATATCCTGAATCTCAGCTGCTTCCCGAGTGCTGGGAACTTGGAAAGCAAGGAAGTCATGGGAACGTCCCGGTGAGGAGCTCTCCAGCCAGGGGAAAGCATCGCTTCTTCAGCCACCAGTGAAGAACCTGAATGTGTAGTTGTCTGCAGGACCGGGGGCTGAGACGTTGCTGATGGGGGCATGGTAGGGGTACGGTAGGAACCTCGGGCAGACCAACAGCCCCACAGCTTAGTGCAGCAGCAGGAGCTGCCAACAAACGAGGCTGGGGAAGCAGTGAGGTTTCCAGAGGAAAGAGCTTGTCAGTCACGGGACTGAAATTAGAAGATGGACCTCCTGTCCCTCTGACTTTTTGTGAATCGGCGCCAGTGTAAGATATTTTCTGCATATTGCAATCTTCTGTGCTGTCTGACATGTGTCTGGGGTGGCTCCTGATCTCCAGGCTGTGACAGCTGTGGCACTGGTTGAGCTGCCGGCTCTGGGCTCACATGAGAGTCTCTGTGCTCATTTAATTTTTTCAGTCAAGTTGCTAGCCCTGGTGTCTGGCAAAAGAGGCTTGTGAGCATGACTCAGTCAGCCTCCAAAAGCAGCAACAGAAAACAAGAATCTGCTGTGAGCTGCATCTTGATTTTTGAGGCAATCTTGTGATGTTTTGCAGGGCCAAAGCATGGGTCCGTGATCACAGGGCAGCACCAGAAACTGCAAGTGTTTCGGGGTGTTTATAAGCAAATTGTCCATTTTGCAAAAGGACCATAGCACAGTGTCACCACTGGGGTCACGGAGATCGGCTTGCCTGTAGGAAAAAGGGCCCCTTGCATACCCAGGGCTGCAGTTACAGCATGGATGAGTGTTTTACCGGTGTCATTTCAAAGAATCCTCACTGCTCTCACACAGGCCCCTGCACTGCTCTGGGTGGATCCCAAACAGATCTGAGGGGTAACAGAAGACTGTGTGCTTGTATCTGCCCAGACCAGAGTAACATCAGGTTTTTTAGGCCAGAGGAGTGATCAGGTCTATAATGCAAAAAGTTTTTCTCTGCCCTCCACGGAGGATGACAACGGCCAAGCGACGAAATGTTTACAGTTGTGGAAGACGGCATTCCGCAAATCCCTCCAGCCTAAACTCCTGTTTCATGGTCTCTACAACCTATGGTGATAGCAGGGAATGAGATTTGACCTTCTACCTGGTCCTATCCAATTCTTTAAGCCTGAATTCCTGCATGCATATCACCGTCAGCATGATTTAAAAACCAGCTGGTATTTAATTATTCCTTTGTCTCCTCATCACCGTCACTGATGGAAGTCACTGATGAAGCAGTGCTTTGGATCTGCAGGTCGGGCTGAATTCCTCTGCTGACCTGCTGAAACCGCCACAGCAGCCAGGTTCAGATCTGTTACCTTCACGTGTCTTCAGTGCGGAGGGCTGTTGAGAGCTCCTTTCCCCTTTGTAGTCAGTGAAGAGAAATAGTCACTTTCAGGGCATGAGTCATCTGACCTATTTAGCCATCTTAGGAAGAGATGAATGAGTCCTTAAGAGATCTTGTTTCTTTCCACTGTCTAGACAGCCAACCCCTTGACTGCAAACACCCACCCTTGCTCTCCTGGAGCGCACCAGGCACACTTCCCAGGCTGCTGAGGGAAGCTGACTTCTTGGAGGTTTCCGGCACAGGTGGAGGGATGGACCACACCTGGATATATAGAATCATAGAACGGTTTCAGTTGGAAGGGAACTCAAAGCCCATTCAGTTCCAAACCCTGCCATGGGCAGGGACACCTCCCACTGGATCAGGGGCTCCAAGCCCCATCCAACCTGGCCTGGAACCCCTCCAGGGATGGGGCAGCCACCACTGCTCTGGGCAACCTGGGCCAGGGCCTCCCCCCCACCACAGGAAAACATTTCTCCCCAAGATCTCATCTCAATCTCCCCTCTTGCAGCTCAAAACCTTTCCCCCTTGTGCTGTCCCTGTCCTGTCTGATCCAGAGCCCCTCCCCATCTTTCCTGGAGCCCCTTTCAGGACTGAAAGCTGCTCTAAGGTCTTCCCTGCAGCCTTCTCTTCTCCTGCCTGAACAACCCCAACTCTCTCAGCCTGTCCTCGTACGGGAGATGCTCCAGCCCTTGGATCATCTCTGTGGCCTCCTCTGGACTCTCTCCAACAGCTCCATGTCCTTTCCTGTGCTGAAGACTCGAGAAATGAACACATCCTCAGAGGAATTAGAGCTTGGCCTCACTGTGATCCCTCTGAAGGCAAAGGAAGATTTCAACACCAAAAGGGTGGAAATCCATATCTGGAAAACTTTTTCTGCCCCTAAGGGAGGATTTCATGGAGCTGAGCTTGCTCTGGTTCTAGTACAGTGTGGTAGAGACCATTTCAGCTCTGAACAACCTCTGGCTATGATAAGCTAGAAAAACAGGCTTATTATTCTAGGTTAAACCAACAAGAGGGACTCTGGGCAGTACAGCTATGTGGCTGTGACCTGGTGCTCCCACCAGGCCACCTGAGGCCCTGTGCTCTACAGGTACCCGAAAGCCTGTGGAGTCTCTACCTGGTCTTCACATAGATGCAACATGGAAAAGCTTGCACACTTGAAAGAATTCCCACAGATCTTAGGAGAAAGCCCAATTACTTTCAATTTTTGTGATTCCTGGAACCATAAGGACTTTCTTTATGCAGAAGAAGGAAAATGTCTAAGTAAGCAATCACCATCTTACTCAGATCATTATGGTCTGTAGGGCACCTACATGTGCTTCTCTGCTAATCTCACATTACAGCTCAGCTCCTGAAATCTCCTTCAACCTCCCCCTGTAGGACCATGGCTGATAAATATCTGTAGATGCCACTAAGATTTGTTGGCATGAACTGGTGAGGACATGGAAGTCTTGGAAAGGTGGTACTGTATAAACCAAAAGGGCTCTAACAGAGTTAAAAGAAGGTTGTGCATCTAGGAATGAAACTGGTAGGCTGTGTCCAAGAAACAGGGACTTTGGCTCTGAAAAGAGCCAATGGGTGACAAATGACCTAAAGTCATCTTTTAAAAGCAGGGGAAGAATGAGTCACAGCACGCATTGGATTCGCATCTGTATTTCACAGCCCTGAGGCAGATTCTGAAGCCTGTGGCTGCATCGTTGGAACATATTTTGGAAAGCATGCTCTGATACCAGCAACAGCACAAACAGGGCTCCAAACCCAGTAAAACAGCCTGGGAAAAAGCTTTATGGTGAGAGACACGGAGAAAGCATGGTTTTGTTTGAGCCCAAAGACTGATGGGGGCTCCTGAGCACAAGTCTAGCCTAACAAAACCATCCTACAAAAGGATTCTTGCAGCCAGAGTCAAGGGCTGGAAGCTGAAGTCAACAAATTCAAATAGGAATAAGGGAGGTGCCACTGACCATGGGATTCATTACCTACTGAATCAATGTAGAAGAACTTCATTCTTTCAAAGTGCTTGGATAAAGATCCAACATCTTTGTGAGAGAACAGTTTTAGGTATACAGAAAACAGTCTCAAGCCAAGAAGCTGTTACTGGGCTTTGTACCTACAGAAGTACAGGAAATGCTGGCCTGTCATACGCACAGAGAGATCAGAGACAGCAGCCTGACCCAGCAACTGCTGCTGCTATGGCCCAGATTCATCCTTTTGAGGCTAAACACATCCCTTAGGTGGCCTTCTGCAGCTGCTGGGCAGAGACAGCCAGGCCCAGACTGCAGCTCATGGAATCCTAGCCTTTCCTGAGTTGGAAGGGACCCACAAGGACCATTGAGTCCAACTCCTGGCCCTGCACAGGACAACCCCAATATTCACATCGTGGGGCTGAGGGCCTTGGCCAAAGGCTTCTGCAATACTGTCAGGCTCAGCGCCGTGATTGCGTGCCTGGGAGCTGTTCCAGGGCTCCACCACCCTCTGGGGGAAGAACATTGTCCTAATGTCTAACTTAAGCTCTTCCTGCAGAAGATGTCCATTGCCCTGCACATCGTGTCATCTCTTCTGGCAGTAGCTTTGGGAAAGGGTTGACATCTTGGTGCAGTGACTGAAACCTCCCAGATCTCAAGGACTTCTTACTTCAGTCCCTTCCTCCTTGTTCCTGCCCTTTGCCACAGAAGCCTCCCCTTCCTTGAGGACTTGGGACAGTCGCAGCAGGGAAGCACACGCTGAGATTTTGGAGGTTTGCTTTAAGCAGCAGGTGACTAGAGGACACGTCATGGAGTTAACAATGATCCCCCAGCACCCAGCTCATGCCAACACAAGCCCAGCTGCCCAGCACCCCGCAGCCTGTTCTAGGCCCTGCCCAAGCCTGAGTCACAGCCCGGCCACCACAAAGGCAAGAAGGAGACCACTTTCAAAATTAATATATATTTTTATTGAATAATTGCTCTAAGTGGGCTTGTGAAGCCACCCATAGAATTACTTCTTCCATCTCAGCAGTGGTTCAGTTACATTTATTAGCTTTGCAAAAGAAGAAAACCAAACAGAAGAGGGTGCATTAAAATAAATAGGTTATTTTTTTCTTATCTTTAAAATAAACTTTTCAAATAAATACTTTGGTTTTTTATTTCTTTTTTTCCTTAAAAGGTACAAGAGTATTGTCAAAAACCAGCCATTGAGTTATAAACATATATTACACCTTATAGAAAGGAACCCCAATAAAGACAGCAAGGGCAGAGATCTCTTTATACACTGTACAGAATGCCTTTGTACCAATTAAATAGAGGATTAGAGGCTTCGGTTCTTGGTATGAGATTCTCCTTTGAAGCCAAGGATGATGCGTCTTCTAAGGAGAACTTTGTGCTGAGGACACCTCGGGAGGCAGGAGGCTGCCTGGCTGGAGCTGCTGGGAAAGGATGGGCAGAGGGGAAGGGAAGGAGAAGGGGGAAGGGGGCGAGGGGCTCCAGTGGGGTGGAACAGCAGCACAGGCAGGGACCAGCTGTGCCAGCTCCAGGGCACCACACACCTCTCAGCTAATGATGCCATTGGGACAGAGAGGGTGAGAAAGCTCCTCTCCCGATGCCCGGGCTGGCTCAGCAGGATCGGTTTGGTTCTGCTCATGCTGAAGCCCTTTGAGTTGCTGCAGGAAGGTGCAGCAGGAGAAAGACCCAGCGAGAGACCTCTAACTGCTTCCCTTAGGATCTCTTCCCACCCACCCACCCTCCCTCCTGCCTGCAGCCCTCCTGAAAGGGGAGCTTGTGCCCTTACTCCGGGGATTCTTCTGCACCATCACCCCAAGCGGGAAAATCGATCTCACCTGTGCAAGCTCCCACTCTGTACTCTGGCAGAAAGAGTTGGCAAGAGATCCCAGTGCTCACTGAAAAACACCCCAAGGCAGACTAAGCCCCAAGAGATCACAGCTCTGGTTTGGCCTACAGGGAACAGATGCTGACCAGCAGCCTCCAGTTGCTGAAAGCATCCTGCAGGACTGGGCTCTGCGGGCTCCCTGAAGGAAACAAGCCTGAACTGGATCCTACTGAAGAGCAAGGATCGTCTTTGGGGTTGGCGTACATCCCTTATCTGCTTTCCTCACATGCTGATCACAATACAGTAGACCTTCCAATACCTGAAGACCTCTGAGCTTTCTTCAGTCTCAAACCAGAGAGTGGGTGCTGGAAACAGCAAGTTTGGGGCATGGTGGGCTCCTTCCCTGTGCAGTCCAGTCATGCAGACCTCACAGGAGCCCCTCTCACCGCTCCTCTCCTTCCTCTTTATTGCACTAAAGCAGCCGTTCATAAACTGTTATTCTGCACTTTGTCATCTTTTGGTTAATGACGCTTGCCCACCAGTCTTTGGGTTCCCATGTGGGGATGGGGAAGAGCAAACTCTTGGGGATTTTACGGGAATGTCAGCAAAGAGTCCCAAAGAGCTTCTCCCTCTTCTGTGAGGTACTTGGCTGGTACTGACGTTTCTCAGGGGTGGGTGGACAGCAGCCCAGGGACCACTTCTGCTCTTCCAACCAGGAAGGTTGGGGAGCTAGGATGGGAAGGAGACTCCACCTTGGTCCCCTATGAGGCCTCTGCTCCAGTTCACACATTTGCCAGTAGGGAAGGAGGGGAGCAGCACCAAGGAGAGCCTTGAAGAAAGCAAGCACCAGCAGGAGCTCTTGTACAGAGAGAGCTTTGGAGGGCTGGGTGGGAAGTTCTTGCATGGGGAGCAGAGCAGGGGGAGCTCAGGTCCTGGTCAACAGCTCCTGCCTCCTGCTCCTTTGGCACCTGAGTCTCTCTTTCCATCTAAATCTGCCCTACAGTTTCCTGGCAAAGGAGCCCACAACTGGCAGAGACACTCAGCACAGAGAAATGTTCCCTCACAAAGCAGATCCATCCTTGTGGAATCAGGGGGGGTGCATGGAATACAGAGGACTCAACGTGTTGACTCCTCCGAAAAAAAACTAAAAAAGACACGTCAGGACAGAGAGAAATCCAAACTGCCAGGACAAGCAGCTGCTAATAAACATCTGGAGCAGATGTTATCTGACTCACTGCAGGGTGGGGCAGGAAAGTGGCTCACAACCTCAACAAAAATTGGAGTTCTTTCTGCAGGGAAACCAAACAGTCTGGCAGCCAGTGATGGGGAAGGAGGATGAAGAATCTGGTCGGAAGATGTTCAGAAAAGCTCAGGAAAATGCCAGGATCAGAGACTACCCACAGCCTTCCCGACACCAGCTGAGCTCAGTGAACCAGAGCTTCTTGGAGAGCTTTCTGGCCTGTCCTCTCTGGTGAGAACAAGAAATGGGAGCTCAGTCTCCCATGAATCCCAGTGGAGTGAGAAGCAATAATCCCATGCGAATCCACATGCTCCTACGAGCAGGGTAGGGGCCAACATCTCTGAACTTCATTAGCTGACGCAGCTGGTGAAGTGGTTGGAGCACAAATCTTAAGAGGAGCGACTGAGGGCCCTGGGGCTGTTTAACCTGGAGAAGAGGTGGCTGAGGGGAGACCTCATTGCTCTCTGCAGCTCCCAGAGAGGAGGTTGTTGTGAGGTGGGTGCTGGGCTCTTCTCCCAAGTAACAAGTGTTAGGACGAGAGGAAATGATCTAAAGTTGCACCAGGGGAGGTTTAGATTGGATATTAGGAAAAATTTATTCATGGCAAGGGTTTTCAAGCATTGGAAGAGGCTGCCTAAGGCAGTTGTGAAGTCACCATCCCTGGAGTGGTTTAAAACATGGGTAAATTAGGCGCTCAGCAATTTCTTTCAGTAGTGGACACATACAGTTGGACTCAATGATCTCAAAGATCTCTTCCAACCTAGGATTCGATGATTCTATGATTCTATGAAGTGCAATGCCTAGCTGTGGCTTTGCACTTTGTGCTCAACACCATCAAACCAAAGCCCTGTGCTGGTGTGACCACCCTCAGTGCCCATCCAGGGCTCTCCTCCTCTCCAATCCCCTTCTACGTGTCCTATATTTCATCAACTATATCTCACGGGTTTCTTGGAGATGAGGCATTCAAGAGACCTGGCCGGACTCCTCAGCCCTGCTATGGCACAATTCCCTGGGAGAAATGGGGCTTCCACACTGACCCAGAAAAATCCCATTAGGTAGAAGTCTACTGGCAGGCGTCCTGGCCTTCTACCAACTCCTGAAGGTAAAAGTGCTGCAATAGTAGTGCAGGGCTCTGCCTTGCCATGCTGGTGCCAAACAAAACTGGCTCTGGGGAGCTGCCATGTGGACAGCCATCTCCTCATCCTACATCTCCAGCACCTGGGGGACGTCACCCTGTGCTTGCATGACTTTGGAGGCCGTGAAAATGATGCAGCTTCACATGTTGAGTCATTCCACCATCGGGAGAGGAAGCAATGAATTGCAAAGATACAGAGGTGGTAACTAAATTTACAAGTGGGATCCGTTTAAAAAGGAGGAGAAAAAAAATCAAAGTAGAGCAAGTTGGAAAATTCTGTTCATTAGTTTTCTTTAAAAAGTTTCAATGAACTATTTCACAGTCTCATTCAACGGAGATGGGTCCTCAAATCCACAGTGAAAAAAGGAGCTTTTCTCATAGAATCATAGAATGGTTTCAGTTGGAAGGGATCTCAAAGCCCGTCCAGTCCCACCCCCTGCCATGGGCAGGGACACCTCCCACCAGATCAGGTTGCTCAAAGCCCCATCCAACCTGGCCTTGAACACCTCCAGGGATGGGGCAGCCACCACTGCTCTGGGCAACCTGGGCCAGGGCCTCCCCACCCTCACAGCAAAACATTTATCCCTAAGATCTCATTTCAATCTCACCTCTTGCAGCTGAAAAACGTTCCCCTCATCTCATCCATACCTTGCCTGATCCAGAGCCCCTCCTCAGCTTCCCTGGAGCCCCTTTCAGCACTGGAAGCTGCTCTAAGGTCTCCCCACAGCCTTCTCCAGGCTGAACCACCATAACTCCCTCAGCCTGTCCTCGTACAGGAGGTGCTCCAGCCCTCACATCATCTCCATGGCCTCCTCTGGACTTTCTCCAATAGCTTCATGTCCTTCCTGTGCTGAGGACTCCAGAACGGGACACCGGGCTCCAGGTGGGGTCTCACCAGAGCGAAGCAGAGAGGCAAATCCCTTCCCTCCTTGCTGGTCCCACTGCTTGGGATGCAGCCCCGGACATGGTTGGTTTTTGGGAAGCGAGCGCATGTTGCTGGCTCACATTGAGCTTCTCACCCTCCAGCACCCAAAGTCCTTCTCCTCGGGGCTGGTCTCAATCCATTACATTTTTCAGGAAGAAGGAGTTAATCAGCACCAATACAAAAGTGAAGAGAGCATTCAAAAGGAAGGGTGTCTCTTGATGGAAGTCTCTCTCCCAAACATCACTCAGAAGTAGGAAGCGAAGCAGTTATTGGCATATGGATAAATATGTTTTCAGTATGTTTTATAACCTCTGCCATAGAGGCATGGACTGAGCTTACAGGGGTATGCACACGTCCTCCGAAGAGGTCTTTGCCTTCAAACCCAAATGATTTCCAAGTCCAGGACTGGCCTCAGAGGGTGGGTAAAGTGCACAGATGTGGCCCTCTCCCTTCTTAATGTCAGGAGATCCTCAGCATAACCCAGAGCATCACTCTGAATCCCCTGCAGCTCTAGCAAAGTGGGCTGTCTGTCTTTGGCCAGAGAAAGCATCTTTCGCCATCCCACCTCAGGGTCTAGATGAAAGCAGGGTGAGGATTTCAGTCACATGGGCACAAACTTCACACCAGGGATGGGATTCATCTCCCCTTCCACAGGGAGCTGGGAGTTCAGTGTTTGGGTCCCATTTGAGTCAAGAGAGACAGGCACTGCCAGAGCATAATTTAATGAATAATGTTTTCAAGCGGGATGAATCACCCCCTGCAACCACTTTTCTCTGCAACAGAGGGAGTTTGGATCAGCTGCGATTTATAGATAGCAAATGTACAGAGAGAGGAATCCCATCGCGAAAGCCTACCTCTTGCCTCACCCCACAGCCAGCACAAAATCCTACCCTCACTCTGCAAAGCAGCCAATCTGGAAACCTCCCTTTCCTCCTCTCCTGACTACCCAGGAATTAAAGGTCTAGCAATAACCAGGGAAATCATTTTCCAGCAGGTGCAAGTGCACCAAGAAGCCAAACCTTGCATCTGGCACCATTCACAGCAGTATCATGAATATTATTAGTAAGAGACCTAGCCATCCTAACGATATATTTATATATACAAAAATAGATCCACAGAACTCTGCGTAAGGAGGTGACTGAGGGACGGCGATGGAGGAGCTGTGGATGGCAAGGTCTTGGAGGAAGCCGAAGGACACATTGCATATATTTCTAAATTCGCTTCCCTCTGCACTCACACACCTCAGAGGAGGGACAGGCAGGCAGAGCCAAGCACTCGGGCATCACCCCAGCTTCAAAGTCTCCTCGGGCGATGTCAGCAGGGTCACAACTGAGAGCTCCTGCCACCTCTTTGCAAGAGGAAATAGGGCTGAGTCCAGGACCATGAGGAGCTTCCCCAGTGGCAGCAATGGCTTGGGCTTATTATCATCACAGCAAGTGAACCATGAAGCACGGACATCAATTCAGGTTTCTTTCTGGTCTGCAGCTGGCCCAGCCCCAGGGCTTGGTTCAGCCCCATCTCCAGTTTGCCGCAGGCAGCCGCTGCCGCAGAACACCCTCAGTAGTGCCGGCAGGGTTTGCCTGTCAGTGTGATGCTGGTGGCGGTGTGACACGCCAGTGGGCGAAGGAAAGCAAGGCAAGGACTCAAAGACAACTTCTGCAGGGAGGGAAGGTCAGGCACCCACCTTTTGACACTTACTTCTGCTCTCAGTTTCCCTCCATCCCAAAGCAGGAGCTGCAGAAGCCCCTGCTGGAGCATCTCCTCAGACAGCGAGAGCCAAGTGAGTGGCAGCTGCTGAGAGGCGGGATCAGGGTATTATTTTTAAAGTGAATTCAGTGCTGGTGGAAGGTACCAGATTGGGGTTCTTGGGGCTCGAGCACGGAGCCAGTACCTGTGGCATCTGCTCAGTGGTGGGATGGAGCCCTCCATCCTGCCAGGGTTTGTGCTCTGGAGGCAGCCCTTCAAGACATTGAGAAGTGAATGGCAATTTCAAACCAGCTTCTTGTTCTCAGCCAAATCCCAGAGGGGACCTTTCCCTCTCTGCAATCGGGCAGAAGCGAGTGGGCTGGGCTGCCTCCAATAGCTCCTTCCCCTGCCAGAAGGTTTCTACAGCATCCCACACTTTCCCTTCCTCTTTGAGACAGAAAAATACGATGCCACCTCATTTTGAAGCTCACTTGCTTCTACCAACGGCTTCCAAGCCCAGAGAAAAGCCACTGCCACTGGTGGAATCCTGCAGCACCCCAGCCCCTTGAGGAAAGCAGACCTACAGCTACGTGAGAGGAGAGAGGCCACCCACAAAAAGTGCTGGAGAGAGATAAAGAGAGAGACAAGGAGGTCTGGCTCCTGCAGGACTCTTGCACAGGAGATGCATCGATCTGCCTCTTCCTCACATCAGGAAGGACCACACCATGGGGCAGCAGCACCTCCTAAAACCCTCAGAGAGCAGAGTCCTTAGGACCCCTCAGGCTGCTCTTCCCTGCAGGACATGGCCAAGGAGGGCACCCGCACCTCTCTCTGCCTCTCCTGAGTGTGCAAAACCACCACTTTCCACCAGCTTGGTGCTAGCTCCTCAGGGCCTTCGTCCTCCCAAAGGCTGGGGAACCCCCAGTTCACCCGTCTCATTCCTGGGAGGTGATGGTGGGAAAGCGGGAGTGCTGCAGAGCAGAGGGAGCCAAAGGAGGAGGGGGATGGAGGGGAGAGGGAGAGGAGGAGGAAGAGGAGTAGAGCCGCTTCTCCCTGGGAGGGTCATACCGGCTTATCCAGCGTCTTGGAGAAAGGCGTGCCGCTGGAGGAGGAGATCTTTCTGCAGACCGTATTGGTGTGGCTCTGGCAGCGGCAGCCAGGTCGTTTCAGGCCATCATAGCCTCGCTGGCAAAGTTTGAGGCACCCCAGAGTAGGAAAGTAGCAGCAGAGGCAGGGCATGAGGAGAGAGAGGAAGCTCATGGCAGCCCAGCGGGCACAGCAGGACCCCGGCCCACAGGAGCAGGGGTCATCAGCGCAGGTGTCCTCATCGTCGGTGGAGCAGTGGTAGAAGAGACCCTTGACGCAGCAGAGACAAGTCCCGTAGTCGAGGAGGCTCTCGGGGGAGCAGAGGCAGCGCTGGTTGCAGAGCCAGCAGGAGGGCAAGCTGCGGGCGGCCGTGCAGCGGGCGCACTTGCATCGCCCACACTCCTCGCAGATGAAGAGGTGGCCCGTGTGGAGGGTGGGCTTCTCCACCACCCCCTTCAGAGGTGACTCCTCCGGTTTCAGCTCGCCAGCCCGAGGCTGCATCCGGATGAGGGAATGCCCGGAGTGCGAGGGCGTCAGGCTGCTCAGGAGGCGCTGGTCCGAGGCGGTGGTGCTTTGGGAGACGGAACTGGCCGTGCTGGAATGGCTCATGTGTTGCTGCAAAGGGGGCATCTGGTGCTGTTGGCTGTGGCTATGGTGCAGGTCCTGGAAGGTGGAAGACGCCAGGCGGTCCTGGGACCACTCTTGCTTGTGTGGTGGCTGGGACAGGGAGGGGTTGGAAAGGGCTTGCTGGAAGCAGACAGCCGGTCTCTCCACGTAGTTGTTGCTGGCACGGATGGAGCGGATTTGGTCAATGGACAGGACCTGCTGGAAGTCCTCAGCAGGTGGGTCCATCGTCTCGTCACAACTGATTTCAGCCACACTGGAAGAGAGCTGCATTTCCAGGAGTGAGGAGACCCTGCGGCATCAGGGCACATCTAAAATTCCTAAAGGATGGGGCAGGAAGATAGAGAAAACATTTGTGTTACGTTTTATAGTGGATCCATCCATCCAAAGCAGGAAGCAAAGCCTGGCTGGAGAACTCCTAATAAAGTGATTTCCAACAACCAGAATCAAAGTACTTCTGTGCCTGAGGAGACTTGGGCTGGAGTGTCCAACAGACAAGGACTGTGAGATCTGTCCCTTGAACCACATGGGCACAGCACCTTCCCACGCCGTGGGAGCCTTCCAGAGGATTTCCCACCCCTTGCCAAACTGATGGACCCTGTCTTTCCTCAGTCTCCTTCCCCAGGAAAAGGTGCTGGCCCTCTCTAGAGGAGGGGAAACGTGAAGATGTGAATTATCCAGAGCCTGTGACAGAACGGCATCTCCTCCAGAGCAGGAGACTGTTTTGGGGATTCTCAGCACACTGCAAGCAGCATCCAAGTGCCATTCCCTGTACACACCAGCGACATGGGGATGGAAGGGATCTGAACACATTTGATGTCAGGCAGTAGCATCAACAAATTGCAACTAATGAGACACAGCCTACAGACTCCTTCAACCTTGGTCCATGCACAACCCAGCGACAGCCCAGGAACCAACTTAGCCCCATCCCAAACAATGAGAAGGAGAGGTTTCTCTTTAACCTTGGCACAAAGCTAAAGTGAAGCAAGGAATGTAGCCTTCCCAGCAGGCAAGCCCCGTCTTGCTCCTCGCACCAAGGCTGCCATGCTGCTGTTTTCAGGAAATGGCACTTTCTGAGGCTGCATTGGTGCCTGCTTTAGCCAGAAGGAAAGTCAGGACCATCCGAGGGCTGTGGGCTGCGTTGGAGAGGACCTCTGTGCTCCACAACTCCCCCCACCCTGGCAGGTTGGACACCAGCACCATTGCCGAACCCTTGGGCTGCCAGATATTGCTGTTGGCATCCAGGTGAAACCTCCACGAGGTGAGGAGAGTGGGGCTGTGACAGAGACGTGTCCTTTAGGACGAAAGGACAGGGAAACTTCACACCCACGCTGCCTGCAAAAAGTTGCTGCCCAGGAGGACAGAAGCCACGCGTTGCATGCCAGACCCCAGCAAAGAGCTTTCCTCCAGCGCTTCCAGCCTGGACTGCAATATCGGATACGTGCTTTCCATGCACGGCCAACTTCCCTGGGACAAAGCCATTCTCCTCTAGCAGATCAAATGAGCGATCCCTCAGTGACACAGATATTGTCACGGTGCCCGGGCCCGCAGGAAGGCTCTGTTTCAATAGGAAGCTCCCCGCCAGCGTTGCACATGGTCAGCAGCCCAGGCAGGCGGCAGCAGCGGAGGCTTTCAACTAGGTGAGGGGCCACAGGTAGAATCTGCTCATGCAGCAGAGAGAGGCAGAAGGAAGATTGATTTTCATTAGCTAGGCTGACCTTGAAGAGCAGGGAAAAGTAAAGACAACTTACTTTGACTGTTCAAGCAAAATCCGGCCCCTCCCATCCCCCTCCACGGAAAGAAAAGGCAAAGGATCTGCTTAGATTTGGGTTTTTCCTGTGTGTGGAGCCCACCTCCATATGATCTCAAGTGAGATGCTCTCCCCATCCAGGGAGATGCAAACAGGGAATGAGTCACTCTCCCAGGACACTCACAATTGATTTGGACACTGATTTGTTTAACAGAAATATCAAGGTGAATTAGGAGGGCGCGGATGACCCAGGGAAGGTTTTGCAAGCACGCTGCCAGGATGAGAGCAGGCCAAGGAGTCAAAACACCCACTGGTGAGCTGGGACCTGAGCTCCTCGTCTGACTAAAGCTCAAGGTGGTGACCTGAAGCCCCCGTGCACCATCTCAGCCAGCAGCCAGGAACATGCAGAGAGCAGCCTCAGTGGGTTCCCACATGCCTCATGACCCAGATCCCATCGTGGGGTGGGATTGTTCAGGTGACAATCCTGATTTACACCCGGGGGAGAGCTGCTCCGGGGTGTCCAACCCCTCTGCCCCGTGTGCTGGGGTTTGGCAGCACTTGGGCGTTAGGGCTCAGCCAGCGAGACTGCCATGAGGTTCTCGTGTGGGGTTGAACCGAGGTGTGACCCAAAGAGAGAGATCGAGGCAGCGGAGGGTCCTGCTGTGGTGGAGGCAGTGGAACTGGGAGATTAAGAGCCCCCAATGGGCAGACCCAATGGAAAGCATCCATTCCTCTATGCAAGACCTGGAGCTCGGGAGACCCAAGGAGACCCATGAGCCGCGCTTAGGCACAGGGAGATGCACAGGGGACACGGTGAGGAGGAACAAAGCCCCAGGGACAGTAGCCAGAGAGAGGAGCTGACAGTTGGGCCACACAGTGTGTTGCAACCTGGACACTTAGGATCTGAGTCCAGGAACTGGACACAGCATCCCAGGCAAGACAGGTCCTGGGAGGACCCCAGCACTGAACTGGAGCCCAAAGGCTCCTAGACCCATGATCCCCAGGCACAGGGGTGACGCACGGATCCAGACTTGCTGGCTGTGGGAGGTAGAGGTCTCTCTGGGACCCAACTGGATGCGAGCCAGAAGATGTGTGGGCCCTCCAGTCCAGTGGGATGAGGGGAAGAGGGATTGAATGACCAGAGCTGGCACCCAGCTCCTGTCCCCTCGCCCCAGAGAGAGCCCAGTGCCCCTGACTCACTCCCAGCCCTCCTTGCTCCAGCCTAATCCTGGGGTTGCAACGAGTCCATACCCCGACCCCATCGCTCCAACCATCCCTGATGCACTGCTATACCTCTCCCTGCCTACCTGCCCAGCTGGGGGGACAGGGGCAGCGTGTCCCCAGCCTCCTCCTCCTCACATCCTGCCTGCAAGGCAGGCATGCCAGCCCCGGAAACCCGCTGAGCTTGATGGTCACCAAACATATAAAGTTCGTGTGATAATGGGCTAAAGGAGGCATTGTAAAAGCAAATGATTTACAGGTTGGAGGTGGCTGCAAGCAGGGATGAGCTACACAAAGCAGCCAGGTGAGAGAAAAGGGCTTTTTCCCTCCGGAGGGACGCCCTCACTCTGGTCCAGGTACTGTGGGATGGAGCAGGGCCATGGCAGGAGGCTGATCCCCCAGTCCTGCTCTGCACGGATCCCACACATGGCCTGGATCCAGGCTGCAGCCCCCATGCACAGCCCCAATGGGTGTTGGCTCCCCCAGCCCAGCAGGCAACAGCCCATGTATGGATCGGATTCAGATCAGTCTGGCAGCCCCCAGCCCACCAGGAGACACAGCCCACGTGTGGCTCAGATCTGCAGCCCCCAGCCCCACTGGGTGACAAAGCCCATGGGTAGCTCACATCTACAGCCCCCAGCCCCACCGGGTGACACAGCCCACGCATGGCTTGGATCCACAGCCCCCAGCCCCACCAGGTGACACAGCCCACGCGTGGCTTGGATCCACAGCCCCCAGCCCCACCGGGTGACACAGCCCACGTGTGATTTGGATCCGCAGCCCCGAGCCCCACTGTTTGACACAACCCACGCGTGGCTCGGATCCAGAGCTGTCTCACAGACCCCAGCCCCACCGTTCGACACAACCCACGCGTGGCTCGGATCCGGAGCAGCCCACGGCTCCACAGTGTGACAGCCCACACATGGCTCAGATCCAAACCTAAACCAGCAGCCCCAGCCCCATGGGGTGACACAGCCCATGCGCTGCCAGCACCTCCAAACATCACCGTGCACGCAGCTTGTCCGTCTTCAAGGACTCCCCAGCCCCGCTGTGCACACACCCCACGCATGACGCTCACTCACACCTAGCCCCTCCACGTACACTGCATGCATGTCCAGGACCCCCATCCCACTGCATGTGTGTGCCCTGGAACCCCAGTTTCACTGCATGCTCACAGCGGGTGTGCATCCAGGAATCCCCTCAGCAAACAGGCCACGTGTGCCTCACACCCCCTTACCTTCCACCAACAACCCACGAGTGTGCATGGCTCTCTGTCCCACCACAAACAGCCCAGGCATGCCCAACGCCCCTTCCAAACAGCCCACGTGTGCCCAGGGCCTGGGTCCCATCAGCCAACACCCCATTTGTGCCCAGGACCCCCTTGCAAACACTCCGCGTGTGTCCAGGACCCCCTCACAGCTTGCAAGCAGCCCACAGGGGCCCCAGACATGCGTCCCATCAGCCAACAGCCCACTTATGCCCAGGACTTCCTTACAAACAGTTCACGAGTGTGTGTCCCCTGTTGCCTACCCCATGTGTGTCCCCCTTGCTGCCTACGTGTCCCTGCCCACTGCCCACCCCACGCGTGTCCCTCCGCACTGCCCACCCCCTCTGTGTCCCCTCCACTGCCCACTCCCACGCGTGCCCCTGCACTGCCCAACCCACCAGTGTCCCCCGCTGTCCTTCCGGACACATGTGTCCCCTGCTGCCCACCCCACGCGTACCCAAGACCCCCATCCAACTGGCAAACCTCCCACGTGTGGCCAGGACCCCCTGACAAACAGCCCACGCGTGTTGCCCCTGCCCTGCCGAGCACCCGGCACCGTCCTGCACCCCCACTGCCCACCCCACACGTGCCCACCTCCCCACCACTGACACCGCGCGTGTCCCCCAAGCTGCCAACCTACATGTACCCAGGACCCCCTCACGCATGTCCTCCTGTCACCTGCCCCATGTGCACGTCCCAACCCCTGCACGTCCCCCCACACGTCCCAACCCCTGCACGTCCCCCCACACGTCCCCCCTGCCCCACACCCAGCATCACCTTGCAGCCCCACTGCCCCCTGACGTGTGTCCCCCCTGCTGCCCACCTTACGCTTGCCGAAGACCCCTGTCCCACCAGCAAACACCCCATACATGCCCAGGACACCATCACAAACACCCCACTCATGTCCCCCCCCACCGTCCACCCCACACGTGCTGCCCGGCGCCCCACTCCTAGCAGCCCTGCTGCCTCCCCACCTCTGCCTCCCTACTTGTGTCCCTCTGCCACTGCCCACTCCACGCGTGCCCAGGACCCCCTCACAAACCCCCTACTCGTGTACCCCCGTCGCTGCCCACCCCACACGCCCCCCTTGTGCCGTCCCGCATCCCCCTGCCCACCCCACTCGTGTCCCCCTGCTCACCCCACACCCTTCCCCAGATGCCCCACACCCACTGCTATCCTGCATCCCCACCGCCAACCCCACACGTGTCCCTAACACCGGCCGCCCCACGTGTGCCCAGGACCCCCTCACAAACCCCCGACTCGTGTCCCCCCACTGCCCCACACCCAGTGCCGATCCACACCCCCTCTGCCCCCCACTCGTGCTCCCCTTCCCCAAACCCCACACCGTCCCGCATCCCCGCTGCCCCCCAACTCTTGTCCCCCCATCGCTGCCCACCCCGTGCCCCTCTTCCCCGCACTCAGCACCGTCTCATAGCCCCCCTGCCCTCCCCACTCGTGTCCCCCTGCCCGCCCCCTTTGCCCCGCACTGTCCCGCATCCCCCCCGCCCCATATTCGTGCCCCGCGCCCCACACTCACTTCGCCGCGGGTCCATCGGGGACGGGGGGCAGGGGGGCTCGGTGCGCTGGGGCAGGGTCTGTGGGGCAGGGCTGGGGGCTCGCTGGGGCAGGGTCTGTGGGGCAGAGCTGGGGGATCTGTGGGGCAGGGCTGGGGGATCTGTGGGGCAGGGCTGGGGGCTCGGTGGGGCGGGGTCTGTGGGGCAGGGCTGGGGGCTCGGTGGGGCAGGGTCTGTGGGGCAGGGCTGGGGGCTCGGTGGGGCAGGGCTGGGGGCTCGGTGCCGGCGCTGCGCGGGGGCAGCGCGGAGGAGGGGAGCGAGGGAGGGATTTATCGGTGCCCGCGAGCATCTCTCGCTCTCCCTCTCCCCGCCGCTCGCTTTCCCGGAGCTGGAGCTCTTAACGCTTACCTAAGTGGCGTCATCCAGCAGAAATGGACCCGGCCCATTAGCGGTCCCCAGCGAGCCCGGGCATCCGCTGCCCCGGTAATGACTGCGGCGGAGCCCTGCGCCGGTGTGATCCCCGGCACACCCGGGACAGCCCACCCGCGACCCACCAACCCCCGGGGCACCGTGTCACCCCCCGGGACAGCCCACCTGGAGACCCCCAGGGCATCATCCCCCCGGGACAGCCCACCTGGGGATCCTTGTGACAGCCACGCTGCAGGATCCGTGCTCTCAGCATCTCAGGGGTCAGCTTGTCCCGGTGACACCGGTACCAGGGAATACCAGTGACACAGGTATCAGTTGATCCCGGTGACATGGGTAGCAACGGATGCTGGCTACACTGGTACTGGTTGATCCCGGTGACATGGGTACCAGTGAATCCCAGTCACACGAGTAGCAATGATGCCGGTGACATGGGTATCGGTTCATCCCAGAGACACGGGTAGCAATGGAACCAGTGACACAGGTATCAGTTGATCCTGGTGACATGGGTAGCAATGATGCCAGCAACACAGGTACCAGTGAATCCCAGTGACATGGGTAGCAGCGGATGCCGGTGACACAGGTACCAGTGAATCCTGGTGACATGGGTAGCAATGGATGCCAGTGATGTGGGTACCTGTTGATCCTGGTGACACGGGTAGCAATGATGCCGGCAACACGGGTATCGGTTGATCCCGGTGACACAGGTAACAGCCGGTCTAAGCAACACAGGTATCAAACAATCCCAGCAACATGGGGTATCAGCCAATCCCAGCAACATGGGTATCAGTTGATCCTGGTGACACAGGTTATCAGTTGATCCCAGTGATATGGGTATCAGTCAGTCCTGGTGACACAGGTATCAACTGATCCCAGTCCCGGTGACATGGGTACCAGTCAATCCTGGTGACATGGGTATCATCGATCCCAGTGATCCAGGTATCAGCCAATCGCAGCAACACAGGTGTCAGTCAATCATGGCAGCATGGGTATCAGCCGATCCCAGCAACACAGGTATCAGCCGATCCCAGCGACACGGGTATCAGCTAATCTCAGTACGCAGGGTGGGCTCGGTTCAGTCAGACACAGTGGGCAGGTCATGTCGGGAGCACAGTGGGTTTGGCTGCCAAGTATCAACCATCAGGCTCTGGACCCTTGGTCCCTAAATTGCTGAGAGACAGGGGCAGTCACCCTCTCCCCTCTCACATGCCTGTTTACTGGGCATCTCCAGAGGTGTCAATAGGAACCCAGATGACAACCACACCCGATACTACCAAAAAGTCTAAACTCTACCTGAATCAGCTCCTGAAATAGAAACTCAGGGCAGAGAGATTGCATCTTCTGTACCGACACCCGCAGAACCAGTTCATGCATATCCCATTCTCCCAGAAACAGAAAACCTTGGATTCAAGGTCCGAACAGGACCTTCTGCGCTGCTTTCTCTAAGGCAACAACCTCTGTTCAGGAGCATGAAAGGTCCTTGTGATACTCTTGGCCCTGTTTATAAAGAAATTGGACCTCTTTTGACAATCCCAAAGACACAAGGCCTCTCCTTGATGGCACTGTACATCGGTCGGCTATAGACCCCACCAGAGCTCCCACCCTCACTTTGCTCCTCTCAACACTTCCAGGTTGTTCACCCGTTCTTCCCAGAAGCAAAGCAACGTTACCAGGTCAGGGAGAGCCTGTCTGCAAGAAGTGAAGCTGAAGCCATCAAGTCCTCAGCCATCCCAAGCCAAGTCGCCAGCAGCATGGGAACCCACTCCCACGGGGCACAAAGCTGCAGGTTCTGCGTGCCTGAGAGCAGGCAGGGAAGAGGAGCCTGAACAAGGGTAACAAAACCAGCTCCGCCGCTTGTCACCCTAACAGACAGGCATGAACCAGGGTGATCCCACTGACCTCAGTGGCTCCCTCCCAGCTGAGGCCAGCAGCAGTCTTCCTCAGCAGGGGCCAGTGACCCTGCTCTCCCGCGTGGAACCCAGCTGAGCCTTTCCAGGCTCATTTTTAGGCATTTCTAGGCTGAGCTTTCTTCCATCTCCATAGGATCCTACCAGAGAAGCTCCTCCAGGAGGGGTTTCTCCAAGAGGAATGAGTCTAGGGTTGCATCCTTCAGCTTCAGCTACAGCTCAGAGCCGGCATCTCTCTGCACTCCCACGAGCCCCTCCTCTTCTCCCCATTGCTCTCAGCTCTGTCTTTAAAGGCGCAGAAAGGAACGGAGTTGCCCAGTTCCCAGTGACTGCCAGCTGGCTGTGAGCACCTGACTCCTAAAAGCACGTGTGATGTCCTCCCCTTTCTCCCAGCCCAAATCTATCACTCCCACCTTGAGCTGCCGGTGATTCAGGCTTCTCTCCGCTGGCTCACAGCATCCCTAGCGCAGCCTGCGTTGTGCTCAGCCAGAGCTGCTTTATTCCTCACTCGCTGGAGGGAGGGCCAAAAAGGCATGAATGCAGATACCGAGACAAGTGGGAGGGTGGGAAGCAGAGGGAGAATAGCAGCCTCCTGGTGAGTTATTGACCACAGCATCGCTGAAGAGGAGGGCTGGGAACTCAAATGCATTTGCAAAGTGGAAAAGTTTAGAGCTATTCCCAAAGGAAGAGTCTAGGACAGAACCTGGGCAGGTTTTGGGGGGATTTTTGGCTGCTGGAAGAGGACTGTGGTCCCCTGATGGCGCACAGCCCTGATATGAGCCAGGTCAGAGGAAAGTGTGAGACTCTGTTAGGTTTACGATAGTCTCTCCCTGCGTGGGGTGTGCAGGAGAGAGCGTCTGCCCTGAGTGGGGGGTTTAACGTCTGCCGCAGTGCTGTGATGGCTCACGCTGTGCCCCATCACCTCTGCCCCAGTCCCTTCTCAGTCACTACCTGCAGCTGATCCCAGCTCCTCTTAACTGGCCTTTTGGAGTGACCTCACTCCTGGTTTGAACGCACCAGGTTTTGGCTCCTCAAATACCCTTGGGGTCCTGCGCAAAGGGACAGAGGGAGGAGCAGCTCCCAGGAGCCCTGGTCTCTGGCCTTACTTTAGAGGGTGTTGACACATCTCCTGCCTGGACCAGCTAAGAGCAAGGAGATAAAGGCACTGAGATGGCAGAATCGCATCCCCGTGTCCCCAACTCCAGCCTAGCCCGCTCAGCAAGTCCTCAGCACAGCAGCAGATCTCCGCCTCGGGAGGAACCCTCATCCCTGGCAATCTCCACAGGGCACCAGTAATCCCTCCCTGCTTTCCTCTTTCCTGCACATCCTCAACCCAGCCAAAGAGGCGGGGAGTTACTCACTTGCCCTCCTCTCCTCAAAAGGTGTTTCTGTAGGTGAACACACCTAAATCAAAAGAGCTAAACCCGGAGCCTGAAGAGCGCAGTTGCAATTTCAAAACAACTAAGAAAACTCAGCACTGTTTTCTAGGCACGTTATCCAGCCGCCTCCCAGCCTGACCACCTCTCGTCCTGCCTTGTGCAGACAGCCTGACAATTAACCACTGTGAATCAGTCTGGAAGCGGAGAGGAGAGCATCCCAGCGCAAGGCTGAAGCTGTCTGATCTCTTTTGATGCCATTAGCCAAGCTTAGACACAGGGGGAGGGCAAATCCATCTTCCGTTAAAGATGATGCAGGGGAGGGAGGGAAAAGAAAAGGAGGGGATGGAGAGAACATGCAATTCCCCTGATTAAATCAGCCAGAAACAATGAAGTGCTGGTGCCCTCTAATTTTTAGATTCACAGATTTTAGGGCCAGAAGGGACCGTGATGTTTATCTAGCCTGACAGTCTGGATTATGTAAAAGCCACTTGAAGTCAGACAGTGCCACAAGGTTTTTAGAAGCAACAGTGAGGGCTGGGGAACTTATTAAAAGTCTGTGATTCTCCTAAGGCAGAGGGACATGTGGCTCTCAGCACATGCCTTGGTAAGGAGGAGGCCAGGTACATCGACCTCACTGGCCTCAAGCTGAACAGACGGCAGCACTAGGGAAGGAAATCATTTCCCTTCCATATCACGCAGTTCCTTTGCCCAGCAAAGAGGGATAAGGAAGCAGGAAAAACTCCAGCCCCTCCTTGTGTTTGCCTTTCCAAACTTCTCTAGTCCCTGGAAAGAAAACCCCCTACAAGGATTCTGGCCCCAAGATGTTTCTTGGCCACTTTGGTGTCAAACCCCACTGCTTGCAGCGATGTAGCTTCATAGCAATCTGAGCTGAGCCCATTCCACCACGTAAGCCAGATCCTGAGCTCCTTACTCAGCCTGCAGCACCGTGGAGGTGTAGTCATTGACTGCAATGTGAGTTTTTCTCTGAAGATGGAGCCAGGCAGCATAAAACATCAATAAAGAGATCAGGATGTGTCCCTTTAACGAGCTGAGATTGTAACACGCTGAAGGAGCTTGCCAGAAGCTGCCCATTCTGTCAGAAGGAGTAGATCCTGCTTGGAGAAGTGTTAAGTGGGTCCTGCTGACTCACTGATGCAGATGGCTCTGTCCCCACGCGGACAGCAGCGAGGCAGGAGGTGCCATCTCAGGGGAAAGCATCCAGCGCAGGGATTGAGCGGGTTCGCTGACGCTTGGACCCAGTCAGAGGGAGAACAGAGAAGCAGATGTGTAGGGCTTTTCCCTATGTCCCATTGTGTACAGTGAGTGCTGGGCAAGGTGGGCAAAGCTCAGGGCATCCCAGTGCATCGATGGGTCCCCCTGTACTTCTGCGGTGGCTTTTCTTCTACAGAAAGCATATTCGTCCCCACAAGGTCCCCTGCCCTACATAGATCTTTTGGAGTGGGCCCAGAGGTGGCCATGAAAATGATCCAAGGGCTGGAACACCTCTCTTAGGAGGACAGGCTGAGAGAGTTGGGGTTGTTCAGTCTGAAGAAGAGAAGGCTGCGGGAAGACCTTGGAGGAGATGCCGGTACAGAAAGGGGGCTGGTAAGAAAGATGAGGACAGACATTTCAGTAGAGCCTGTTGTGACGGGATAATGGGTAATGGTTTTAAATTGAAAGAGAGGAGACTCACACTAGATGTAAGGAAGAAATTGTTTGTGCTGAGGGTGGGGAGGCCCTGGCCCAGATTGCCTAGAGAAGTGGTGGCTGCCCCATCCCTGAGGGTGTTCAAGGCCAGGTTGGATGAATCTCTGAGCAGCATGATCTGGTTAAAGATGTCCCTGCTTAATGCAGGGGGGGTGGATTGGAGAACCTGTAAAGGTCCCTTCCTACCCAAAGCATTCTGTCGCTCCATGATTCTACCCACATCCACACCACAATCCCAGAAGAGAAACCAAAGACATGACTTGAGCAGCAAGTGGGGCTCCAAGCATGCGATGCAGAGACTCTGACCCGGAGCACCCCGGGAACCTGAGCAGAGCGGCTAAAGCCAGACCGTGCATTGGTTATAGAGACACTGGGAAGCCTGTCAACACAAGGATTTCCACACTGGGAACTTGTTAATCCCATCTTGCAGCCTCTTGGAGGGACTGGCAGATGCCTGGGCACATATTCTGCATGGGGTATGGGCAGCCAGCTCTAGAGCTGCATCCTTTGCATCAGGCCAGCTGCATGGGGTCCTTCCTTCAGCAGACAAAGGGCACAGAGCTGAAGGTTTCTCCCTCCTGTTGGAAACAGGCTGTCTTCCATGAGCCAAAGCTTGAGGTCTGTGTAGGATGCCATGAGTAGGGGATGTGTACTTCCCCACCACAACCATTGCTACATCCACCAGGTAATCAAGTACCAAAGAGTTTGCACACTCTGGGTCCTGAGTGTCCCCAGGAAGCCCATGGAGCACCAGACTCTCTTTCCAGGCCTGACCCTGGATCCACAGGACACACGGTCTTCATGCGGCCTGTGTCTGAAAGGCCCATTCGGCCCCTAGTTTGATGGGGCATGATGCTCCCGCGACTGTCTCTGCTGTCCCCATGCCCTCAGGGCCATGTCTCTCCCTGGCTCCTGTGCTCTATGCTTCCAGTGATGCTTCTCCACCATCCTGATCTTTTCTAGGAGCACCCACCACCTGCTGTCTAGTTGGATGAGGCTTTGATCACCCTGATCCAGTGGGAGGTGTCCCTGCCCATGGCAGGGGTGGGAACTGGATGGGCTTTAAGGTCCCTTCCAACACAAACCATTCCATGATTCTGTGATTCTTCAGGCTTTCCAGAGGTCCCAGAGTGAGCTCCATCACGTGTCTCAGGTATCCGTCCTTGCAGTCACCCAGATGTGCTCAGCTCTCCAAGCACCCAGCAGCAGATCTTCCACCTCTTGCTCCCCTCCAAGCCCACGTGGCTGACACGAGCATCCTCTCTGATGTGGGTACCACCCATCCCACTCCAGACCAACCCTTTCGTGCCCTGCTGAGCAGAACTCATTCCCCAGAGATGGAAGCAGTGATGGAAGGAACACAGCTCCCCCCAGTTTCTTTGCCTTCAGCACTTTAAGTTCCTGTTCAATGTCACTTTAACTTGAGTGCAGGGGAGAAAGGCTTGGTATTAAATTGCCAATCTGGTCACATGTTGCCTGAGATTTGGCCGTAGCTAAGCAGCACCACCCCCGCATTCACTTTTTTGGCTGGTGACTCCTCTGCTTGGCGTAAGGCAGAGCCGGGGAAGAATAGGAGAAACCGGAGGGGGAAGGAAAGTCAAAAAAAATACAGCGAGTCATTGTGAATGTCAGGAGCTCCTCGGCTGCGGGTGTGACAGCGATCCTCCCCCTCTAAACTCACTCCGGGTGAGAGCCAAAGAGAGAGGATTTCATTAGGATCTGGTAGCGGGCTATTTTCAGAGCTGACATCCTACCCACAGCTAAAAATAGCCGGTTCCCTCCACGCAAACCAGGGCTTCTTTTCTGTTAAACTTTAATAAACCTTAGTGAGGCTCAGACCTTGCTTTCTCCCCACACTTTGCTCCCTTGCTTGCTCCGCTCCCTTCCGTCATCTCTTGCTTTCCCTTCTTTGCCATCCTTCACTCCCTGCTACCCAGGTGTCCTTTCCTATGTAGCCCCACCTCGCAGAGACCTGAGCGGAGATGTCCCCAGAGTGGGGCTGGGGGCACCCAGAAGCAGCATCCTGCACGCAGAGCCAGACACTCTGGGAGGCCAAGCAGGCAGCAAAAGCTTGAGCTCCCCAAGCTCCTGGCCTCAAGCACCCCTGTGGAGCCCAGCTCAACTCCCAGATGCTCGTTGGAGCACCCCAAAAGGAAGGACCACCCACTGCACCCCAGAAAGGTGTAAAAACGCAGCTGGAGTGGGCACAGAGCCAGAGCAGCTGAACCCCTGGGGCATCACCTCCATGAAAGGAAGCTTTGGTGCTGAATGCTTGTGCGGGGAACCCAGAGCAGACAGCTGGATCGGACTCGGAGGGGTCATGGCATGAAGCTGTCCCACTCCTTGAGGCTGGCTCTAGCATTCGGACGCAATCACCTCTATGAAGGCTCTCCTAAAATCACCGCCTAGCCTAAAAACTAAATCTCTCCCCTGGGCCCTCGGAGCCACCGATGTTGCTGGTCCTCCTCTCTGAGGGGCTGCTCGCAATTCCCTCCCTTCATTAGCACTGCCACCTCGGAGGTATTTATAGCCAGGCACCTACCCCCTCTTGGTAGCATTTTCAAAGACAACACAAAGTTAACTCCTTCCCGTGCGCCTCTTGACTCCAGGCCAGCATGGCAGCTGAAATCCCATGCCTTGGAACAACCAACAACCTCTGCAGAGATATTTTCTGGCTCCTACAGGCACCTTCCCTGACCTAGCCCCAAGTCTTCCACCTCTCTCTGGTCGCAGCACAGCAGAGGCGGCTGCTGCTCTGGGCTCTGCTGCTCTTAGGATGGAGCAGTGCTCCATCAAGAAACGCCTTCTCAGCTGCTCAAACAAGTGGGGAATGGATTCATCCCAGAGGAGGACCCAGTAGTCCAGAGAAGGGTTATGAAGATGATGCGAGGGCTGGAGCACCTCCTCTATGAGGACAGGCTGAGAGAGTTGGGGTTGTTCAGCCTGGAGAAGAGAAGGCTGCAGGGAGACCTTAGAGCAGCTTCCAGTGCTGAAAGGGGCTCCAGGAAAGCTGGAGAGGGGCTCTGGATCAGGGAGTGCAGGGAGAGGATGAGGGGGAACAGTTGTAAGCTGAAAGAGCGGAGATTGAGAGGAGATTTTAGGAAGAAATGTTATGCTGAGGGTGGGGAGGCCCTGGCCCAGGGTGCCCAGAGCAGTGGTGGCTGCCCCATCCCTGGAGGGGTTCAAGGCCAGTTTGGATGGGGCTTGGAGCCCCTGATCCAGTGGGAGGTGTCCCTGCCCATGGCAGGGCATTGGAACCGGATGGGCTTTGAGGTCCCTTCCAATCCAAACCATTCCATGATTCTGTGATCCCTGCAGCCTGGAGCATCCCTTGCTCTGCATCCCCAGGCAGCCTCGCACTCAACACTTGAGGTGACAGCCTGGCACCACACAGGGACATCCAGGATGATGGGGATCAGTCACATCACCTCAGTCCAGTGCCCACCAGCACTGGGGGCTCTGCTCGCCTTCTCCCTCCACTCCATGGCGGATGTGCGCAGGCCCTTCGGAGGCCCTGGCCGCCGGCCAGCAGCCATATCCTGGTAATCTAATAGCTGCAGCAGATGAACTGAAAATGCATTTCCTGCCACTGTGCTGTAAAATTTTTATTAATGTAAGCAGAGAACGCAGCGCTGGCTTGCACCGGCCAGGGCCACAGCGGGGCGGAGGGCGGCAAGGGCCTCAGCAGAGGACCAGGGGCTGGGGGATGCAGGGATGGCAGTAGTGATGCTGCAGGAAGGTGGAGGTGTGGGGCTGTAGCCCCCGTCAGCAGCAGTGGAGTATGAGGAAACTGAGGCATGGGCAAAGTAAGTGGTTGGTAGGGAAGTGAAGTTGGGCAGCAGGCCCCTACTTGTCTCTCAAGGAGAAAGGGTCACCATGGATGGCTTCCACAAGGTGGGCTCAGCCCACTCTGATCCATCTCTTCTGCCACCAGACAGCTGTGTCCTTGAAAGCCACCTGAGATGGGACTGCTGATGCTGTGGGTGATAGAATCATGGAATAGTTTGGGTTGGGTTGGAAGCGACCTCAAAGCCGATCCATTTTCAGCACTGGAAGCTGCTCCAAGGTCTCCCCACAGCCTTCTCTTCTCCAGGCTGAACAACCCCGATTCTCTCAGCCTGTCCTCATACAGGAGGTGCTCCAGCCTTCGGATCATCTCCGTGGCCTCCTCTGGACTAACTTCAACAACTCCATGTCCTTCTTGTGCTGAGGACTCTAGAACTCAATGCAGGGCTCCAGGTTTGATCTCACAGAGCGGAGCAGAGGGGCAGAATCTCCTCCCTCCCTGGTGGTCCCACTGCTTGGGATGCAGATCAGGACAGGGCTGGTTTCTGGGCTGTGAGGGTATATTGCCAGCTGACATTGCACTTGCTCCAACAGATCTGCCGTTTCTGTTTTGAAATCATCCCACCTGGTCCCTGTCACCTCCCCAAGGCACTCGTGGGTGACATCCCAGCTGAGAGGGGCAGGTGGCAGCGCTGGGGCTGCAGAGTTGGAGCTCTTCATGCAGCCTTTTTCCCACTTGGAGCCTGCTCCCTGCGCCAAGGCAGAGCTAAATTGGAAAAACACACACAATGACCTCTTGTGGAATGTAGTATGAATATTTGATAGGTCTAATGTAATCATATCCAATCGATACAGGCAGGAATATCTCTCCCCCCCACCCACGCTCTCACTCTGCCCTGTCCCTTCCTCTCTTTTCCTCTCTCTCTCTCACTCTCTTGTTCATTAATGCATTCTCCACTTTACATTATTTATTAACTTCCTTCCTTATTTTTTTATTTAGAAAAAATAAATTAAATAACAGTGGTTATCTGGAGGCTCAGCCCCACTTGCCTAAGTACTTTTGGGCCAGGCAAAAACTTTGCTGACCTTCTCTCACCTCCTTGCCTTCCTCTGCCAAGAGAGGCTCTGCCCCATGGCCATGACCCCCAATCCTCCACCCCTTGCTGTGCCCCAACACAGACCATCTCCCACCTCCCCACAGGCACCTCTGAGCCCTAAAATCCCCTGGGCTTGTCCACTCATTGCACGTAGCACAGCAGGAGGTGCCCAAAGCCCATAAGCAAGGACCTGAGAAGCAGGCGGCACCTCGGACATTGAGGGTCTCCAGACCCACCTGAAGCAGGCTGCTCTCACCACCAGGAAGGGACTATTTCCCTTGCTGCCACCAAACTGAGTGTATCTGGTGCCAGCGAAGGGGAGCAGATGGTGGTCAGATGTCAGACTGGTGGTGAGCTGATGCTCTGCCTCAGGGTCTTGCAAACCCAGCTCATTCATGCCTCACTGTGGTTTGCAGGAAAAGCCCCAAGACAGGCTTCGGGGCTCTGCTGGAGAGGGGGTGGGATGCCAGTGTCCCCCGGCTGCCTGCACCCCTCCAAAAGCCACCTTTCAGCAATGGCTGGAGCTTGTCCAGCTGCTGGCCACTGGCACCTGGTGTGGTGGGACTTACAAGTGGGATGGAATGGGAGGCAAAGTACACAATAAGGACGGGTCTTCTCACACACCAGCAAGGCGACCTCCAGCTCCACGTCCCCACTCCTCGACACCCCCAGAGCTGGTGACAGAGAGCAGTAGAGATGCTTAAAGCCCTTTAATGGGCTGGGAAAGGTGAGGAGGAGGAGGTTGAAGCTCCCTATATGGTGAATGAGAAGCTCGATGTGAGCTGGCAATATAGACTCATAGCCCAGGAACAAACTGTGCCCTGAGCTGCATCCCAAGCAGTGGGACCAGCAGGGAGGGAAGGGATTCTGCCCCTCTGCTCTGCTCTGGTGAGACCCCATCTGGAGCCCTGTGTCCAGTGCTGGAGTCCTCGGCCCAGGAAGTACATGGATCTGCTGGAATGGGTCCAGAGGAGGCCACGGAGATGATCCGAGGGCTGGAACACCTCCTGTACAAGGACAGGCTGAGAGACTTGGGGTTGTTCAGCCTGGAGAAGAGAAGGCTGCGGGAAGAACATAGAGCAGCTTCCAGTCCTGTAAGGGGCTCCAGGAAAGCTGGGGAGGGGCTCTTGATCAGGGAGGGCAGGGAGAGGACGAGGCAGAATGAGCTGCAAGAGGGGAGACTGAGATGAGATCTTAGGGATAAATGTTTTGCTGTGAGGGTGGGGAGGCCCTGGCCCAGGTTGCCCAGAGCAGTGGTGGCTGCCCCATCCCTGGAGGTGTTCAAGGCCAGGTTGGATGGGGCTTGGAGCCTCCTGATCCAGTGGGAGGTGTCCCTGCCCCATGACAGGGGGTTGGAACCGGATGGGCTTTGACATCCCTTCCAACCCAAACCATTCTAAGAATCTCTATGGGTCTGCGCTCTCCACTGAGCTCCTTCCAGCAGGTCCTGGCAGTGCAGGGACACTCCGCAGGGATGTTGTAGAGCACCCCTGTGCTGCTCTACCAGGGGTGGCTGAGTGCAGGGGCTCTCCTGGTTGGCCATGACCACTCTGTCTGTCTTTGTGCCAAGTAATCCTGGCACCAAGACCCCCCACCAGGGCCACTCATTATGACCAAGAGCCTCTAGGCTGGAGAGCCTTGCATTCCTGCTCTCCAAGCTCGACTCAAGAGGCCATGGAAAGGCTGGGGCAGGGCCAGGCTCAGCCACAGGCAGTGGGAAAGTTGGGAGGGATGGGGAAATGGGCTGTGCAGCGGTCAGAGCAGTAACCTCAGCGAGAAGAGTATCCTAGGGAGTAGGGAGCAGAGGGGCTGAGGCCCCAGGGATGCCCCGAGGTGGACAGAGCAGAGGCAGGGGAGTCAACAGCAACCCACCACAGTCAATGCAGGCAAAGCTGCCCTCGATCGAAAATACAGTGACTGGCAAAAAGAGGGACCTCCATGAGCCACTCCTCTTGTCTCCTGCCTCGGAGGTGGGTGCCATCAGGGTGGCCTTTGCTCTGGGACCATATCCAGCAGAGCCAGCCACCTTGAGGGAGAGCCCACAGTGTCTGCCAGGCAGTTTTGAGCTGAGGAGCCCTGTTACAGGGCTGCGTCCCCTCCCCACAGCCATGCTGCTCCCACGTCCCCATGGGGCGGGAGTGGAGCGATACTCTGATCCCTCAGGGCAAGGGATTAGGCACAGATTCTGTTGTGGAGCCCACATGGGAGCCATGGGCCAGACCTGGGGACACGGGACATGGGTCCTAGTGGGGCTCCAACTCTCAGTTTGAACACATGGAACCACTGAGGTTCTGGATTTAATGGGCTTAGTCTCCATGTAGCTTCCACTTGACTCATGTCACTTGTCCCGCTCACTCCCATGAGGGGGATGATCTCCCCCCTCCCCAAAAATCTACTCTGGGGAAGGAAGAGCATCCACCCCCAGCCCAGGAGGGGAAATTCTGGCTGTGGGAAGGCTCACCTTTCCCCTTTTTCCATGGGGACGCATGGAAACACGCAGATGCTACCCCATCCCTGCAGAACCACACAGGCTGTCTGTCTCTCCAGGGACACCTCATTTTCATCAGAGGAGACAATGTGAAGCTGAAAGTTTTATTATTTTCCAAGAGTGGAGGGGGTGAGAGCAGCCTGGGAGAGGACCTGCTGCTCCACCACAAAAAACACCAGCAATGGGCTCCAAAGGAAAGGCTTGTCTCTACCCACTCTGGCCAGCTTCTTGCTTTCATGAGGACATCACCAAGCACACATGCAGGGAAATGAGGAAATTAAGTCAGTTCACAGTCCCTGATTTAGTTTACCCCTTCTGAAATCTGCAACAGCTTTTTCTCAGTCTACAGTAATTTGGGAAGGATCTCTCCCTCTTCCACGCTACGGGACATCATAGAATCATAGAATGGTTTGAGTTGGAAGGGACCTTGAAGACAATCTAATTCCATCCCCTGCCATGGACAGGGACACCTCTCACTGGATCAGGGGCCTCCAACCTGGCCTTGAACACTTCCAGGGATGGGGCAGCCACCACTGCTCTGGGCAACCTGGGCCAGGGCCTCCTCACCCTCATCATGAAGAATATCCTCCTTACATCCAGTCTAAGTGTTCCCCTCTCCCATTTATATCCATTGCCCCTTGTCCTATCACTCCAGGCCTTTGGAAAAAGTCCCTCCCCAGCTTTTTTTGTAGCCCCTTCAGGTACTGGAAGGTCTCTATAAGGTCTCCTTGGAGCCTTCTCTTCTCCAGGCTGAACAACCCCAACTCTCTCAGCCTGTCCTCTTATGAGAGGTGCTCCAGCCCTCAGATCAGCTTTGTAGCCCTCCTCTGGATCCATTCCAACAGTTCCATATCCTTCTTATGTTGAGGATTCCAGAATTGGACCAGGTAAGGTCTCACAAAAGAGGAATAGAGGGGCAGAATTGCCTCCCTCAACTTGCTGGAAGACCCCCAGGGCATGGCTGGAGGAGATTGGCTGCTGCTCTCCAAGATGCTACAATCCAAAGTATCTTCACCAGGGGTCATCACAGTTCAGGGTGGAAGAAAGGTGATGGTCTAGCCATGACATTAGACATAGCTTCTCCCCCAACACCTGTGTCTCCAGGGAGCTCAGAGGGACATTTCAGCTGGGAATGAGCTTGAGTAGATCACAGACTCCCTGGGGAAAGCCTGCCCAGATCCACCTGGGGTTGTTTGGAGGGAGTGGAGGTATGGTTGCCCCCAAAACGAAGAGCACAGAGGGTTTCCTGCTCCCGCACTGACAGTTTTCCATGGAGGAGCTGCATTTCCTCACCATCGGATCTCAAGAAACAGGGGAGCTCAGGGCACGGGGGGGAAGAACCACCCAGGTCTCCCAGAAAACCAGGGACCCATGATGCTCTCCTGAGCCATCTCCCTGACACCCTCACTCCCAATTCACAGCACGACAGTGCTGCCATCACCCGTGTCACTGCTGCCCAGCCCTGGCTCCTGCTCCCCTCACAGCTGGGTTTTGCTGAAGCAGGAAAATCGATCCTGGCTGTCTGCTGCTGGTCAGATATGGGCGGGGGCACCAGACAGAGGGGCCAAGGCGAGGCCGGGGAGACAGAGAAGGAGCAGGGGGACCCCAGGTGCTCAGGGAATGGCAGCAGAGCTGCGTGGCAGGAGAAGTTTTGAATAGAGCATCTCCAGAGGGTCTGGAGGCTTCACCCTGCTGATGCAGCCCCCTCCTCGCAGCCCCCCGGCAAACTTGGTGGTCATAGACGCACGGAAACCAACAGAGACTCCACTTTAATGCGAATCACTTACTGACCCCACAGAGCTGCAGGCAGACAAAGATTGAAAGGAGGAAGCATAGCAAAAGAGCTCCAATTAGCAGCATCAAAGCTTTATATTCTCCTCTGGAAGGGGCACCGTGGCCAGCCAGGGCAGCAGTTGCTGCACCACATGGTGCTGGGGGACCAGGGGCTCCAGGACTCCACAGGGAAGACCCCGATGCCCACCACCCTCCTCCAGAGCGAGTGGCTGCACCGCTTAGAGCAGACTCTGCCAAACGCACTGGGTGGGGAGAAAGGAACCAGAGCAGGGGAAGGCCAAGCTCCTGCTGGGACTGATGAAAGGGCAAGGGACATGACACCTAAGAGTCACCTCCTTCCTCAGCCCCTTGTGTTCTCCTCGCTGGACTAGGATGCCTGTCATGGTGCCCTACGTCATTTGAATCCTGGGTTCCTTTTTGGGCCTCTCAGTGCAGGAAAGACATTGAGGAGTTGGAACATGTCCAGAGAAGGGAATGGACCTGGGAAGGGTCTGGAGCCCAGGGTTTCTGGTTGTGGCTGAGGGACCTGGGGCTGTTTAGCCTGGAGGAGGCTGAGGGGAGACCTCATGGCTCTCCACAGCTCCCAGAAAGGAGGTTGGAGAGAGGTGGATGCTGGGCTCTTCTCCCAAGTAACAAAGGACAGGATGAGAGGAAATGGTGTCAAGTTGCCCAGGGGAGGTTTAGATTGGATATTGGGAAACATTTCTTCACAGCAAGGGTTGTCAAGCATTGGAAGAGGCTGCCCGGGGCAATGGCAGAGTCACCATCCCTACCACATAAAAGCTGTGTGGATGTGGTGCTTAAGGACGTGGTTTAGTGGTGGAGTTGGCAGTGTGAGGTCAAGGACTGGACCTTAAAAGTCTTTTCCAACCTAAAGGATTCTGTGGTTCTGTTAAATTTGCTGAGAGCCCTGGGAAAAAATGCTCTATGGCAGATGAGCAAGAGGTGAAAGAGATGCAGAGACAAAGGCTGGAGATTTGGGAGCCACCTGCACTGCCTGGGCTGGGAGAAGTTCAACTCCCCTGCATGAGGACATCAGTTCGAGCTACAGGGAGAGAATGGAACACCCCCATATTTCTTACTGTCCTCCTCTAAGGAGGGGGGCACAAATGCTGTCTTCAGGGTCACTTCACTGCTGCAAAGACCACTGAGAGCCAATGCTCCATTTGTAACAGAGAGTCCTTGGTGGCTTTCTTGCTTCAGCATCATCCACCATGCCTCTCCCTGCAGTATCTCCAACTTCTTTGTTCACCTTGCAGGGGTCCCACAGGGACTCGTGTCCTGAGCCTCGTGTCACATCCCCCAGAGCCACTCCAGCATCCCTGGGAAGCTGCTCTTACCATAAGATTTCCAGGAGTTTCCTGAGCCGATCAAGTCTCCATCGCACGTTTCCCTTTCCCTTGAACCACGTCCCTTCCCTCAACAGTGCGCAGGGAGCAAGAGGACCACCAAGCCTCCAGCTCCCCGACCCATCACTCACCCATGGCATATATTCAATATCCCATAAATGTTTGCCTCTCGTGGACCAGGGTAGGCATGCATTCCAGCTTAGAGGAAGGGGAGACTTTCCAACCTAATGGCTTGTGTCAGGAGCAAGGGATGAGCTCCTGATTATTCCGACCCATAAGCATCCCTTCTTCCTCTGCCTGGCATCTGTCCTTGCCTCAAACATCACTGGAGGCCCATCGTGGAGTGGGACCTGCTTGGATGAAGAGAGTGAAGCTCTGTGAGAAGAGCACAGCTCTCACTCCAGCCCAGATCCCTTGTGGATTCTTCCCCTCCAAGGTCCCACAACCAGGAGTGAACCGTGGGTCCTATACACACCGTGCACCAGGGGCTCCAAAGGTGACACCTAGGCAGAGAGAATCTGGATTGCAGGGAGATGCTCTCCTTGCAGACATCCCAAGAATGGTCCCCTTTGGCACCAGCAGGCAGAAGCTGCCTGTCCGAGGAGAGAGCGAAGGCAGCTGGCAGCATGTGGCCTCCGGGCCAAGCTCATCAGAGAGAAACCGTGACGTAAGGCCAAGGGAAGTGGGGTCTCGGCCTTTCCCAGGCTCTGCTGTGCTCCACACTCCAGTTCCCTGCCAGTTTATCAGCCACTGGAGCGTGACCAAGGGAACATCGGCCAGGACAGAACAAACAAACATCCGAGTTTGGGCTTCCTTCCTTCCTTCCTTCGAATAACTGGAAAAAAAAAAATAAAGAGGGAATTAAATTAAAAAAAATATTGAAACAAGTCAAATAAACAAGCATTTGTGTTTCCATGGGGACCTGATGCATTCTTGGGAGTGGGAGCTTGGCCTCACTGAGAAGTAATGCTGGAACAGTGAAGCCACAAAGCAATGAGCAGCCCCGTGGGCAGCCCACTGCTGTGCCTGAAGGGAGCTGGCATTTGTCCCTTGGCTCCGATACCCTATGGATCAAGGGCTATGCAGATGGCCACGCACTACAGTCAGCATCACAGCCACGCTGGAGGTTCAGCTTCAGTTTTTAGCTCATTTTCTTAACACAGTTGCATTCTCCAGGTTTTCCTGCTGGCCTCTATTCCCTCAATCCTTTTGAAAGCACTGACCAATATCACTGGAAGAGACAGATGCTTAGAGGTGACTTTAGTCCTAACTGTCCTGAAAGCAGAGAGTCTGGTGCAGCAGAGAGGCTCAACCCCTTGTTACACCAGAAAAAAAACCTGGACCCTCAGGTCCCTACACCATGGCCACATTTCACCAGTTCACAGCCTATTTAGAGGGGAAGGTCCTCTGGATTCTCCTCCAGTCTTGCTGTGCTGTGTCATCCAAGATGAGTTGGGTTGACTTGGGACATGTTGCGTCATTGAGGTTGGGGTGGGTTGTGCCATTCAGGCTGAGCAGTGTTACACTGGGTCATTCCCATTGGATTGGCTTCTACCATTTCTCTTGGCTTGAGTTGCATCACTCAGGCTGAGCAGTGTTCTGTTGGGTCATTCCCATTGGGTTGGGTTGTCTCATCCAGCTGAGCAGTATTCTGTTGGGTCATTCACATTGGGCTGGATTCCATCATTTCCATTGTGTTGTATTGTCTCGTCCAGCTGAGCAGTGTTCCATTGGGTCATTCCTTTTGGTTTGGGTTGTGTCACTTAGGCTGAGCAGTGTTCCATTGGGTCATTCCTTTTGGTTTGGGTTGTGTCACTTAGGCTGAGCAGTGTTCCATTGGGTCATTCCCATTGTGTTGCATTGTCTCACCCAGCCGAGCAATGTTCCTTTGGGTAGTTCTCATTGGGTTAGGTTCCATCACTCCCATTGGGTTGGATTGTGTCATTCCAACTGAGCAGTGACTTGTTGGGTCATTTCCATTGGTTTGGACTGTGTCACTCAGACTGAGTAGTTTTGCGTTGGGTCATTCCCATTGGATTGGGTTCTATCATTCTGGCGGAGCAGTGTCCTGTTGGGTCATTCCCATCCGGTCATTCCCATCATTCCCATTGGGTTGGGTTGAGTTGGCCTAGCCAGTGGCACTCAGGTTGGGCTGGGGTGCATCAAAAGAAAACGGTTCCTACACTCACTCTGAAGTTTTCCAGAATTCCTGCCCTAGGACCCTTTTCCAGGAATGTCCCCCCATCTGCTCGGCCATCTGTGATTCAGGTGGCTCTTGTGGAAACTGCTACCTTTCCCGTAAACAGCTGCCTTTCCCTGTGCCACGTGTAGAGATAAACCCTCGTGTGCACTGCACATCACAGAACACCACTTGACATCAGCACCAGCAATGCCACCTCCAAGAAATGCCAGGAGCTGGAAGGAGAGGCTGATTCCTTGCATGCCCTGGCAGAGGGGACGAGTGAGCCTGATGGAGGATGCAGATATCGGATGCGGAGTCGCTTTCCTCCTTGCATGGCAATGTGCTGCTGACCTCAGAGCCCTGAGGCACTGGAGCCACCAGCAAGGCCTTTCCCAGGGCTAATTCTGTATCCTCCAGTCGGATGCAGTCTCTCGTCACCAGCGCCTGCGAGAAAAGCGAAGAGCATTGTGTGGGCTGTTGCATTTTTTTAAAGCCATTTGTGACCCTGGGACCAGCAAGCGAGAGCCACTGCTGGAGGAGGGAGAGGGACAGAAATTCCCAGGCCCCAGCTCTCGTTGGGAAACCCCAGAAAGCGCCCAGGTGCTCTCGTTCCCAGCACAGGAGATCCCACATGCCGGGGGACAGCAGAAGCCTGTCCAAACCATCAGGTGCCTGGGGCAGCCAAGACCCAGCAAGCACCTGCCAGCAGCACGGGCTCTGTGGTGCATGAGGGCCCACAAACTCTGGTGAGCTCCAGAGATCACGCTCCACACTCAAAAGGGTAACTTGGCCAACGAACAGCCCCGCGAGGCACAATCCATGGGATGGCCTGATGCCTCTGCACTGTCTGTCCCAAATACAGCCAGGGAGGCACCACAGGACGGGGCTCATCATCCCCCAGAGCCTGTAGCCTCCCTCGGCCCCTCTAGGGCCCTTCTGCTGATCCACTGACTATCCATGCTTGTTCACACCCAACGCTCACATCAGAAACACACCTGGAACCCACAGACACCTGGGTGAGTGCCTGCTCAGCTCCGGGGCTGCATCAGTGCACCAGGGTATAGAAACATGGAATGATTTGGGTTGGATGGGAACTTAAAGCCCATCCAGTTCCAGATCATGCCATAGGCAGGGACACCTCCCATTGGATCAGGCTGCCCAAAGCCCCATCCAACCTGGCCTTGAACACCTCCAGGGATGGGGCAGCCACCACTGCTCTGGGCAACCTGGGCCAGGGTCTCCGACCTTCACAGCAAAACACTTCTTCTTAAGATATCATCTAAATCTCCCCTCTTTCAGCTCAAAACCGTTCCCCCTCATCCTGTTCCCGCACTTCCTGATCAAGAGCCCCTCCCCAGCTTTCCTGGAGCCCCTTTCAGACCTGGAAGCTGCTCTAAGGTCTCCCCAGAGCCTTCTCTCCTCCAGGCTGAACAACCTCAACTCTCCCAGCCTGTCTTGGCCCTCTGATAGATGGAAAGGGGCTGGGGATTCCTGTTGGGATCACGTTGCGTTGGAGAAGGGCCAAGGGACAGGCAACAGGTACTGCTGGAGCATGAGGAGCACGGGGCCAGGCATCACCCACAGCCACCTCCAGGAGCCAGCACCCTGGCACAGCCACAGGGGCACAGCCCGGAAGGGCCCTCCACAAATTCTCGTGGAGTCCAAGATGCCTCTGCCATAAGCTCACCCAGTGACTAAGTTGTTTATCTCTTCTGGGAGCTGCACCAAGTTTTGAGGAAGCAGCAGATCCCTATCAGGTCCTGTGCCCATTCCAGGCACTGTCCCCACCCCTTTCCTGAAAAACACTCTCAGAATCGAGAAAGGAATAGAGAAAGGCACCATCACATCCCCTCGCTGCAAAGGCAACCATGGCAAGTGGCTGTTTTGTCTCTTGCCAGACCAGCACACCCAGGGGTGTGATGGCCAGGAAACTGGAATGACCAAAAAAGACTTGATTTTAGAAAACCAAGTCATGGAAGTGGCAGCCCAACACAGCCACCAGAGAAGTTGAAGCTTTCAGTGCTTCGCTGGGGTGGTTTGTCTACGCAGGTACCAAGGATGCCGCATCCTGCCCACCTCCAGCAGGAGACAGGGCAGCCGCCTGCCAGGGATGTGTCCCCATCCGGACACGCAGCACCTCCGTGGGCGCTGAGGCTCGGCACTGCTCTGGATGTGTGCAAAGTGCTGGGGGGCAGGACGGTTGTCCCGCTTTGGGAGGTCCTGCCAGCCCGACCGCCTGCCAGCACAGCTCATCCCCAGATGACAGGGAAACACCCTTTGGGCTCACCCTTTGGGCCAGACACAAGCCCCACACTGCCAGGACAGGGTCTGGGAGTCTCTCCTCACCACCACAGGTGCGGAGCAGCCATTGCTGGTGGGGTGAGCAGGGTGCAGGGCTCCCTATTCTGCCCAAACATCCCTTGAAGGCAGCGGCTCAGGGGTTTGGGTGTCGGGACAGAACCCAAGCCCAGAGCTCCAGTGCCACCGTGTGTCCTGTGTTCTCTCACCCCATGCCACTGCCTGATCCTGCCTTCCAAGACGGCTCTCTCAGCATCTGTGCCCAGAGGGACCTCACCATCCTCCTCCTGCCCCAACCTTGCTCAGGGGGAGCAGCAGGGTGATGAAAGCAGCCCCAGGACACCTTCAGGGTTGGGGTCTTGCACCTTTAGAGAGAAAGAGAATTACAGAATGGGTTGGGTGCAAAGAGACCTCAAAGCCCATCCAGTTCCAACCCCCTAACACCCCCTCCCCTGCTATGGGCAGGGACACCTCCCATTGGATCAGGGGCTCCAAGCCCCATCCACCCTGGCCTTGAACCCCTCCAGGGATGGGGCAGCCACCACTGCTCTGGGCAACCTGGGCCTGGGCCTCCCCACCCTCACAGCAAAACATTTCTTCTTAAGATATAATCTAAATCTCCCCTCTTTCACCTGAAAACCGTTCCCCCTTGTCCTCTTCCTGCACTCCCTGATAAAGAGCCCCTTCTCAGCTTTCCTGGAGCCCCTTTCAGGACTAGAAGCTGCTCTATGTTCTCCCTGCTGCCTTCTCTTCGTCCAGGCTGAACAACTCCAACCTTCTCAGCCTGTCCTTGCACATGAGGTGCTTCAGCACTCCAGTCTCCATTAAGGCCAGGTTGGATGAAATTTTGGGCAATTTGATCCAGTGGGAGGTGTCCCTGCCCATGGCAGGGGGTAGAACTGGATGGGCTTTGAGGTCCCTTTCAACCCAAACCATTCCATGATTCTATGATTTGAAAGTGCAAACAGACCAAGGTGTTGTCCCCAGCTGGAGCTTTAAAGGAACTATAAGAGAACAGTCATGACCACATTCACAGGATGCATTTCAGAGTGCTGGGGGTGAGAAGCTCAAGACGAGCTGGCAACGTGCACGCCCAGCCCAGAAACTGATCGTGTCCTGGGCTGCATCCCAAGCAGTGGAACCAGCAGGGAGGGAGGGGATTCTGCCCCTCTGCTTTGCTCTGGTGAGACCAAACCTGGAGGCCTGTGTCCAGTTCGGGGAGGGTGTGAGACTGGATGTGCTTTGAGGTCCGTTCCCCCCCTCAAACCACTGTGCTGCTCTGTCAGACCCTCCTCAGGCCCCATGGCCTATGCAGCCCCCACACAGCGGTCCCCTAGCCCTTTAACGCCGCCGGGGCCGTGCCTGGCAGCGCTTTTCTCCGCCTCAAGCCGTGCCTTACCCCCAGCCCCGCAGAGGCGGCAACGACACGACCTCCCACACCCTCCACCCCTATGGGTGCAGGCGGGAGACGCTCTGCCCCACGCGCCGCGCTCTATGGCAGCCAGGCCCGGCGCTCTCTCCCCCACTGCGCTCTCTATGGCGGCCGGGCGAACCGCGCGCTATGACAGACCGAGGCTTGGGGGCGCTCTACTCCGCTCCTCGCGCTCTCCGTCGGGCGGGGGTGCGTCTCTCTGCCCCGCGGGGCGCTCTCTATGGCGGGTGGCGGGCGCTCTCGCCGCACCCGGCCGCGCTCTGTGGTGCGGCCCCGCCCCGGGGCGGCCAGCGGCCCCGCGGAGCCGCTCGAGAGGAACCGCGGCGACCTGAGGGCCCCGAGAAGTGGGTTGAGGCCGGAGGGGTCCCGCGGTCCCCTCCCTCTCCTCCCGCAGGGCCGTTTGTAACCGGTTTTGTCTTCGTTGCTCTTTGTTCTCTCTAGGCCGCCGAGACCCCGGCTTCAAAGCCCGCTGCTCCTCGGGCAGCGCCGGCTTCGCGCAGCTCCTGCAGCGGTGAACGTGTAAACGCCTTGGAGGCGCCTCTGCGGAGCCCCCGACGAGGAGGAGGAGGCGGGGAAGAGCCGGGAGCGGCTGCACAGCCCCCCTTGGGTTTCTTTCGGCGACCCCAGCCCGTCTGAAACCTCGCTGCGGCTTTTCCCTTACCTCAGCATTGCAAGGGCCCAGGTAACATCAGCTCGCACAGGGATTGAGGTGTCTGAGCCTTTCCCGGGGGGGCTGGGGGTGAGAAGCTATACAGGAGCCAGCAGCAGCCCAAAAAACAGCCGTGCCCTGGGCTGCATCCCAAGCAGTGGGACCAGCAGGGAGGGAAGCGATTCTGCTCCGATCTGGTGAGACCCCACTTGGAGCCCTGCGTCCAGTTCTGGAGTCCTCAGCACAGGAAGGACATGGAGCTGTTGGAGCGAGTTCAGAGGAGGCCACGGAGATGATGCAAAGGCTGGAGCACCTCCTGTACAGGGACAGGCTGGGAGGATTGAAGTTTTTCAGCCTGGAGAAGAGGAGGCTGCAGGGAGATCTTAGAGCAGCTTTCAGTCCTGAAAGGGACTCCAGGGAAGCTGAGGAGGGGCTGTTGATCAGAGAGTGCAGGGTAGGATGAGGGGAACGGTTTTGAATTGAGGGAGAGGAGATTGAGATGAAATCTGAGGAATAGATGTTTTGCTGTGAGGGTGGGGAGGCCCTGGCCCAGGCTGCCCAGAGCAGTGGTGGCTGCCTCATCCCTGGAGGTGTTTAAGGCCCAGTTGAATGGGGCTCGGATTCCCCGGATCCAGTGGGAGGTGCCCCTGCCCATAGCAGGGGCTGGTACTTGAGAGGCTTTGAGGTCCCTTCCAACTCAAACCATTCTGTAATTCTCTGATCCTTGCTCGTGGGCAGAGCTGTTTCCTCTCCTTCCCTCATAAAAGGCAGCCCTGCCCTGCCCTGGAGAGCGGCCTGGCCCCTCTTTGCCAGGGCAGGCGCTGGGGTGATTGAATGAAGTGATTTAGTAGTAGGAGTTTACTGCAATAGGTGTCCCTGCAAGGGATGTGCCATGAGGGCCAACTGCTTTGCTGGGAAACAGAATGGGAGCTCATTCGTGTGAAGCTGTGTAGCCTGAAAAGGGTTTGCTTGAGATAAAGGAAGGAACCGCGAACAGGAGGTTGCTGTAAGGTTGTGAGAAAGCGGCATCTGGAGTTGGGTTGCTCGTGTTAAACGCAGGGTGAGCAGATAATTACCTTTGCTTCTGTGAAGCTGGCAGTGTCTGGGATGTCTTTATTAGTGCCTTAATTTAATAGCAATGCCTTGCTGGGAAGGCCAGGAAAGGTAATCTGATTCCTGACAGCTGAGATCTAATACAGCTGTCTGCTGGGGGTGGGCAGGAGCCGTTCTCAGCAGGGGACAGTCAGTCTGCCTTGCCTTTTGTAATTAATAGGTAAGCTGGGTGAGCCTGGGCTGTTAAACTGTTACTCAGTGTCTGTGTCTCACCAGAGGGATCTGTTGCTAACCTGCGACCTGGCTTCTGGCACAGCCCTATCCAGGCGGCAACGCTGCCTTGACCTCTGCATCTCCTCTTTTATCCATGCTCCCGTCACAAAGGTCACCTTTGCTCCAGTGGTGGGACTGTGTGGTGTTTGGGTCTTCCACAGCTGATAGGAATGTCAGCTGGAGTGAGCCACATGAGCTCTGTCGGAGCTCATTGCTCAGGCTGCCTTGAAAACCAATCTGTTTTCTCTTTCTCTTTTTGAAGTGTAAGGCCTGTTGTGCTACTGGAATTTCTCTGTTTCTTATGGATCAGAAGCCTCTGCTTTAGCCAGATGCTTCTAGCAGTGAAAAAGGATGCTGAGCATGAGCAGCTGGGTGTCTGGAAATGTTTAATGAAAAACATGCAGGTGTTTTCAGGTGACAAATGAGCTTGAAAAACAGGCTGGGCATGCCAGCAGAGTGACGGAACAGGTCTGCTCACAGCACCAGCACTCGGGGCATCAGAACAACTTCCTTGGTGTCATTGTGTTCCTAGAAAGTTCTTGCTAAAAGCCGACAAAACCCACAGATTTGTGTGATTTCTCCTTTGGTTTTCATTGCCGAAACCATTTGGATCCTGATTTTACCAGCTCTGTGCTTTTCTTTGCTTATAATGAGAATTGTGGCTTTGTATCAAAGAGCTTTGAAGTCAGGATTGGTTACTGCAAAGGCTCCTTGTGCCAGCAGTGAGGGACTGCTGAAGGGCCCGGTGGGAAGTCTGCTGGACAAACAAGCCCGTGTGAGGCCCACTCTTCCTTCCACAGCATGTCTGTTGTCTTCTCTCTTGAGAGACTTGTGGTAATTCCTCAAATCACAATGCATTTGAGTTTTTCTGTATTTGACTGGAGAAGGCTGCAGGGAGACCTTAGAGCAGCTTCCAGTGCTGAAAGCGTCTCCAGGAAAGCTGGGGAGGGGCTCTTGATCGGAGTGTGTAGGGATAGGATGAGGGGAACGGTTTTGAACTGAGGGAGGGGAGATTGAGATGAAATCTGAGGAAGAGATGTTTTGCTGTGAGGATGGGTGGGCTGCCCAGAGCAGTGGTGGCTGCCCCATCCCTGGAGGAGTTCAAGGCCAGGTTGGATGGGGCTTGGAGCCCCTGATCCAGTGCGAGGTGTCCCTGCCTGTGGCAGGGAGGTGGAACTGAGTGCGCTTTAAGGTTCCTTCCAACCCAACTCGTTCCATGTTTCTATGATGAGCCACACAGCAGATACTCGCACACAGTGTCTGAGTAGGGTTTTGTCCTGTTTGGGCAGAGGTACAGACTTGATAATGGAACAGCCCTCTCTTCTCAATGTCTGCTTCAATGTCTTCTTCCTCCTGCCCTTTCCCTTTGAATCTGGGTGGCTGAAAGGTGAGGTAAACAGGAGGATGAGGGTAAAGAGGTGTTAGCTCTAATTAGACAAACACAAAATGTAAATCCTCTCTAATCATATAGTTTTTTTTGTTTTCAGCCTCTCTTAGTTTGTTTATCTCTTGCAAAGATTTATTATAAGGCTTCTCTGTGAGCTGGTTGTGGTGTCTGCTTCCAGCCAGCACAGCAAAAAAGCAAGAGGTCTTGTTGATTTGATTAAATATCTGGGCCACTTACCGTTACCTGTGTTTATTGTCTGGTAGGTTTTGATATTGGAAGAGGACGAGATAAAAGCAGTGTGTGCAGAAAGAGATAAGTGCGGCTGGAGCTGCCCCAGGCAGAGGCCACTTTCTAAATGGATTTGTACGTGAGCTTTTCCTGTCAGGTTTGAGTCCTGCATGCGAAGATACCAGGCATGTGCAAACGAGCTCGCTTCTTTTTTCTTCCCTTTGAGTTAGTGGATATCCTTGGTATCCAAAAGCCAAACTGATCAGGGACTTCCATCCTGTGTGTCTTTCTCAAAGGACAGTCTGAAGCTTTGTGAGTTGTTAGTGCTTGGTTCAGGAAGTTAAATCATGTCTTTAAGGCAAATAAACATCACGGTCAGCTCCCATGCTGCAGGTTTTCTTCACTTAGTTACTAACTTTACGTATTGAATTTGGCTGGTTCTTTTTCTACACTAAATCTTCAAAGCTGGGCTGGGGGTGGTCAGAAGGAGTTCTCCCAGGGTGTAGCATTGACAGTTCTACAAAATCTGATATCCTGGCGGGCTGGAGACCACCGAAGGGAAAGCAAAGTGTTCCCGGGTGTCTTCAGCTGCCCAGTAACCCCGGCTCACTCACTTCTCTGGTACCCCGGTTTCTCTGTCTGTAGTGAGAATGTTGGAGTTGTTCAGGGTATTGCAGGTCGATCAGCATCTAGAAAGAGTTTCAAAGGCTTTGCAGTGGTGTTTGAAGCATGAGATTGGTTCTGTTTGGAGATCCTGGGTAGTGCTGGTGGCAGGCGGTGAGGAAGGAGCTCCCAGTGCCTCTACTTCCTCTGCACGGAGCAAAACATCAGTTTCTGATCTGAAACGAGCTGCTTTGCAGAACGGCCTGGTTCCTGCAGTGCTGAGGAGTATTGTGTGGTGTTTTGGCAGCCACAGAAGTCAGAAGTGTCTGAGTTGAGCTCTTTTTGCAGTGCTAAAGCTGTTGGTGACTTGTGCCCAGGCTGTAGCCAAGAACCTTGCAAAACCTGATGGCTGAAAAACATGCATCTTCATCTCAAACCATGTTCTCTTTATGGGAACGTTCATGCTTCTTTGTTTCCTAGAGCTATCTGGTTGCATTTTATCTGCTCCCTCCTTACTAAGCTGTTGTCAGGGAAGAGGGCACCTCTGTTGTTTTACTGTTATTACGAACTCTCAAGATCTCCACACCGAGCCTGTGAAGCAGAGAAGCAGGTTGGGCAGCCAGAGCACCAGTGCCTGGACTTATCAGATAAAGAGATGAAGGAAAATCAGAAGTCTAGGATAAGAAGGCTTTCCAAGTCTGTGTCTTATCCATGATACCACATTTCTTCAGACCACAGCCAAACTTCTAGAACTTAATAAACATAACGAGGTGTTTAGGCTGTGGCTTCAGATCTTAAAACTTGTAGAACTTAAAACTTTTGCCCTTGCTGTTTGTATTGAAGCGTTGTTACGAATCGTCTTCTGAGAAATTGCCTTCTAATCTCTAGCCTAAAATTAACCACACTTGGTTTCTTTTCTGTGCCAGCTGTGTCCTTCAGCAGAAGCAGAGATCCTCCTGCTCATCGTTTCACATACTTGTTCTAGACCTGCCCCAATTTCTGACTCCCTTCAGCTCTCGCTTTTTTAAGTAAGGTCACTTTGCTCTACTTTCCTGACCACTGCAGTTCTGTCCAGGAACGGTGAATTCCAACTGGAAAGACCAGAGAAGGGACAGGAGCTGCAGCAGATGAGGCTTTGCCAGTAGTTTGCACAAGAGTGTGGAACACACAGCTGTCTCCGCTGGAATCACTTTGCCTGGTAAATCCTAACAGCTCACTTGTTTCTTCTCAGGAGTGCGGTTTGTGGTTGTCATAAGCAAGATGCCCTGGTCTCTCTCCCATCTCCAGCTGATGTGCGCGGACTGGATTAACTTGTTTGTTTAAAACATTCCATGCCCCCCTCTCCGCTCATTCCCTGTTCCTTCCATCCCACACAGTCTTTGAGGGCAGCTGGTTTTCACATGCAGCTTCCTGGTCTTCCTCTGGGATGTTGGTGATGGCTGCAAAAGTGACTGCTGCGGGTGGTCTAAATGAGGGGAAAGCGCCCTGTTTCGTGGAGGCTGCCATGCAGTCAGTGTGTTGTCAACAGCAAGTGTCAGTTCTAGGCATTGGAAAAAGCTTGGCTGTGTGGCTGGTCGCTGGTCAGAAGTGATGTCTCCGGGATTCAGTGTTGGGTCCAGTTCTGATCAATATCTTTATTGATCTGAATGAAGGGATTGAATGGACCCTTAGTAAGTGGATGACATGAAGCTAGGCAGGATTGTTGATCTGCCTGAGGGTAGGCAGGCTCTGCAGAGGGATCTGGACAGGCTGGATCCATGGGCTGTGACCAATTGTATGAAGTTCAGCAAGGCCAAGTACCAGGTCCTGCACTTGGGCCATAACAACCCTGTGAAGCTCCAGGCTTGGGGAAGATTGTCTGGGAATCTACCAATCAGAAAAGGCCCTGGGGGTGCTGGTTGACAGTGGCTGAACATAAGCCAGCAGTGGCCAAGGCAGCCAACAGCATCCAGGCTTGGATCAGCCATGGTGTGAGCAGCAGGAGCAGGGAAGGAATTGTCCCCCTGGAGTTGGCACTGGTGAGGCTGCACCTTGAATCCTGGGTTCAGTTTTGGGCCCCTCACTAAAGAAAGACTTTGAGGGGCTGAAGCGCATCTGGAGAAGGGAACGGAGCTGGGGAAGGGTCTGGAGCCCAGGGGTTGTGGGAGTGGCTGAGGGACCTGGGGCTGTTCAGCCTGGAGAAGAGGAGGCTGAGGGGAGACCTCATCGGTCTCTGCAACTCCTGAAAAGCTCCTGTTGTGGTGAGGTGGGTGCTGGGCTCTTCTCCCAAGTAACAAGTGATAGGACAAGAGGAAATGGCTTCAAGTTGCACCAGGGGAGGGTTATATTGGATATTAGGAAAAATTTCTTCACTGAAAGAGTTTTCAGGCACTGGAACGGCTGCCCAGGGAGGTGGTTGAATCACCATCCCTGGAGGTGTTTAAAAGACAAGGTTCTCAGAGATGTTTTAGTAGTGGAAAGGTATGGCTAGACTGGATGGTCTCAAAGGTCTTTTCCAACCAAATGATTCTATGATTGCCACAGGTAGGATGCAGAAGTGCCGCTGGTACTCTGACTTGGCAGTGAAGATGCTGACCACAAGATTCTGCAAACTCTGTGTAGTTATTTTTCCTGCCCACACGGTTCCTCTGGCCAGGCTGTCGCTCATCATGCCCACTTTCTTCGCCTTCAGTGAACTGGTTCTCACTCGCCTCTTCTATCAGTGAACTATAAATCGTGCAGGACAACGCCAGCTTTCCCTGAAGTGCTTACCGTGCCAGCATAAAAGCATAGACACTGAGACTGGGCTGTGATGCACTAGCACAGCTGAATCACCTTGTTCTTTCCCTTCTCACCCAGCAGCTCAGGATGTGGTGCAAGAGGCTGGCGTGTCTGCTCAAGGTGCCGTGCCAACCAAGCGGAAGCGCTGGACATCGCTCATCATGGATACTCCATGGCAGCAGGACAGTCCTTGTGGCTGCGGCTCGCTGGCATCACAAGGCCCCAGAGTCTCTCAGGTGTGCCTGGCAGTTACACGGGGACCATCTAGGTAGGTGTGTTGGCTGCACGTACCTGTTTTTGGCTCTGCTTGGGGACTGCAGCAAGATTTAAGCTGAAAGAGAGGGGATTGAGATGAGATCTTAGGAAGAAGTGTTTTGCTGTGAGGGTGGGGAGGCCCTGGCCCAGGTTGCCCTGAGAAGTGGTGGCTGCCCCACCCTTGGAGGTGTTCAAGGCCAGGTTGAGCCCCTGATCCCCTGGGAGGTGTCCCTGCCTATGGCAGGGGGTGGAACTGGCTGGGCTTTAAGGTCCCGTTGAACCCAAACCATTCTATAATTTTCCTGACCTTGTTCCACGGGAGTGGAACCTTCTGAAATGGCCTGCATTAGAGGAACGCGTGCTAGAGTCTGTTTCATGTTCACTTTGGGAATCCCAAAAGGTAGAGTGGAGCAGTTTTGTCTGCTGGCAGTAAGTCTTTTATGATAAATGAGGCAATGCTAAATAGGAAATCAAATCAAGAGCTTCCTGAACAATAACCGCACCTGAGCCATGCCCTGTTGATCACTTGTACTCCGTGTGATGCTCCGGGCAACAACTTCCAAGAGGGATGGCTGATCTGATGTGTGCCTTGCTCTCTTGTCCCCACTTGTGCAGGTGTTGGTGAAGCATGGTTGTTCGAGCAGGTTTGTGAGCACCTCAGCTGTATGTGGCTGGATGGTGTGAGCAGCAGGAGGCAGGGGCGTAGGAGCTTTTTGGCTGCAAACCATACCTTGCTTTGGGACTGCTTAAACAAAAAAGCGAGGAGAGCGTGTCTGGATATGAAGTGACATAGCAAGGCTGTTACAAATGCTGTGTAATGCTGGGTTTGTGCTTTTGGGTTTGGAGATGATTTGACAACTAACTGAAGCCCGTGTCTCCATGGCCCGTTTGGTTTGGTCGAGCGTCTGCCTGCCTGAGTGGTGTCTAATGAGGCTCCTTAGATGTTTGTACTCGTAGCTGCTTGTAAGCAAAGGGACTTTATCCAACACAGTGGCCACAAGAAAGGAGATTGTTGTTTTCCCACTGCAAAGTGACCTTGGATGCTTGGATTTCAAAACTGAGGAGGGCTAGAGCAGGAAGGGCTCTCCTGTTGCCTCTGCTGCCTCTGACCTCCTTCAGAAAGGCTTTGAGTATACATCAAATGTCCCTGGATGGGAGAAGGAAGACAGGCTTTCTTGTAATACTAAGTGGATAGCAAAGCTTCACATCGAGGCCTCAATGTTATCTGTCACATTTGGATGTTGGAGTGATTATTGGTTTACTCTTACCTGTATTCCTGTGTGGAGAGATGTTGTTCTCTACAACAGCTGCTGCATAGCTCTGAATTCCTTACTTGTTGAAGAGAGGCGGTAGGTGTAGGCATGTGACCAGCATGTTTGTTAGCGATGCTCCCTCTTCCTGTTCCAGGATGAAATTTCCTGTAGACTCATTAAGAAGGGAGACCATGGTAAGATCGCTGACCACCAGGCCTTCTGCGAAGATTTCTGCCTGGTCTTCCCCATGGGTCAAGCTTAATTTACGTCATGAGACGCTAAGTCTAACCGCCTCTGCATCCCCTGTGAGCAGGATCGTAACTTGTAGGCTCTCTGCATTGGTTCCTGGTTTGTTTTTTTCCTCACTGTTCTCACCAATGCACCTTCTGAGCCTGTCCTCCTTTGCAGAGCTCAGGTACGCCAACACGCTGATGCGATTCGATTTTGTCTGGCTGCGGGACCACTGCCGCTCAGCTTCCTGCTACAATGCCAAGACGAACCAGCGCAGCTTGGACACAGCAAGCGTGGACCTGGGAATCAAACCCAAGGCTGTCCGAGTGGATGAGACCACACTCTTCCTTACTTGTAAGTAGCAAAAACTTTGCATGTTCTATGGGCACACCAGCTCTCCTTGGAGGGAGCTTTGTTGATGTATCTCACCCTTAGGCTTCCCGGGAGAGGGCAGCCTTATCCCTAAATCAGTGGCTGTTTTGGGAAGAGATTTGGCTGTAAGCAGGCTTGAAACACTGCTATTCTGAGCAGCACTCTTACTGTAAACACACCTCAGTCTTAAATTCATGTCTGTGTTTCCTCCCTCTAATCCCCAGCCCTTTTTGGGTAGAGATGTGTGTTATCTTCAGCGTCTGGGTGTTCTCTTGGTTTGTTTACAGAAGCAATGCAGGTAGTGAGGAAATTGGTCAAGAAGTGCTTGATTTTATTTTCTATACTTTGTCCTATGTGGTATCCCTGATCAGAACTACATTTTCTGTCCTTTCTTCCCAGCTGCTTTCTTCCTTTTGCTGTAGCTTACCTTTGTTTATAGGCTTCTCTTCCATGCTTTACTTCTCCTTGGAAAAGAAAACTACTGAAACTGAAACACTTGCCTCTGAATTTGGAGTTGTGACAGCAACAACAGTGCTTTTAGGACTTGTGACCTTAACCAGATAATATTTTGGATGACATCAGGGTGCAAATAGTCTATCATCATCAGACAAAATCAAAAGGGTGAGGACTGTACTGGATTGCTGGCTGCACTGCCCATGGTCTCATGCTGTTCAGTGCAGTTGTGGTGACTGTGACCCTTCTCCCTTGTTGAAGGGCCGGACGGGCATGTGACACGTTATGGGCTGGAGTGGCTGGTGAAGAACAGCTACGAGGGGCAGAAGCAGCAGGTCATGCACCCACGGATCCTCTGGAACGCCGAAATCTACCGCCAAGCCCAGGTTCCATCCATTGACTGCCGGAGTTTCCTGGAGACAGACAAGGGACTGAAGGAGTTCCTGCAGAACTTCTTGCTGTATGGAATTGCTTTTGTAGAGAATGTCACTCCCACCAAAGAGGACACGGAAATCTTGGCAGAAAGGGTCAGCTTAATCAGGTAAGGTGCGCTGCACTGGGAAGGCCACCGACAGCTTTGTAGAGGGGAAGAGCAGATTGTTACTTTCTTTAGAAAGGTGCCACATTATCCCATGTATTGTGCAGTGTGGCCTGATTGGCAAACAAAAGGTCTGAGTCTTCTACAGCCTCTGCTTGAACTGAGATGGAGTGTTGCAGTGTGGGATCTGACCTCTCCTTAGCAGAGAGCCTGGAGTCACTGGGTTACAGAGCTGCCTCTGGGCATTTGATGACTTTTGTGATAGTGGGATTGTGCACAAAGAGGAGCGACTGAAGGAAGTGGCCTGCCTGGGATGCTAGAGCTTTGCAAGGAGAGACATTTCCTGTTATGACTTGAAAGGTTAGGAGGGCAGCCCTGGCCCTGGGAGCCAGGGAGATCAAAAACATTTTGTAGTTCTCACTAAAGGAAAATATTGAGAAATGTTTCCTCTGTGTTTGTTTAAAAGGCATCAAGAGCATGGCAAGCCAGGGTTTGAGTTTCAAGTTTTATCCAAGCTGCGGAAACAGTTGAACTAGCCTTGGGCCGTTGGAAGAGGAGCGGTTCCTTTTAATGAACTGTCACTCCAAATAGAAGTGGGGAGCTCCAAGGGATATCCAGGCAGCTTTTTTCTCCAGGTGCCGTTAGCCTGTAGCCCCTGAGTGCTGTTTGTCCTTGCCTTCTGCCCGCTCCCTTCCATGTGCATTGTAGAGGGAAAGAGACTGAAAATGCAGTATCCTCACAAGAAGTGGGATTATTAGGGAACCTCGCAGTGGATGCTGCACTCTGGAAGCTCTTTACATTGCTCAGTGGCTTCCTTGAGTTGTCTGTGGTGGAAGTTTGGTGTGGAAAGGTCTGTATTTCTGGAAGGAAAGCAGGACTTGGTGCAGTCAGTCTTTTGGGGAGTAAAGAGAGAAATTGAATACTAAAGGCGGCATTAGGAGCACCACCTCTTGACAGTGTGAATTTTGTTGGGTTGTTCTGCTTTAATTTACTTTGTACATAAAGTGGAGGGGAGCAACCTCAAATACAAGAAAGGGCTGGCTTTACACTTATCCCTCCAGTGCTTCTATAACTCCTGCTTCTTTTGTAGGGAGACCATTTACGGTAGAATGTGGTACTTTACCTCCGACTTCTCTCGGGGAGACACTGCCTACACCAAGCTGGCTCTGGATCGTCACACTGACACAACATACTTCCAGGAGCCCTGCGGGTGAGTGCTTTGCCTGGTTCACAGACACGCAGTGCAGAGAGTAGGAGCATTACAGAGTAATGCCGGCAACAAGGGCTCCATTGGCTCTGGTGCTCCTGGTGGGATGTGTTTTTAACAACCACACTGCAGTTCTGGGTCCTGTCTGATCCCAGTGGAGTACTCCAAGATCACTTTTTCCTGTGCTTGAAACGTCTGGCAGTGCAGGATTAGGCTCTGAAATAGCTGGTATTGCTGTGATTCCAGTAGTCCTTGTATCCACAGAAGGCTGCAAAGACTGTAGTTGTTTCTGCTCCGCCCTGAAGCTGATCTAGCAGTCTCTTCTGAAATCACCCTCCTCAGTCTCTACAGTGGCACCCCTCACAGAAATGAGCAGTCCCTTCGGTTTATCTTTTGGGTGCGTCTGGCAGGGCTCAGCTCCTCCTGCAGCAAATGCAGTTGTAGAAAGCTGCTGCAAAAGTTTGCTTTGAGTTAGCCCTGCTCACCCGGGGGAAGCCCTCCCCAACTACATCAGCACCCTCTCTTGTGCTGGGTGAGCTCTGCTAGCTGCCACCTCCAGGAAAGGAGGGAGAACAGCCTGCAGGAATTGTCCCTCTGCGCTCCTGAGCCATGAGTGGAGTCAGATGTTCATGCTGTGCTCACATCTGCTCTGTGCAGTCACACTACTTCAGTCCAAACAGATTAGGGGTTGCATTTTGGCAGTGGTGCAGCCCTGCAGTAGTCAGAAACCAGGCTGCTTTGGTGTTTGTTCTAAAGCAGCTCAATGCCAGGAGCAAAGTGGATTTTAGGGTGCTCTGTGGAGCTAGGAGTGTATCCATAGAGCACAGGTCCTGCCACATAGTTCTCTCCTATTCTGACAGCAAAGCCCATGCACAGTGTTACCTGCTTGGCTGACTCTCAAAATCTTCCACAAAATCAAATAAAAAATATAACTAATAATCAGAACTTCAGCCTACGACAGAGCTTTGATTAAACTTCTCGGTGCCAGAACTATAGCATTCATTAGCTGGTTTTGTACCTTTCTTTTCCACTTAGCAGTGTTCCTTTCAGGTAGGTGTGTTCTCACCTGCAGCTAAGTGAAGTGTATCAGGCAATCACAGCATGGCTAAATTAGCAGGGCTAACCATTAATACTCGCAGTTCTGCGAAACCATAGTTGTGCAGGAAGAACATAAATTTCTGTTTTTTCTGAGCTCCCATCTCTGTCAGAATTCCCTTCTGCCCAGACTGTTTCAGACTTGCTACCAGAACGCTTGAAACAATCTTTGACCTGCTTCTAAAGGAAATGAGGTGCTCTGCAAGAAAGATGTGTTCATTAGGATGTCTGTTTGCCCCACTGCTTTGGCTGAAATCAGCCAAATCTGACAAGTATCAAGTTAAATTATTGCAAAGGGTAGAGGATAGAAACTCCCCAAGCTGTGGGAAAGACTGCAACATGATCTCACTTGTCAGATACCAAAGAGCATGCCCTCAGAAGAGGCTTTGTCAGCGCACCAAGCTGCAGGAGGACACCGTTGCTTTTGACTCCCAGAGTCTCCTTTGCTCTGATGCTTATGGACTGTGTAAAACTATACTGGAGCTGTTGCGGGCCTAAGGTGGGTGAGAGGTGCCAGTAAGGGTGGAGCTGGGAGCCCTGCCACACCTCTTATTGTGAGGCTGGGTTAAGAGGCCCCAAAGCGAGATCAGAAGATAAAGGCTTTCCTAGAAGGTCACAATTGCTTTTCTGACAAATGAAGTTGGCACACTGTGAAAACTGGGAATAGGTGGCTCAAGGCAGCTCCTGGGGTTCTGTTCCTAACAGTACAATGTCTGCCTTGCATGGAGGAAGGGAAGAAGTTTCAGAGTAAGAGAAGAACAAAAGCTGAGTTCATAGAATCACAGAATGGTTTGGATTGGAAGGGATCTCAAAGCCCATCCAGTTCCAAATTCCTGCCATGGGCAGGGACACCTCTGACAGCATCACGTTGCTAAAAACCCCATCCAACCTGGCTTTGAACACCTCCAGGGATGGGGCAGCCACCACTGCTCTGGGCAACCTGCCAGGGTCTCCCCACCCTCACAGCAAAACTTTTCTCCCCAAGATCTCATCTCAATCTCCCCTCTTGCAGCTCAGAAACATTCCCCCTTGTGTTGTCCCTGCACTGCCTGATGATGAACCCCTTCCCAGCTTTCCTGGAGCCCCTCTCAGTCCAGGTAGCTGTTGTAAGTTCTCCCCACAGACTTCTCTTCTCCAGGCTGAACAACCCCAACTCTCTCAGCCTGTCCTTGTGTGGGAGGTACTCCAGTCTTCAGAGTTGGATGGCTTCCCAGCAAGGAGGAGGTATCCATTTAGGTGAGCTTCTCTCTGGGGACTCCACTGCTCCAGGCTTTGCAAAGGGTTTAATATGTTGCCTTGAGGGACTTCCAACAGTGTGTGTGAGATCACGATGTATGTGCCTTTGAACAAGAGTCACTCTGAACTCCCTGTGTAGTTCCTGGAGGCCTAAACAGTCCAGCCAGCATCCCTTTAGCTGTCTTCTTGCTCCAGGATGTTCTAGGGAAGGTAGTTTAATACTTTTGATCCTCTGCATCCTACTGCCTGGATGGACTTTGAGTGAGATGAGCCTGATCCTACACCATTGGAAGTCTGCCAGACTCATGGCACTTGATTTGGAAGGCAGCATAGGCTCTTGAAAGCGAAATGTGTGAGATTTGGCCTCGAGAAATGGCAAGTACAACCATTTCTTGCCAGGCTGTCTCCATTCCTGGGCAGGTCTTAGCAAAATAAATCATATACAAGTAAGTATATTTCGGCCATCAGAGAAGGGTGGCACATCCATCCACACCCATCTGGGTCCATAAGGAGCACCTTCTATGCAGGACAGGCAGCCAAGGTCTTTTCTCTTGTGCTGTGGATTCTCTCCCCCATGCAGCATCCAAGTGTTTCACTGCCTAAAGCACGAGGGCACAGGTGGGCGGACGCTGCTGGTGGATGGTTTCTACGCGGCAGAGCAAGTTCTCCAGCAAGCCCCCGACCAATTCGAGCTGCTGAGCAAGGTGCCCTTGAAGCATGAGTACGTCGAGAACGTGGGAGACTGTCACAACCACATGATCGGAGTCGGGCCAGTCCTCAATGTCTATCCCTGGAACAATGAGCTTTATCTGATCAGGTAACATCTACAGGAGGCCTCTTGCCTATGGGGGGGTTGTTCCAGACGGGAGTGATTTTCCAGAAGATATAAACAACAAAAAAATGATATTTTGAGGGGTAAGAGTGAAACTACAGAAACTCCTTGCATTTCCTCCTGGGCTGTGCATTGCTGCTGTAGAGGAAGTGGCAGAACCACTGATACAGAGATGAGTAGCAGTGCTGAGCCTTGATTTTTTTTTTTTCCTGTCGTCCTCCCTTCAGCTCCATGCCTTCATCTTGCTTCATTTGATGGGCAGTTGAATTCAGTCCTGTGAAAAAGCCTCTAGAAACCAGCCTGGCATACAGAGGCTGGGGAGCGCACAGGCTGGGCTGCTTCCAAAAGAAGTTTGATCTGCCTTCAAAGAATTGTGGAATGGTTTGGGTTGGAAGGGACCTTAAAGCCCATTCAGTTTCACCCCACTGCATCAGGTTGCTCAAAGCCCCATCCAACCTGGCCTAAGCCACCGAATGCTGAAAAGGCAAAAATTCCATGAGTTACTTCAAGAAACACCCTGTTACATTTCAGCAGAGGTGAAAGGTGCCCTGCAGCCTATTATCTACTATGGAAAAGTGTCCTGGGAAAGCCTGAGTGATACCACCTTACACATGGAATGCTGGTTTTTAAACTCCCTTAAGAAGCCTTTCAAGCAGCGACTACCATGGAATCAGAATAGTTTGGGTTGGAAGGGACCTCAAAGCCCATCCAGTTCCAACCCCTGCCATGGGCAGGGACACCTACCACTGGATCAGGGGCTCCAAGCCCCATCCAACCTGGCCTTGAACACCTCCAGGGATGGGGCAGCTGCAGCTTCTCTGGGCAGCCTGGGCCAGGGCCTCCCCACCCTTATGGCAAAACATTTCTCCCTAAGATCTCATCTCAATCATCCCTCTTTCAGCTGAAAACCGTTCCCCTTCTTCTGAAACTCTGCCTTAGCTTAGGGCAGGAAGCTGTCCAGCCCTGCTTCACACTTGGTCTGAACCCTACTCTTGCCCATTGCTGTGGCACATCCTTCCATGGAAAACCAGCAAGAACAGTTTTATGCTTGACAATAAACTCCTTCTTGCCCCAGTGTTGTGTATTCTCCTCAAAGTCCTGCTCTTGCAGCATAACCTCCCTACTCATCTCTGTAGCCTCCCTTAAATACTACCTAATCCAACAGCCGCTGTAGTTCCCTGTGGAAATAACCGGCTGTGCTTGCAGAGCCATGTGGGCAGTCTCTGATCTCTTCTTTACTCTTAGGTACAATAACTATGACCGTGCTGTCATCAACACTGTGCCTTACGATGTTGTGCATCGCTGGTACGCCGCTCACCGCACACTTACCGCAGAGCTTAGGAGACCAGAAAATGAACTGTGGGTCAAACTGAAGCCGGGCAAGGTAGGACTTGGAGTTGAGAGGTTCATAGAATCTTAGAAAGGTTTGAGTTAGAAGGAACCTTAAAGGTCATCTAATTCCAGGCCCCTCCTCTCATGTGCAGGGACACCTCCCACTGGATCAGGGTGCTCAAGGCCCTGACCAACCTGGCCTTGGAACACCTCCAGGGATGAGGCAGCCACAACTTCCCTGCGCAACTTGTGCCAGTGCGTCACCACCCTCATTGTGAAGAAATTCCTTCTTCTGTTAAGTCTCAATCTGCCTCCCTCCAATTTAAAGCCATTCCCCCTCATCCTGTCACTACGTGGCTTTAGAAAAAGTCCCTCTCTAGTTTTCTTGTACGCCCAAAGTTCATGTGTGTTTGTTACAAGGAGGGAGATGGAGTGCTCCTCTGGATGTGCAGCCTTGTTGCAACTAAGGAAGATGCTTCAGGGAAGCTCTGTATGCTGCAGTTTTCCTCCTTACTGCTGTTTTAAGGTATCGCTGTTTTAAGGTGCCCGTGTTTTACAGTACTGGCATCTAGCGTGTGTCTGTTTGTTCCTACTAGCCCACGAGCTTCCAGATAAGGCAGAAACGTTGAATTCAAACTCTGCCTCGGAGGACAGTTAGTCCCAACTTGGGGAGTGGAGAAAGATCTTTCAGTCACTGAAATGAGGACCCTCAGGAGCAGAGAGGCTGGGAACACCTGATGTTCAACCTCTAACACCATCCAGAAAATGTTATTTTGAGGGAGATACTAAGTTGTAGGAAGATGAAATTACTTCTGTTCTGAGGTTTTATTTGAACCCTTACGTTGCCAGTGAATCACTGGAGACCTTGGCTATCTTCATGTCCTAGAAATGACTACAGTGCTTTGGCACACCTTGGTACTAAAAGGAAAAGCTTTGCTCTGCATTCAAAAGGCTGATGCTGGGTGCAGATTTGGAGGGGCTCAAAGAGCTTGAGCCACAGTTGTAGGCTTGAAAGTGTGTTGGTTTGGTGCATGGCTGCTTCCTTCAGCTGTGCCTGCTTGACCCCGTAGGAATAAATCCCCTTCTAGATTCAGCCTGAGCCCAGGGCCTCAAAAAGGGATGAGTTCAGCAGGAAAAATGAGTGTATCAAAGTGCCTACACCCCTCTGTTCCCGAGGGTGCCTGAGGGAAGTGACACTGTAGCGGCAGAAGATCACTGTTTTCTGTTGCTTGTGAATAGCTGCCGACCTCTCCAGTAGAAAAGCAAAGAAAGAGCAGAGAATGGGTTTCTCTGCTTTGCTAACCATCACATTTGACTCATGGTTAGCGGCAGAGCAGAACTGCCAGCTTCAGGTAGAACAGCTGTGCTTAGATCCCACAAAACATCTGGCTGCAGCCTTATGTGTGGTCTCTGGCCATGTTGAACAGGAAGAGGCGTGCCCCCCATGGCGCACTCTTACTCGCACTTCCAGTCTCCAGGGATCTCCAGCTCCAGGACCCTTTCTGGCCCTGACTATGGTGGTTGCCCTTCTGACTGCCTTTTTCTCTTCTCCTGCAGGCACTGTTTGTAGATAACTGGCGCGTTCTGCACGGACGGGAAGCGTTCACAGGGTACCGCCAGCTCTGTGGCTGCTACCTGACGAGAGATGACGTGCTGAACACTGCACGCTTACTGGGACTCCAAGCTTAGCACAGTCCCTGCTCTGCAGAGCAGCTGTCCAACCACCAGCACCACCACGATGAAGATGTTGCACATACCTCAGACACCTCCACCCTTTCCAAGCCATTTCTGGTGCCTGCGCAGGAGAAGGAGCAGGTGGAAGCCAAAGGTTATGGGATTTTGATGGGACCATATTCTGCCTTCACGTGTGATCAGCTCTTGTTGCCTGTGCACCCCGCTGGCCTTGACGCCAGAGACGTCATCTCAGCTCTGCTGGGAGAGGGTCAATCGCACCAGGTTCCCAGCACCGACTGATGTGAAGTGCTCCTCCAGTCAAGTGCCTTCAGGTTCTGAAATCTTTGCATTTTTCCCTTTCAGCCTTTCTGTCAGCTGGCAGTTCTGGGTGTTTTTTCAGCAGAGCACAATGGAAATCTTTGGGATCTTGTCTCATCCAGACTGGACTTTACCTCTTCTAGAGTAAATGAAAATCTATGGTGCCTGTTTGATGAAAATGCCACTACTCAAGCCAGCGGCTGTTGGTGTATCTCTTTCTTAAATATGCTGCGTATCTCTGCCACTGTTACCGATACTTGAGGGATGATATGGAAAGAGGACCTGGAGTAGTTAGGCTACTTCTGAAAAGATTTATGTTAGAAAGAAAGGGGCAAGTAGCAAGATCTGCCTGTTTGGAAGCAGAATTGACTGTGTTAGAGGGATGTATTTCTCATGTTTCCTTGGTTTGTAGTAACATAATGTAATTTTTTTGTTTGTGTTCATTCTGGGTGTTGCACTGTGCTTGTATGAAGGGCAAAGGCCCAGCAGCTACGGTATTTCCTGATGGATTTCCTACTATGCCTGCTCTTTCCTCTTTTCTGAAGAAGGACTTTAAGTTGGAGCATCTTTCCACTGGCTGCTTGATGCAGCTGGCTTTTTCTCCCCTGCCAGAATGAATACAGTGGCGCCTTTCCACTCCTGGGAGCTGGGGAGGCGTGGCTTATTGAAGGGCCACAGTATAAGGAAGAAAATAAAATCCTATCATTATTAGGAACACTGGAATTTTTAGACCCAGGAGGAGATTTTAGGGTTTGTTTATTCTTCCCTATGTTTGGCAGTGTTCACTCCTCTGGACCTTAAAACAGGGCTGGTCCCTTTTAGTCCCGGCTGTCCTGTGCAGGCAGGATGCTCTCGTGTCCAAGGTACAAGTGCTGCATGGAGGCATATGTGCTAAACTTGCTGCCTTCTTCATCTACATACGGAATATCTAGATCATAGGCCCCAGACACTCTTGAAAGCTTCTCTTCTCGTGGTCTAAGCTACCTGGCGCTGTCTTTCGCAGTATTTCCTGCCTGCAGTGAGCCACTGCTGCAGTCAGTAGCTGAAAGGGGTATCTGAGCAGAGGCTTGGCAGGGAGCTGTTAATCAGAGGGTGTGTGAGGACATGAAATGTGAGCAACGGTGACAGGTACTACAAGCTTGAGGTGAGCAGGTGTCTGTCGGTGTCTTCAGGGCCTGTGAACGGCAGCCTCAGGCATGGGCAGGAACTTGAATTTTCCTCTAAGCCGAGGCAGCGATTCCTTGAGCAGCCTGCAGTGTATGTTCCTTTATCTGGCGTTTTGTTTATAGGCTCTCCCGAGGTGCCAGCTACTTAGATGTGGAGTTTCACAAACTTTTGTTAATCACGTTGAAGTAGCAAACTGCAGCAGTTACATACGCTGTCTCTCACCCAGAACAGCTCAGCTGCTCAGGGGCTGTTTTCACCACATCCTTCTGGGTAAAGCCATGGCCTAGAGCTGGGGGTGACGGAAAACCATCACTGTGTTAGTTGACAAAGGAGCCTGGTCGGTATTTGAAACCTTTGGGCAGTGGAGCACTCTTTCAAATTATTTGAGGTTATCAAGGGTTTCTTGAGCTCTTTTTGCCTCTCTGTCCCCCCAGGATAAAAGGGGAAAGGCTTAGGTAGTGTGGAAACCTTCCCTTAGTCAATGGAATCAACTGTACCATCTCCTGCTGAGGGGATATCCACCTACAAAACTCCAGCTACAAACAGAGAATCTGCCTCCGCTCTGAGGTGGATCATGTGGGGCTTTGGCTCTGGCCTGAGGAAGAGCTGCCTGAAGTGCATTGGCGACTGATTGTCATGACATGGGTGCCTTCTGACAAGGGACATGGTCACTGTAGCTCTGCCTCTCGCTGCCAAGGGCTGTGGTCTTCAGACACCAGACTCCTCTTCTGAGCCAGCTCACAGCCAACACGCTCCTCAAGGGCATTGTGTAATGTATTTTGCTCGTAATGAGTGTAGAGGAAACACATTTCCTCATCTGCTGCTCACAGTAATTTAGCCACCCCAGCAGCAGAATGGGGAGTGCAGAGAGCTACGTTTAGATCTCATGCTTCACCTCTCCCCACTTACCGAGAGGACTAAACTCTCCCTTTGCAGTTCTTGAGCATCAAAAGATTATTGGAAGGAAAGGGGCTTCTTGGCAGTTGCCATCTGTCCAATATGGGCGTCAGTTGTGCCGTGTTATGGAACAGGTTCTGTTTGCTATGATGAGATCAGATCAGTTCTTGTAACCGAGCTTTTTCAATCCTTTCAGCCAATAAATATGAACTGCATCCTTTTCCCTCCCACTGCACCAGAAAGTGTTGGAAAATGTCTTAAACTAAGAAAGCAAGTCTTCAAAGAAATGATTTATCAAGTGGTCAGCTTAACAAAAGAGGTATTTCAAGCAATAATGAACTTAAAGAAGTCTATGTTACCCATCAAAGGTGGAATAAACGTGAGGAGCAGTAAGTCACTGCAGTTCTTTCCACTTCTTGTCGTTCATTCTCAGGCCACACAGTGGCAGAAGATGCAAGGAATTACTACAAAGAAGTCACTGCTAAGTCCCATCCAGGCGTGGCTTTAGGGCTAACAGTGATGATGGCTCTGTTTCTTCTGCTGTGCTGATTCCATTTCTTTAGAGAAGCCCAGGAGCTGTTGTTCACGAGCCTGTGTGGCTGTGAACGGATTTAAGTAGCTGCAAGCAGTTAGTGTCCAGTGTGCCAGAGAAGGCTAGAGAGGGGAACAGGGGGATGCATGGGGGAAAGTGGAGGTGACTTGAAGGCGGCAGGTGTCATGAATGAGTTTTTTTAGACAAAACTTGTGTTTAAATAAAAGAAGCATCACTTAATAGCTTTCAATTATAAGGTCACACTGTTGCTTAATGCAAGGAGGAAATAGCTGAAGAGAAATTTGGTTACGTGTGCTTATGGCCAAAGGGTTTGATTTGAGATCCCTTCCAACCCAAACCTACGATTTTATGATTTAAAAGGGTCCTTAACTGGTGACAGACAGGGATTGCTTCTTTTCTCAAAGCCTCACAGGCCCCTATACCTGCAGACTCCTCTGAGTTTTGTAAGGTTTTCCCTTTGTTTCATTAAATCTATTGAAGTTATGAAGAAGGGCCTGGGTGATGATTTGCTTCTCTCTCTCATCTCATCCATTGAGCCTCTTTACATTCCCAAGGCTGGAAGTGCTCCAGCAAAACAGCTAATGAACAGTAATGAGCTGGAAATGGGCGCTTCCAATGAGCAGCAGCAACATGTAGCAACAAAGACGTTCTTTCCCTGGCTAAGGACTACAGAGATCTTCGAAGTCCAAATGGGAAAAAGTGAGGAGAAAGGAGACCCTGGGAACAAGGAGCAGACACCGACTGTTTGGAGCACAGGAGAGCAAGGACTCGCCTGTCCCTGCCCAGAGCTGTCAAAAGCAGCTCTGTCGCACTGTAGATCCTTTTAAGCATTAGGTGAAGTTCGAATTAGATGATCTTTAAGGTCCCTTCCAGCTCAAACCATGCTATGATTTTATGATTCATTCTATGATTCTGTGCTGCACCATCTGCTCCATCGTGATGCTGGTCGGTGAGTGTGGGAGGGGGCAGGCAAAAAGCACCTTGATGGGTTGTAAAAGCTGGGGCTGGGATAATACTGAGCTAAAAAGCTAAGTGGAAGCAACTGGTGGTGACCATAAACACTCTTCTGAACTGTAAAAGGCTGGAAATTTGGGACAGAGGAGAAGCACCACAATATGGTTCATAAAATCACTGTCAAGCATCTGCCAAAGCTACTCCCAGAGAGAGCAGCGGTGCAGGCAGACCCAGCAGAGCCGTTTGCTGCTGCTGTGTATGTGCTGTGTCATTTGTCACTGGTAACCTCTGGACAGCCAATGAAGAGTGATTTAGGTTGGGCATTAGGAAAAGGTTTTTCCACTAGAGGGTGGTGGAGCCCTGGAACAGCTCCCAGGGAAGCAGTCACAGCACTGAGCCTGACAATATTCCAGCAGCATTTGGCCAAGGCCCTCAGCCCCACAGTGTGAACGTTGGGGTTGTCTTGTGCAGGGCCAGGAGTTGTACTTGATGGTTCTTGTGGGTCCCTTCCAACTCAGGACGCTCTGTAATGGCAATATGGCTGTAACTTTAGATCTCCTCTGCTTCTATTCATGTGATGATCAAATACATATGAAAAGGCTTAAATGTTTTAGAGGTGGAAGTCACAAATTTAACTCTAAGAGGGTGTTTGCAACAGCTGGCTCAACTCCTGGCTGTGCCCATTCCTGGGAGGGGAGAAAAGCTCTCTCTCGGGCTGCCTGCCTGGTGTTTCTCAGCCTTGGAGAGGCAGAGCTTTTCACTGCTGGCTTCCCCAGGCCCTGCTCAGGAGAAGCTTCCCTCTGCACAGCCTGGAGCCTCCTCTCATCTCTGCCTGCAGCCTCTAGGTTTGAACCTCCGGCTGGCAACTCTGCAAACACTTTTCGCTGTGTGAGCACCAGCAGTGAGCAGGGCAAGGAAGCAGAAGACCTTGGGTCCTGCCCAGCTCCTGCTGCCAGTGCTGGTTCCAGCACTCAAGCTGTGGTTGGTGGGGACAGGAAGAAAGCCTGGGCTTGCATGCTCACAAGTAAACCCTGCAGCCCACAGAGTACTGAAGAAAAGCCACTGACTTCCTCTGCTGCCGAGGCGACACCTTGGAGATGCTGGCTGGGTGCTGTGATGCAGAGCCTGGTGGGTTCAAGGCCACGCTGCAGATGTGGTGATCAGCTGGCCACTGCTCCTACCACAGCTCCTCTGCTGAGGACAGAGGAGATGTCCTCCAGCTGGCACTACTGGAGTCTCAGCTCCTTCCTGCTGCTCCTCGGTGAGTTTGGGGGTCTCAGGGAATGGGTGATGTGGCCAGGAGCCAGAATGGAAGGATGCCATGGGAGGTGGTGCTGAATGGCTCCTCAGCTGGGTGGCAGGGACAGTTCACTGGTGACCCCCAGGAACGTCATCCCCATGACATGTGCCATCAGGGACCTGTGCTGGCTTCAGTCCCAGCAGGGTCAGGGTGGCAGGAGTGGCTCTGTCCACCAGTAGGTGAAAAGTAGGAGAGGGCTCTGCCTTTGCCTCCGCTTTTCTCATCTGGGCACAAGGACTGAGAGCTGCTTTGCCTGTAGATGGTGAGAGAGGCAAGCCCAGCTGTGAAGCGGTGCAGCATGCTGAAGTGCTAAGGGACAAATAACGTTGAGGGTGGTGGATATTTGCAGCCCATCTCTCAGCTGCTGCCTTGGCTCATGGGCTGGCTCAGCCCCTGCAAGCCCTGGAGAGCAGAGCTTGGGTCCCACAAAATATGGATACAGCAGCTGCATGTTGCTGACACCCAGCTTCTGTGTGTGGAGGTGCAGTGTAGGAGTAGGACAAGGCTCTAGGGAGGCCTTAGAGCAGCTTCCACGACTGAAAGGGGCTCCAGGAAAGGTGCGGAGGGGCTCTTGATCAAGGAGTGCAGGAAGAGGACAAGGGGGATGGTTCTCAGCTGAAAGAGGGGAGATTGAGATGAGGTCTGGGAAGAAATATTTTGCTGTGAGGGTGGGGAGGCCCTGGCCCAGGTTGCCCAGAGCAGTGGTGGCTGCCCCATCCCTGGAGGGGTTCAAGGCCAGGTTGGATGGGGCTTGGAGCCCCTGATCCAGTGGGAGGTGTCCCTGCTCATGCAGGGGGTGGGACTGGATGGGCTTTGAGGTGTCTTCCAAATCAAACCATTCTGTGGTTCTATGAAATGGAGTGGTGGAATGATGTCTGCTGCAAGTGCCTGCACGGGGCTGTGCTTGAGGAGAGGAATGGGCAGCGGGTCCAGCCTGTGCTCTCGTGCCATGGGGTTAAGCGTGTCACTGAGCTGTCCCTTTTCTGCAGGGAGAAACTTGGGTGCTCTCATCGAAATCCATCAGGACTCGGTCAATGGCACTGTGGGTCAGCCCATGCTCCTGCCCGTCTCCTACAGATTTGATGGTGCCATTCTCTTCCCAGTGTCGATTTCCTGGACATTCAGTAACAGCTCAAACACAGTCATCGCCTGTGCATTGCAGAATTGCTCCTTGGATGCCAGGGGAGCTCCCAGCAACTGCTCTGCAGAATTCTTCCCACAGAAAACCTACCGTGACCGTGCTGCTCTCTTCCCCCTGAACGGGTCTCTGCTGCTCTGGGATCTACGTCTGAGCGATGGTGGGGTTTACGCTGTCACCTTCAGAGTGACATACCAAAGTGGGAATGGCATCTCTAGACAGCTACACTCAACCAGGCACAGCACCTTCAGAGAGTCATGCCATACCAGGAACATCACCCTCACTGTGCACGAGCAGCGTTTCACCTCCGAGCATCCAGGTACATGTAAGTGGGAGTGTGCTCAGCACAGCCATCTCCTGCACTGCCCCGGCCACGCGTATGGGAAGGAGCATGGCACTGGCACAGTTTTTGTCCTTCATCGCAGAGGGTTGAGCTGCTGTGGTGAAGAGAGGGTTTCCAGGGATGTCTTAGATGGTGCTGTAGATGTTAGATGATGTGATACAAGGGTGTTTAGTGATAGGATGAGGGGGAATGACTTTAAATTGGAGTGGGAAGATTTGGATTAGACATTAGAAATTAATTCTTCACAGTGAGAGTGGCGAGGCCCTGGACCAGGTTGCCCAGAGCAGTGGTGGCTGCCCCATCCCTGGAGGTGTTCAAGGCCAGGTTGGATGAGGCTTGGAGCCCCTGATGCAATGGAATGTGTTGCTACCCATGGCAGGGGGTAGAATGGGATGGGCTTTGAGGCCCTTCCAACCCAAACTATTCCATGATTCTGTGATTCATCCTATGATTCTATGTGTATCTCTTTTATGGCAGGAAACTTATCCTGTCCCACATCACCAGCTTTTATGGAAGTAGAAGGGCTTCATGTGCAGCTGGTTGTCTCCACAGGATAAATGCTCTTTAACCAGTCTTGCCTTTACCCATCACAAATGGCTACAGCTCAGAGAGATGGGCTGAGACACCCTCAGCGCTGGGGTTGGGGGAAATGTAGTATTCAGTGGGGAGGACAAAGAGTCAGGGATAAATCAGTGGCTTTGTGGGCTAAGGGAAACTCACCAAGTGATTCTTGTTTGTGCCTGTGCAAGGTATGTGTGTGTCATGGGGTTAAACTGTCAACCTCCATCCTTGTGGCAGGATGGGCTCCTTCTTTAACTGCCTGAGCCTGGTGTGTTTATCCTGCCATGCAGTCCTCATGCCCTGCCTTGCCCCCACCTCTCCTCCTGTGTTAGTTTCTCGCTGATTCCTGCCCTGATTTATCATCTCCACAGGGAGCACAGGGGTTTGAAGTCCTAACTTTGCATTCAGTAAATTCCCGTTCCCTCCTTGGATTTTCCCTTCTCTGCTGGGTCTCTGCCATCACTCAAAGCATGAAACAGAGCACAAGTTCCTTCGTGCTGATGACTATCACAGTTCAGCTCCAGACCGGCCAATTTCAGCAGCTAAAAGAGAACAGATGGGCTCCCAATTCCCTTCCCCCACCCTCCACCCAGGGGAAAGAGAAGTGAGAGCAAAATGTGGGCTGGAAACCGAAGCTAAAGCAGCTTTAATGAAATAATAATATAATAACATCAGAAATCCCATTAATAAAAATATTAATATATACAAATATACTAAATTTCACCAATTTGGCAGCTAAAGCTGAGCAGCTGGGCTCCCAATTCCCTTCCCCGACACCCCAGGGAAAGGGAAATAAGAGCAAAAGATTTGTGGGTTGGAAACCGAAACTAAAACAGATGAATGAAATATTAATACTACCACTATTAATAAGAAAATAATAGAATATATACAAATATATAAAATTTCACCCCTACCCCTCGATGACAGCATCACCAGCAATGCTGCAGAGCACGCGCAGGGAAGGGTCCAGGCTAGGAGGGAGCTGGGAACTGGATTCAGGAACACACGAATCCAGGATCAGGGCAAACAGACAGACGAGGTCCGTATTGGATGCTGGCCATCAATAAAGAGAGCAAGACCCTCACGATCGATCGCTCAGTTTTATCCCAAGGCTGATGCACATGAGATGGAGTCCTCTGTTGTCACGTAGGGGTCACCTCTCCTGTCACCCCTCCCTGCAGTTGCCGCCCTTCTCCACCGTTTTCCCTCTCTGCTCCTGGAGCCTCAGGATGGCCTTGGTTTCTCTAGGAATAAGTGTAAACCAAGGCCTCTCTGCATCCCTGTGCCCCGAGTGATCAGTTAGAGAGAAACAACATCTGAAGCACATGCAGTTCTCTTTCAGAGAATGAAGTTACTCAGATGAGACTGAGCCTGTGAGAAACCAATTCTGCATCAGCTCAGATGAGAACTCTCTTCCACAGCTCTGCTGCTGCCCTGTGTACAAAGTATGTTAAATAATCTCTATGGTGGCATCTGGCACGGCTCAGTAAAAATCATCGTATACAGCACCCAAATGTCTGTGCCTTCTCTGCTAGATCTGGTGAGCTGCTTCCCTCTCCCCTCTGGCAGAGCTGTGAGCCTGGACAGGATTCCTGCTCTCTCCAGGATATAAATATTCCTGAGGGTATTTTCTGGGCTGACACACACATGCCAGCCTCTGGCCAGCAGGAGGTGAAGCTGTGGCCTTTTTACAACGCAATATTTCCTTGGAGCCCTGTGGCTGTGGTGCTGCTCTCCAGCATCTTGTGCTTTGATCCCAAGATCCTGCTGTTATCAACAGGAACAGAGGGACCTTGAAGATCATCTAATTCCACCCCCTGCCATGGGCAGGGACACCTCCCACTGCATAAAGGGGCTCAAAGCCCCATCCAACCTGGCCTTGAACACCTCCAGGGATGGGGCAGCCACCACTGCTCTGGGCAACCTGGGCCAGGGCCTCCCCATCCTCATTGTGAAGAGTTCCCTCCTTATGTCTAGTCTAAATCTTCCCCCTCTCCCATTAATAGCCATGGTTTAGAAAATGTGGGAAAGCCACTGTAATTCCTTCTTTAGCGAACATTTACACCATCTGCTTTCTTCCAAACAGCAGAGACAGTGCAGCAAGACCTCATCCGCAACTGTGCTATTGCCATTTGTTCTTCAGCCTCCCTCCTGCTGCTACTCCTGCTCTTCTGCTGCATGCGACACCGTGGTGAGTGGACTCACTCTTGCTTTTTACCCTTCCATGTTGCATCCTCCAGCTCACCCAGGCACATTCTTGGATGTTAAAGGCAGTGGAGGGCGTGGGACTTGCCTGGGTGTTGCTCTTCACACCAGAATTATTCCTTCCGTAAGAGCACCTTTCAAACGTGCCACCTCATTCCAGGCATGACAGTGGCTGAATGCATTTCAAGAGGCCCAGGCTGGGCTTGTTATAAAGGGTTTCGGGGAAAGTCAGAGCAGAATAAAGGCACTGCAACATGTTCAGCCTGTAAAAGGGGTGTGATTTCACGGACTCTGAAATGCATCCTCTAAGCGTGGCCGTGACTGGTCCCTTGTAGTTCCTTTAAAGCTCCAGGAAGGATTGGAAGGGGTCTCAAAGCCCATTCAGTTCCCCTCTCTGCCATGGGCAGGGATATCTCCCACCAGATCAGGTTGCTCCAAGCCCCATCCAACCTTGTCTTGAACCCCTCCAGGGATGGGGCAGCCACCACTGCTCTGGGCAACCTGGGCCAGGGCCTCCCCACCCTCACAGCAAAACATTTCTCCCTGAGATCCCACTTCAATCTCCCCTCTTCCAGCTGAAAAACGTTCCCCCTTGTCCTGTCCCTGTTGTCCCTGATCCAGAGCCCCTCCCCAGCTTTCCTGGAGCCCCTTTCAGCACTGGAAGCTGCTCTAAGGTCTCCCCACAGCCTTCTCTTCTCCAGGCTGAACAACCCCAGCAAGGTGCATATCTCCACAGCTGCCATCAGATGTGTCTTCAGAACCTTCACCCCCGAGGATGCCTTTGACAGGAAACAAACCCATTTCTTTCCAAGGGGGAGATTTTGCCTGCACTGAGAAAGTAGTTACAGAGCTCTCCATTTTAAAGACAAAATCAACACATTCCCCTGGTGAAAGTGCCAACAGAGGAGTCCATGTCCTCCAGCCCTGGGAGAGAGGGATGTGCAAAGCATCTGTGCATCTAAAAGGAGGTTGTGGAGAGGAGGGAGCTGGCCTCTTCTCCCAAGTGACAGGGGACAGGACAAGAGGGAGTGGCCTGAAGCTCTGCCAGGGGAGGTTCAGGTTGGATATCAGAAAAAAATTCTTCACGGAAAGAGTCATCGGGCACTGGAACAGCTGCCCAGGGAGGGGGTCGAGTCACCTTCCCTGGAGGTGTTTAAGGAACGGGTGGATGAAGTGCTGAGGGACATGGTTTAGGGAGTGTTAGGAATGGTTGGACTCGATGATCCAGTGGGTCCTTTCCAACCTGGTGATTCTGTGGTTCTGTTATCTGCCAGGTAATAAGACTCTGTTTTTTTCCGAGGTGCAGCTCAACAGCAGAAGAGAAAAATCACCGAACAACAGCAGGTACAGGGGAAAATCTGAAAGCTCTTGGGCACAGGCAGCTGGGTAACTGCACGCTGCTGGCTTGATGGACTGAGCTGCAAGAGTCAATGCTGGAGATAAAACTAGGAAGTGCAAAGAACCAGCCCTTGCCCCCGTTGCACAATTCCCCTCCACATCCCTCCCTGCCAGACCCCAAATGAACCTGAACCAAACCATCGTGGATGGGCAGCCTTGGGACAGCTCTGGCCAGCAGCAGCGAGGACAATGCCAAGTGGTTAAATGCGGAGAGATGTGCAGCTCTTCATCCCTCCCTGCTTCCCAGGCTCCGGGATTTACGTTTCAAGCACTTACTTCTTCAGGGATCGGTGGGGCTAACCTCGGGGCTCTTCTCACAGAGTTTTATCTGTGAGAAATGACTAAATGGGAGAGAGAGAGGCAAAGAAACCTAAGGAGACATGAGACCAAGATAGCTCAAGCCATTTCTCTGCCCACCATGTAGCGCTGGTGAAGGTGACTGGGTGGGGTGGCAGGTGTCCTAGAAACGATGGAGAACTCCAGAGACCACATCCTGCAGATCCCACTAGCCTGGGGTTGTTGCCACTTAAAGAGAATAAAGAGGGGATTTGGGATTTTGGGTTTTTTTCTGGTGTGGATAGCCAAGGTGGAGCGTAGGTTCCTGTCATGGTTTAGCCCCAGCCTGGTCCAGTTTGGCAGCTAAATCTGACCAGCTGGGCTCCCAATTCCCTTCCCCAACACCTCAGGGAAAAGGAAATAAGAGCAAAAAACTTGTGGGTTGGAAACCAAAATTAAAACAGATAAATGAAATAGTAATATTACCACTATTAATAAGAAAATAATGAAATATATACAAATATATGAAATTTCACCCCCACCACTCGATGACAGTGTAACCAGCAGCAGGCACAGGGAAGGGTCCAGGCTAGGAGGGAGCTGGGCTCAGGAATGGGATTCAGCAACACACGGATCCAGGATCAGGGCAAACAGACAGACGAGGTCCTCAGTGGACATCGGCTGTTGACGAAGAGAGTGAGACCCCTGTGATCCCTCAGTTTTATCTCCAGAATAATTTACATGGGGTGGAGTCCTCTGTTGTCAGGTTGGGGTCACCTCTCCTGTCACCCCTCCCTGCAGGTGCTGCCCTTCACCCCTTTCCCTCCCGGCTCCCCCACCCCCAGGATGGCCTTGGTTTCTCTAGGAATAAGGGTAAGCCAAGGCCTCTCTGCATCCCCGTGCCCCGAGTTACCTCTTCTAGAGAGAAACAGCATCCGAAACACATGCAGTTCCCTTTCAGAGAATGAAGTTACTCAGATGAGGCTGAGCTGGAGTGGGAAACTGATTCTGCTTCAGCTCAACCAAGAACAGTTCCCACCCTGTGCTCCCTGGTCTGAGAAACTGGAAACCACGACAAAACTCCAACAAAGGTTTTCACCCCTCTTGTCATAAGTCCATCGAGCTTCCATCTGCTCTCCAGGGTGTGTGTTTTGTCTGAGAGGTCCTTAGGCAAAGTCAGTGCCACCCCTGGTGTGCCTGATGGGCTGAGCCAGCTTGGCATCCCTGGGGTATGGAGGTGGGGCCAATGTTCCCCCACTGCTATCGTGGATAAAGCCATTTGGGCTTTTTGTAGCTCCTGTCTCTGCCAACTCCTCATTGCATGCAGTCAGTAGCTCTGGACCCCTTCTGATCCCAGCACAGCCTCTGAAGGCTCCCATTTTCAGCATTTGCTCTGTTCTTCTCTAGGTCTCGGGTATGGAGAAGGCCCACATGGAAAGCACTGGGGGGGCTGTCGTAACCATTTATGCCACAATTGGAAACAGCTTTGAACAACCACCGCCAAGACCAACACCAGAGGTGGTGTACACGTCCATAACTTCTCTTGATCCACCAGGACTGAACACCAGACCCTACCATCTCCTGGTTTGACTGTGGGAGTTGCCTCAAGCAGGAGCTTTGCAGAAGGTAGTTGTGCCTCAAAGCAAAGAGGATACTTTTGCCCGTGTTCCCCCTCCAGCAGCTCTACACACTGAGCCCAGAGTTGGAAGGACTTGGAGCAACAGAAATGCATTAGTTTCTCGAACTGCAGTAACTCTCTTGAATTTGAGGGATGAGCTGGTTCTAGTTTTAACTTGAGGCATCCTGAGGGTACAAACACATCCAGTGTGATGGAAAGATGGCAAAGGCAAGTTAATAGTTCATCCATGGGAAGCTTGCTTTCATAGACTCGCCTTAATATGACGGGTAATGTAGAGAATTAAATGGATTTTAATCACGTGTCCCAGGTTCGCTACCAGTAGTCTTGTTATATTAAAAGAATGTATGAAACAGGGAGTCCAGACCTTACGGTTTCTAATCATTCCTGTGGTTTTCCTTGACTGCTTTCCAGTGCAGCAGCAGCTCCTGCTGCTCTTCCACTCCTCTATCAGCCACAGCACTGCCAGCCCCACCTATTAGGAATGGAGCTGAGGAAGGGTCTGGAGCACAAATCTTACAAGGAGCTACTGAGGGCCCTGAGGCTCTTTAGGCTGGAGAAGAGGAGGCTGAGGAGAGACCTCATCAGTCTATGCAGCTCGGGTTGCCCAAAACCTCATCTAACCTGGCCTTGAACACCTCCAGGGATGGGGCAGCCACCACTGCTCTGGGCAACCTGGGCCAGGGCCACCCCACCCTCACAGCAAAACATTTCTCCCTAAGATCTCATCTCAATCTCCCCTCTTTCAGCTCAAAACCGCTCCCCCTTGTTCTATCCCTGCACTCCCTGATCAAGAGCCCCTCCCCAGCTTTCCTGGAGCCCCCTTCAAGACTGGAAGCTGCTCTATGTTCTCCCCGCAGCCTTCTCTTCTCCAGGCTGAACAACCCCAACTCTCTCTCATCCTGTCCTCGTACAGGAGGTGCTCCAGCCCTCACATCATCTCCATGGCCTCCTCTGGACTCACTTCAACAGCTCCATGTCCTTCGTATGCTGAGGACTCCAGAACTTAACACAGGCTCCAGGTGAGGTCTCATGTGAGCAGAGGGGCAGAATCTCCTTGCCCTGCTGGTCCCACTGCTTGGGATGCAGCCCAGGACATGGTTGGTTTCTGGGCTGCGAGCATAAGTTGGCGGCTCATGTGGAGCTTCTCACCCCCAGCTCCCCAAGTCCTTCTCCTCAGGGCTGCTCCCAATCACAACATCCCCCAGCCAGTATTGATACTGCAGACTGCCCCAACCTAGGTGCAGGACCTTCCACTGGGACTTGCTGAACCTCATGATGCTCACACGGGGCACTTCCGCAGCCTGTCTCTGTCCCTCTGGATGACATCCTGGCCTTCTGGTATGTCAGCTGTACCACTCAGCTTGATGTCATCGTAATTATGCTGAAAACAGCAAAAGGTGAAGTTTTGCAAGAGTTTCCAGAATTTTGCTTTATCCTTCTGCCTTTTGGTAAGGTTGAGAGGTAGGAAAGAAGAGGAACTAAGTAGGTGTTTGACACAGAGCAACCTCTGTGGCTCTGTGTGAAAATACATAGGCATGTGTTGGGCCGTACAGATAAAGGAGCGTTGTCAGGAACATTACCTGACCACCAGGCTGTGGTGCCCAACTGGAAGGTCAATTTAGGGTGGATTTTATTTTGGACTCGGAAAACAGGGCTGTTGAGCAAAGTTCACTTGATGGGCCACCTTGTTTCTGTATAGGAAGCACTTGTGGTAAAAGGTTTAACTCTTGAGCAGGATGCTGGTGTGGGGCTTGATTGTAGCATGAAGATGCACCATGGATCTTGTGTTTTACTGACCCCGCTCAGCCTCGTTCGAGCTTCTTCTACGAACGACGCTTTTCTCAGAGGTGGAGGCTACTGTCTTCTTAGGTTTGTTCCCCAGCCATAACTCACACCAGCTTTTGAAAACCACCCCTCTGGGGCTGGAGCCACTGGTGTGAGGGTGAGGAGCACTGCTCAGGCAGGAAGGGGCTGTGCAGAAAGGCTGGCAGCTCTTTGGCTGTGTGAGCTGGCAGTGGTGTGGGGAGGAAGGCAGCAGAGAGGTGTCAGGGAGTTCACCTAGAGCTGAAGGGCAATTGTAGCAGCTTCCTGGGCATCTCACAGAGGAGCTGCAGTTTTTGCTTTTGCTTTAATGTGCCCATAGGAAGACCAAGATCAGTTTCTAGTCAGGAAACTCAGTGGCTTTTTTCCCCTCTTGTTTTGAGCTGTTTCTGCCATGCTCAGCCTGTCTTGTGCAGGGTTAGGGAGGCTGTCTTTTGGAGGTCCAGGATTGGGTGGATGGGTTTAATGGGATCTTCAGTTCGGGTAGTTCGGTCTGGAGGAGAGAAGGCTCTGAGGAGACCTCAGGGCAGCTTCCAGGACTGAAAGGGGCTCCAGGAAAGCTGGGGAGGGGCTCTTGATCAGGGAGTGCAGCAACAGAAAGATGGGATAGTTTTCAGCTGAAAGAGGGGAGACTGAGATGAGATCTCGGGAAGAAATGTTTTGCTGTGAGGGTGGGGAGGCCCTGGCTGCCCAGAGCAGTGGTGGCTGCCCCATCCCTGGAGGGGTTCCAGGCCAGGTTGGATGGGGCTTGGAGCCCCTGATCCAGTGGGAGGTGTCCCTGCCCATGGCAGGAGGTGGGAACTAGATGGTCTTTGAGGTCCCTTCCAACCCAACCCATTCTATGATTTTAACTCCGAATCAAACCGGGCATGCCTGAATGGGCTTTGAGATGCTTTCCAACTCAAACCTTTCTATGATTCAGCATCTGATTCTGGTTGTGAGGTGTCACTTGCACTCATTTTCCTGTCCGTTATATCACGTGCATGTTATTTGCCATATGCATCAACCAGGAAAACCAGGCTCTTGCATTCCATGCCTGCTCTGGAGCTTCCAGGCTTTTGTATATTCATTTTAGCCTGTGCAATCCTGCCAGCAGTGGCTGCTTTTCCCATCAGGCAGCTGAGCTGGGTACCAGAAAATCCATGCACCTCCAGAGAGATGCAAGTGCCTGCTGTTGGCTGGCGAGATGCTGCATTGGCACTAATTACATGCAGTTTAGTGCTGATGAGGCTTGCCTAGACTTGCCCTTGACGATGGCCAATATGAAATCATAGAATCATGGAATCATTAAGGTTAGAAAAGACCTCTGAGCTCATCCAGTCCAGCTGTCACCCAACCCCACCATGCCTGCTAAACCACATCCTGAAGTGCCACAGCCATACAGTTTCTGAACCCCTCCAGGAATGGAGACTCCACCACTGCCCTGTGTAGCATCTGCCAGGGCTTCACCACTCTGTGAGGAAAGAAATTTTCCCTACTATGCAATCTAAACCTCCCCTGCTGCACCTTGAGGCCGTTTCCTCTCATCCTATCCCTTGTTACTTGGTTGAAGAGGCATGGTAACTGCATTCGTGGCATCGTGCAGTTAAAATTTTATGCTTTTTTGATAGACCATGAGTGTAGCCTGGGGGAGGAGAGAGCAGCCCCTACACTCACCTGATGTAGCTGAGCTGTTAAGTCCTTGCAGCAAGCCCACAGCTCCTCTTGCAGCCCCACAGACTGAGTGCCAGCAGGGTTCCGCCAAGGGTCTCCGCACTCTGTGTACGAAATGGAGAGGAATACAGATATTAATGGCAAAGAAACCCTTAAAAGTGAGAGGAGACAGGGCTAGCCGTATTCACTCTGTGATGCCCTTCATGCTTCCGTGTTTCTGCTTTCTCTTCTCTACCTTTTTGCTCACCCTGATCTCCCACCACAGAAGACATTGCGTCTTTGCCTATGCTGTGGCTTCCCCCCCTCTCTCTAACCCGTGCCACAGCCTTACCAGGTGCTTCCGCTTTTTCGCTTTTTCCTTTCCTTCTCTCAGCACATTCTTTGCAGGGCTTAGACCTCCCAGGCCCTTCTTTGCTTTTTGAAGCTCTTAAGGGGTGGTGTGGCTTTCCTTGTTGCTGCAAATAGCTCAGTGCTTGCAGACCTCCAGGTGCCTGCTGGCTACATCTCAGTGCGAGCTTTCTTCTGCTGGAGATGTGCAGCCTCGTTTTTTAAAGATTTCAAGCACTGCAGTGGTCCTCTCAACGGCTTTGCTGCTGTTTGTAGTTGCTTCTTCCACGTTTCAATCCATCCTAGGCCCACGTGGCTGAATATCATCCCTTGTGGCTGCTGCTGAGCGGGTGGGGGACCTGGTGACAAAGGACATGGCCAAGGGTGTTCTTCACCTTGGCTTTTACCATCAAGACTGATCTCCAGCGATCTAAGAGCTTGGAGAAAGGTCACAGCAAGGACGACTCCCTCGATGGGAGAGGATCAGGTTAGGCAGTGCTTTAGCACACTGGATGTGCCAATGGGCCCTGAGAGGATGTAGTCATGAGCCCTGGGGCAGCACTGTGAGATCGCTCTTGGTAATCTTTGAGAGGTTGTGGCACCCAGGGAGGTTTCTGGAGAGGTCCTGTCCTCAGGGGCAAAAAGTCAGGGACTAGAGAACAGTGAGCCACATCTCAGTCCTTGGACAGGGGATAGAGAGGCTACTCCTAGGAACCATTTCCCAGCATGTGAAGGACAAGAAGGTGATAAGGAGGAGTCAGTATGGATTTGTGAATGAAAATTCCTGCTTAACCAACCTGATAGCCTTCTGTGATGAGGTGGCTGGCTTTGTGGACAAGAGGAGAGAGTCTGTGTTGTCTACTTTGAGTTTAGCATGGCTTTAGACACCATTTCACACAGCATCCTCATAAAGAAGCTGACAAAGTAGGAGTTAGATGAGTGGATTTATCACTTTTGCAGGTTGAAATCTGGCTAAACAACTGGACCCGCACACGGTCCTGGGCAACCTGTTCTGTGTAGTGTTGCATGAGCAGGGACTTGGACTAGTTCGTCCACAGAGGTACCTACCAACCACTGCTCCCCTGTTATTCTGGGATTCAGCCACACCATTTGTTTAGAGGGAAAAAGTGTCACAGTTGTCCCTGGTACAAGGGTGGCTCAGAGCCTATGGGATGCATATCATGGCTACCTGAGCTGATTTAAAGTGATGAACACGGCATCATTGAGATTACAGATGTGTGCCAAGGCTTCAAGGTACACCTCTGTGCGTGGGAGCAGGCTGGAATAGCTCCCCATCCCCTGGGTTCCCAGAGCTGGGTCTCCAGACAACACCATCTTCACTGGGACTGCTCAGGTGAGTCGGACTCCTTTTCACTAATGTTTTTTGTTCTCTCATGTCATCCTAAGTGGAGAATTTCAAGAAACACCACCTGCCGCCTCAATGCAAAGCTCTGCACAGATATCTCCACTGAGCACCCACATGAGCATTGGTGACAGCCAGGAGCACAGTGGCCACAGCAAAGCCCTCTCCTTGCCCAAGCTGTCCCAGCACGCTACTGTCCAGCTTAGTGGTTTTGTGGGCAGGACTCAGGAGGCTTCACCTGTCACCCTTGACTGCAGGGTGGAGGCAGTTTGTCTTCTCCAGCCTGGAGACCACAGAAGGGGTGAGCAGGCACCAGCTGCTCCACACACATGCCTGCTGCATGCTCAGCATGGTCCTGCTGAGGGTGGAGGGGTCTCTGACAGCAACAGGAGTGCTGAAGGGGACTAGAAAATGCAATTTGTAACACTACTTCATCCACACACTTCTAGCAGAGAGGGACACTTGTCCCTTTGTGACTTTGGGCTGCAGCAGCGAGGGAGTGGGAAGAGAGAAGGACCTGGGGTTTTGCATGAGTTTCACAGCTGCTTCTGGTTGCCTGCTATTCTTATCTCTCTCCAACCACAATAACCTGCAGTAGCCCAGAGCGGCAGGTGTGCAAACTCTTCCTCGCAGCCGATATTGACAGGTCTGTGCTGCTGTGTTTGCTCTTTGATCTCTTTCAGCCCTCAAGAGGCTGGGTGCAATGCAAGTGCCAGGGAAAGCTTTTAAAATACTCATGAAAGGAGTTATGTCCTACCAGAAACCTGTCATGGTTTATCATTTAGTTTATCTAGGATTAAGTGAAGAGTATGGAAGTCTTCAAGGCCAGGTTGGATGTGGCTTTGAGCACCCAGATCCGGTGGGAGGTGTCCCTGCCTGTGGCAGGGGGTGGAACTGGATGGGCTTTAAGGTCCCTTCCAACCCAAATCATTCTAGGATTCTATGATTTTTTTTTTAAAGTTTCCTTCCAGCAACCCGGAAGGATTAATGGGGTCAGAGTACCCTGACGGTTAAATATTACTCTTTGGAGTAGTCAAAGGAAAAGGTGGATATGGATGATGGGGACACGGTGGAAGCAGTGGGTGGGTAATGCTCATCTACAGCAGCTCATCCTTCCAGCAAGTGAACAAAATATCTGTCTGGAGAATCACAGAACGGTTTGGGTTGGAAGGGACCTTAAAGATCATCCAGTTCCAACCCTGCTGCGATGGGCAGGGACACCTCCCACCGGATCAGGCTGCTTAAGGCCGCATCCAACCTGGCCTTGAACACTTCCATACTCTTCACTTAATCCTAGATAAACTAAATGATAAACCATGACAGGTTTCTGCTAGGACGTAACTCCTCCAGGGATGGGGCATCCTGCTTGCATCTCATGCCCATGCCTTGGCATTGCTTTCAGTTGTTTTTGGATTCTCAGACATCCCAAGCACACATAAATTGCATGCAGGATGCAGCAGCCCTTCCTTGCAGTGACAAAATGCCAGACTTGTGAGGTGACCCTACAAATATCCAGCCCTGCATTGAGGAAACAGGCAGACGGGAACAGAGAACCTGTGCTCTGCTGGGCACGGGGAGAAAGAGAAGTTGAATTAAAAATGAAAATGTACAGCTGACCACAAAATAACAAGAAAGGCAGAATCTGAGCCTCCCCTTTAACACACACAGACGCCCAAACCGAGCATTTGGCCAATGCCCTCAGACACATGGTGTGAGCTTTAGAGTCGTCTTATGCAGGGAGAGTAGTTGGACGCAGTGGTCCTTGTGAGACCCTTTCAAATTTGGACATTCTGTGATTCTATGATTCTATTCAAGTCTGCTTGGTGAATAGTTTGTACTGAGCCAGTTGTGAGCACCACTTCTCTTAAAGGTCATTGTCCTTCCTGTCTGAAAATCATAGACTCACACAACGGTTTGGGTTGGAAGGGACCTCAAAGCCCATCCAGTTCCACCCCCTGCCATGAGCAGGGACACTTCCCACTGGATCAGAGGCTCCAAGCCCCATCCAACCTGGCCTTGAACACCTCCAGGGATGGGGCAGCCACCACTGCTCTGGGCAACCTGGGCCAGGGCCTCCCCACCCTCACAGAAAAACATTTCTTCCCAGATCTCATCTCAATCTCCCCTCTTGCAGCTGAAAACTGTTGCACCTTGTCCTCTCTCTGCATTCCCTGGTCAAGAGCCCCTCTGCAGCTTTCCTGGAGCCCCTTTCAGTCCTGGAAGCTGCTCTCCATCCCTCCATCCGAGGGTCTCCCCTTCTAGCTCTCCCCTCGGGAACTGTCACTTCCCACCCCGGGGCAGTGGGCTGAGGGGGTTCACCCGTTCACAGCTGGATCACCTGGAGGTGAGGCCTATCCAGAAGCAACTGGAACGTGCTAAGAATGTCCTGAAGCAGCTCAAGAACAAAGTGCCACAGAGGCAGCCAAAGAAGCAGCTGGGATTAAGTGAGTACGATAGGCACAGGGGTGGCTTTGTGGACAGCACTTGCCCCCTTAATGCCCACTGGCCAGCGTGGTACCCTGACAAGGGAGCGATTTAGCCAGCAAATTGTGGGGATGGTGAGGAAGCAGCTGGGTCTTCTTCTCCCACCAGGAGCCAGCAGCAGCTTCCCCACACCAGAACAGGCATGAGCAGGGGGCACCTGTGGGATTGAGCCCTCCCAAATCAATACTGGGGTGAGGATAACAAAGGCTTTCTGGGTTGAGGGCCAGGGATGGTGGCTTGTCCTCCCAGGCAGGGTGAGGATACACAATGCCCTGCGGACCTGGCTTGTGCCCAGCCCTCCTTGCGAGGCACAGGAGTGTAATTAGCACTGAGGCAAGCGCTGTGAGGGCCGGTTGGGATGGCAGGCATGGGTGCCTGTGCCCTTCACCCCATGTCCCTGCCTGTCCTGGGCAGCTGACAGGTTTTGGAGCAGGTGGCAGGGCCAAGGCGAGCATGTCCAGGTCCTCAGGCAGCGGTGACAAAGCCTATACTAAACCCATGGGAACGCTGCTTCCCCAAGGCACAGCACTGGCTTCCAGGCTGGGAGCATCTCACCTCAGTAACAATTATGACAATCCCTTCCTTTGGCCTTGCCAGCACGCCCACATCCCATGGGACTGGGCTGCATGGGACTGCAGTGGTGTGGATGTCCACAGGAGCATTTCCTATGCTTCTGGTGGGGTTTGGACGTTCCCCTCTGTGGATTCTCTCGGGCCTAATATGAGGTTGAGCTGGTTCCCAGCCCACGAACAGCCACTCTCCCTGCTCCAAACCCCTCAGTTCTGGAAGCAGACAGATCGTGTTAGGCTGGTGGGGCACAAACCAAGCCCGCCTTCTGTTCTCAGCTCCTTGGCTGTTCATCCATCGCTGCCAGCACTGATACTGACGCCAGCTCACCCTGGCTCCCCTGGGAGCACCTGGCAGCACCTGAATGATATGGAAATGGCTGGGGTGTGGGACTCATCTGGGATGATTTCCCTGGGGCAGCTTTCTCACAGTCTCCAAGGAACACAGCACAGACCAAGTCTGTCTCTTTCGTACCATTGGTCCTTCCTTCCTTCACCATCGCACCTGGCTCTGCACCGTGAGCACCTGCTGGGTGCCCTCACTCTGCACACTCCCAGCTCAACTCCACACTGGTGCTTTCCTCTCCTGGGCTCTTTCCAGCCCAGCCTCTCCCCACCTCTTGTCCTCTCCCAACAGCCCAGAGCAATGAAGCAGCCCAGTCTGGGCTGGTCCCATGGCACTGCTCATCAAATGGGGTGGCAAACTATGGCCATCCAACCACAGCCACGGCCCCTCCAAAGGGCACAGCAGCTCCCGAGAAGCAGAGAGGGGTCTCACCGTGCCCATCAGCCCCAGGCGGTGCACGCATATCCTGCGTGTGCTGAAGAAGATACAGTCACAGCAGCACAGCGCAATTCTACTGATGCAAGACGTTACAATTATACAGTGCACAGAGCAATGTGATAAGGGTCATCCATGGGGCACTGATTTTGTTTCAGCCTTGTTGATCGGTCCCTGTCACTTTGGATGCCGGTATCCAAGCTGGACACGAAGACCCCTTATCCTGTCAGTGATGCAGAGAAGGGAGGGGGATATAGCTGGCTGGTGCTCTGCAAGGCAGTGCATTTTGGCCATCCCAGTCTCTGCCCCCTGCTGCTGGAGGAAGATAGGGCTGATGGAGCCAACCGGTATCACCGTGTTGGTGCTCCAAACCCAATGACATCTGCTTCCACCCACCCTTTCTTAATGCTTTACATGCAGCTGTCCTGTCCCAGCATCCATCTCAATCCAGCCTTGGTGATCCCTGGGAGTCAGACAGGGCCAGCTGTGCTCACCAGGGCAGGAAAGCTTTCCCCAGAGTTCAAACCTTCCCAAGTCTCTGTTCCCTCTGCTCCTCAGTGCAGATCACGAAACTCGGTCCTCTGATCCCGGGCACATCTCTCCCTTCAGCTGAAATTCCCTTTGCAGAAAGCCTGTGGGACATGGACCTGATCCAGTGGGAGGTGTCTCTACCCATGGCAGGGGGTTGAAACTGGATGGGCTTTGAGGTCCCTTCCAACCCAAACCGTTCTATGATTCTATGGTCAGGTTAGTGGAGGAAAAAGCTGCTCACAGGGGGACAAATGTTTCAGAGCCTTCCTGAGCCCCTGGCCACCACTAGAAACAGGCTGGAGGATGAGTTGAACATCTGCTCTGCTCATGGAGCTGGGCTCCTCTCCCCAGGAGCAGGATGGAAGATGACTGAGCTGTAAGAAAGGAGCAGGGATAGATCTTCCAGCCTTAGGGCATGGAAAAGATCTGGGACATCCCTGTGATTTATAGTGCTGTAAGAATTGAAATAGGAAACCCCTGTTAGGATTGGATTCAGGTGGGAGGTTCTCCCTGGTTTGGCCTGACAATCAAGGTCAGTGTTTCTTGCAACGGAGCCACCTCTGGAGTCCCTTGGCCCCCATGGGGCTGCAGAAGGTGCCATGCAGGGATGGACCAGGGAGCACTGCCTTCCCACGCAGCCTGTGCACAGCACTGGGGAGCGGCCACTGGGAAGGGTCCCCACCAGAGGGGCAGGAGAGGAGGCAGTGAGGAAGGAGAGGAGCATCAGCAGGAAAACAGTGAGGTCGGAGCCAGTCCAGACTGGGACTATTCACAACACCGCCTGCATGAGCATCGCAAATCCAGCCCCTAAGACTGCAAAAACTCCTCCCGCAGTGCAGCCTGACCTGTTATTCTCCTCACAGGGTGGACTATCAAGGGGTGGTTTTTAAACCAGGGTAATTTTGGAGGCATTTTTCCTTGACAGATGCTGATGTGCCGTCCCGTGGAGCTGCTGGGGACCAGCTGGATGCTCCTTGCAGGTAAATTGTCCCCAGGCTGGGTGAGATACTGCTGCCGTCTGGCAGATCCTCACCATGGAGAGCCTGAGGCTTCACTCGAGTGATGCAGTTGTGCATGGGGACATTCGGTGCATGCAGTCAGACTTTTCAGACAGGGCAAAATGCTTAACCTGAAGGGTAAAGGTGTCTCTGCCTTGCTGTCCAAACACAGAGGAGGTAGAAGCAGCTCAGGAGCCAGGTATGGTGCAAAGCTGAAGTCTATGGCAGAGCTTTATACTGGGGCTTTATTACTGGGTAATAATTCATTACTGTATGTAATCATTCATTACTGTATGTAATAACACCAACTTTATTGCAGTTATCCTCGTGTGGGCAGCTTTGCTGTGGTCCTTATAGCTGTATTGAAGCACAAATGTACAAAGATTTTCAAGGAGAGCACCTGAAATAGAAAACAAACCCATCGCAATAGTCCTAGATTTTCAGATGCCTTGGTGTTAACGAGCTCTGAGTATCGATAGAATAAGCTTTGGATGTTGTAGTTGTAAAAAGGTGCCTGTGATGAAGTGTTCTCTCTTACTTTCTGCTAGTAGTATCACCTGGTCTGTATGAACAGTGTTCATAGAATCATTTGGTTGGAAAAGACCTTTGAGACCATCAAGCCCAGCCATCTCTGCCCACCACTAAACCAGATCCCTGAGCGCCTCATCTGCCCATCTTTTAAACCCCTTCAGGTATGGGGACTCCACCACTGCCCTGGCCAGACATTCAATGTCTGAGAAACCTTTCAGGGAAGAATTTTTTCCTGATACCCAACCTGAACCTCCCATGTGGTGCAACTTGAGGCTCTCATCCTACCACTTCTTGCTTGGGAGACGAGCCCAGCACTCACCTGGCTCCAACCTCCCTTCAGGCAGTTGCAGAGTTCTTCTAAGGCAAGGGGATTTTCAGTCATAAGAGGGTTTCCTCTTCCTGCACATCCCAGAGTTTGTAGGGGATGAAGGCTCAAAAATAAAACCCGATGGCTGTTTCTCGAGGTGGTGGGAGTGAGAAATGAAAACCATCAGATGTGCTTGATATACTTGAATTGTTATGCCTATTTTCTTTTCCGTTTGTGCTGCAAAATTGCTCAGAGCGATCACCGGACAGAGGACAAGAGATAGGCTGCAGGATTGTTTGCAGAGACAGCAGGCGGCAGTGTAAACACACGAATATCTGCTTATCAGAGCAGGAACCGAGATACGATGGAGAGAGAAGAGCAAACACAGCCTGTGCAGCTCGTGGCTCTGTGCTCAGAGCGTCCGGCCTGCACAGCAACCCTCAGCCTCGCTGCGGGCGGCGGGGTGAGCGGCCAGCGGCGGCTGGAAAGGGCTGTTTATGCCATCTCTTTTGTTGGGAAGCATGGCTGCGGTTGCACAGTGGTGGCTGCGTGGGGACAAACTGGGATCGCTGCCGCCACTCCCTGTCTGGGAGAGTTTCAGCCCTGACACTCGCTTGCAAGGGCTCAACTGACAGCTTTGAGGAGAAGAAGAGGGCCTTTAGCAGAAATCGTGGTGCCTCCTTCAGAGCAGCTTCTACTGGACCTCTGTCTGGGTAGATAAACATTATTTCCTTCATTTCCTCTGTCTAGGGATGGCTCATGTTTTAAACTCGCACTTTTAGAGCTGTTGGAGCGAGTCCAGAGGAGGCCACAAAGATGATCCAAGGGCTGGAGCACCTGCTGTATGAGGCCAGGCTGAGAGAGTTGGGGTGGTTCAGCCTGGAGAAGAGAAGGCCGTGGGGAGACCTTAGAGCAGCTTCCAGTGCTGAAAGGGGCTCCAGGAACGCTGGGGAGGGGCTCTGGATCAGGGAGTGCAGGGAGAGGATGAGGGGGACGGTTTTCAGCTGCAAAAGGGGAGATTGAGATGAGATCATAGAAAGAAATGTTTTGCTGTGTTGATGGGGAGGCCCTGGCCCAGGTTGCCCAGAGCAGTGGTGGCTGCCCCATCCCTGGAGGGGTTCAAGGCCAGGTTGGATGGGGCTTTGATCCCCCTGATCCAGTGGGAGGTGTCCCTGCCCATGGCAGGGGGTGGAACTGCATAGGCTTTGAGGTCCCTCCCAACACAAAACATTCTATGATTCTGTGATTCTATGATTCTTTGTATTAAGGATCCACTTGATAAGATAGAGCTAATGTAGTGATTTCTGCCTGGCTTTCCTACAAAGCTCTTTTTTGGGTGGGACCCTGGGTGCTGTGACCTACCCGCAGCAGCTCCTCTTGAAGTCCTCAAGTGGCTATTAGGGCCCAAGTCATGCCAAGCCCAGAAACTGCCATGTGTTTTGGAGAGACAACTGCATCCCCTCTCCACTGTGAATGAGTGGACACTTTCACCCCAAACAAGACCAGGAAATAGGAATGAGCCACGGAAATTATGTGAGGATTAGGAGGTCCCTTCTGGAAATGCCACCCAAATGCACACAAAACTGGAGTAGATAAAGCTCACAGCCCTGCCGGTGGACACCCCCAAGCACCCTGTGCTCTATTTAGGCACCTCTCTCAGCTCTGGCTGGGATGTCTTGCTGCCTGGGAGCATGACAGGCAATGGTAATGGCTTTGTGAGAGGCAGTGACCAAGTGGTCCAGGTCCCCATATGTGTCCTTGGCACAGGGGGGACCAAAGCCTCTCCCAAGCCATGCTGGCTTGCTCCATCTCCCCAGATCATCTTCCTCTCTCCTGCCATCCAGGGCTGCTGGTGTCTTTGCAAGAGGCTGTAGGAGCGCCAGGAGTCCTCAGGAGAAAAGTCACTGCTGTGGGATCCTCAGTGCTGCTTCCTGGGCCGGATAACATCACGCACATCGACTCCACACGATGGGAGTTCCTCAATGGCACCAGCTCCAACACCATCCTGCAGTACTACAGGGGGTCTCACAAGCAAGCCATCCACGCGCCCTACACAGGACGAGCCATATTCCATCCATCTAATGGATCTCTCTTGCTGGAGGATGTCCAGGAAAGCGACAGTGGCATCTACAAAGTGACTGTCAACGTGCAAAACAGTGAGAGCCTGAAAATCCTGCTGGAAGTCCTCAGTAAGTGGTGGGCATGGGAGGGAGGAGCAGGGTGATGGATGCAGGCAGAGCAGTGTTGTTATTTGTACATGGATCATCAATGAAGCAAAGGGCTCAGGGGAAGGGGTTTGAGCTAGGTCTAATGAGTTGGTTTTGAACCTGCTATGCATGTAGACATCCCCAGGGAGATTTTGGGAAGAGGTTTCTAACCTGTCCCAGTGGAGAAGATTTGATAGTACTGCCCAAGGAGACATTCTGAGGTGACAGAGGTACAGGCTCCATCCTGGAAAGGCGATTTCCACTCTTGTTTTCTACTCTGAGCAGGGATTGAGGGACTGGTGGGATGCCAGGTATCTGCTGCTACCGGTGAGATTACCTCTAACACCTTTTGCAATGGGGACCTGACAGGGCTGATGGAGCTAAGCCAAGCAGGGTAGGTTTATAGAGCACTCACAAAAACCGTCTGCCCCGCCGCTGATCCTGAATCCTAGTCCACAATCTGCAGGCACCAGCTGCTGTCACAGAGAGAAGAGCATGCTTGGAATAATACAAACTTTCTTCTCAACATCACTCTGGACAATTCGCTAATGTGTTACCCTTCCTCTGCTGTGGTATCGCTGCTGCCACAACACCGCCACAGCCCTTCAGCACACATTTCTCTTTTCCACCACATATAAATCTAAATGAGATCTGCGTACCTGCTCTCTTTCTTCCCATTTCCTGATACATTTTAAAATGCCCTGGGAATACTGAAATGCAGTGAAAGCAATACCTCAGCTAGAAAAAAAAAAGCCCAAACCTCAAGAGGGCCTCCAGGAAAGCTGGGGAGGGGCTCTTGATCAGGGAGTGAAGGGACAGGATGAGAGGGAATGGGTTTGAGCTGCAAAAGAGGAGATTGAGATGAGATCTTAGGAAGAAATGTTTTGCTGTGAGGGTGGAGAGTCATTTGGCCCAGGTTGCCCAGAGCAGTGGTGGCTGCCCCATCCCTGGAGGGGTTCAAGGCCAGGTTGGATGGGGCTTTGATCACCCTGATCCAGTGGGAGGTGTCCCTGCCCATGGCAGGGGGTGGGACTGGATGGGCTTTGAGGTCCCTTCCAACCCAAACCATTCCATGATCCTATGGAAAGCAGAGCAGCCCTGTGCAGCACAAGACTTTCCAAGGAAAAGATGCCTGCGGTTATACTGTTGCAGACTCTGGGATGCTGCAGTGACAGCTGCAGCTCAGATTCCCAGCACAGAAGCTCCAGGTTGGGTCTGATGGAAGTGCTGGTGTTTCTGTCCTCTTTCCAGAGCCTGTGTCTCACCCTCGGCTCTGGAGCAGTGTCCTCGTGGCCCGGGGCACTGGCGAGGTGCTCTGTGAGGTGGCAGAAGGCAGAGTGGACACCTTCACCTGGAAGAAGAATGGGCAGCCCCTTCCTCCAGACAGACGCATTCACACCTCTGATGGCCTCAGCATCTTGTACCTGAGATCAGTGAAGAAATCAGACTGCGGTTCCTATTCCTGCAATGCTAGCAATGGGATAAGCTGGCAGGAAACCTCCTTGAACGTCACTGTCGCAGGTGATCACTGCTGAAGGTTTCCCCTTTCACCGTTCTGCACTCTTCCCTGGGATCCCTGGGTGGTTTCAGCATACCCCCCCTCCATCCCCCAAGGTCCTGCTGTCTTTCTCATGAGGTTCTGGCTCACACGCTGTTGACAGGAGCTCTCCATCATAGTATGACCAGCAATAATTCCCAGTCTCAGGCACAGTCCTTGGCAGGATGGGCAGCAGGAGATTGGCTGTTCCTTCTTGGAGAAGGTCCCTAGTGATGACCCTTGGCCAAGGTGATGTTGAGTAGGACATGGGCATGGGTGAGGTGGTGGCCAGAAAGGCAGCATACATCTCAGACTAGAGATTTCATGGAGCACAGAGTGCAGTAAAGAGTGCTGGTTTGACCACTAGCTGGAAGAAAAATCCAGTCCATCCTGGTGATGAAGGAGCCCCATGGCCCACCAGTGCCATCCATGCTGGTCCTGCCAATGCCCTGACTCCCGGCTTCTTTTCCAGGTCTCTCCCTTCCCTTGCAGGACATGCTGAGGGTTGCAGTGGTCGCTGTGGTGTTTGCTGCCGTCTCAGGATGGGGATTAATTTTTCCTGTCTGCCAGTCTGAAAAGCTAAGAATAAGTAAGTCTGCGGTTGTGAGGCAGCCAAGCCATCCATTCCCTCATTTGACGAGAGGAAGAAAAGCGTTGATGTGAGAAGAGCTGGGCATCAGCTGATCCCCTTTCCAGCTATCTAAACATAGACAAAGCCTGGCACTTCCCCAACATTTTTGTTGTAGACGGTTGAGGTGATTGACTGATGCTTTTATAGAAAAAGATGTTTCTTGGGAGCATTTTATTGCAAGGCTCCATCTTTAAGAGTATGTTTAACAAAGTGTACCTGGGGCACAGAGACATTTCCAGCTTCCATGCTAAAGAGCAGGTCATGGAATCATTGAGGTTGGAAAAGACCTCGCAGCTCATCCAGTTCAACCGTCAGCCCAGCCCACCGTGCCTGCCAAACTCTGTGCCAAAGTGCCACGTCCACACATTTTTTGAATGCCTCTAGGGATGGAGACTCCCCCACCGCCCTGGGCAGCCTCTGCCAGGGCTTCACCACTCTGTCAGCAAAGAAATTGTTTCTAATTTCCAATCTAAACCTCCCTTGGCACCACTTAAGGCCATTTCCTCTCATCCTATCCTTTGTTACTTGGGAGAAGAGCCCAGCACCCACCTCACTCCAATCTCCTTTCCGGGAACTGCAGAGAGCGATGAGGTCTCCCCTCAGCCTCCTCTTCTCCAGGCTAAACAGCCCCAGGGCCCTCCTCTGCCCCCAAAACCCCTGTTCTCCAGCCCCTTCCCCAGCTCCATTCCCTTCTCTGGACGTGCTCCGGCCCCTCAAGGTCTTTCCTGCACTGAGGGGCCCAAAACTGAACCCAGGATTCAAGACCTCACCAGCAGTGAGTCCAGGGGGACGATCCCTTCCCTGCTCCTGCTGGCCACCCCATGGCTGATCCAAGCCAGGATGCTGTTGGACACCTTGGCCACTGCTGGCTCATGTTCAGCCACTGTTGACCAGCGTCCCCACAGGGATACTCCTCAGCATCACAGGTGGGGATGGGCTGCACCCCACCCTGAGGAAGGGGTGGGAGCTGGTGTGGGACATCCTGAGGGGTCACAGCAGTCACCCCTCGCTGCTCTGGGTTTCTAGGAGGGGAGCTATGGAGGTGGCTCAGTGCCTACACCTGCGGGCTGGTGTGCATTGCCTCCATCCTGGCAGGCACCGCAGGGATCCTCTGGATGCGAGAGGAAGGTAAGAGGTGGCTTGGGCCAGTTTGGAGTGGGTGGATGGTGCAGTGCAGACCCCACTCCTTTCCCCTTTGCAAGGTGCAGCACGGAAAAGCAATCCTTGACGTGTGAACCATATAGGGTGAAGACCTCGTGGGAGATGTAGAGTCTCATGGGGAAGAAGAGAAGGAAGACGAGAAGTCAGAGAGGAAGGCAGTGGCCTGGAGAGGAAGGGTCACGTCGCTAAACACCTGGGGACAGACCTAGCCAGAGACACACGGCTTCCTCATGTGTGATTGTATCTAGTCATGGGAACCTGGCCCACCGGATGGATCACACACCCATCCACACAATTAATAGAGTTATTCCCCCTTCCCCAGAGCCCCTTCCCAGAGTTAGTTGCAGAAGGGAATTAAAATGATCAATGGGTGGAGAGGCTGCTTGCAGGGACAGATTGAAAAGGCTGGGAGTCAGCAGAGGCTGGGAAAGAGAAACAGTGGAGGGGTACACAGTGATGAAGGTGTAAGCACAAGAACTGGTGCTCTGCCTTGTCCTGGTTTCTTTCAGGCCCTTCTATTGCAATGATACTGCCAGAGATCGCCCTTACGTACGCAATCGTGGTAAACTTCCTGGTCTCGGCCACTGTGACCTTCCAGCCAACAAAGTTCATCCAACTGAAAAGCAAAACAGGTGACCTGCTTTACCAAGGATGGCAGGGAGGGAGAGAAAACTGGTCCATGGGGGTTTCATTTCACACAAAAATTGCTTCCTGTCCCAAAAGGAGCTTCAAGAAAGCTGGGGAGGGGCTCTTGATCAGGAAGGGCAGGGTGAGGACGATGGGGGATGGTTTTGAGCTGCAAGAGGGGAGATTGAGATGAGATCTTAGGGGGAAATGTTTCGCTGAGAGGATGGGGAGGCCCTGGCCCAGGTTGCCCAGAGCAGGTTGGATGGGGCTTGGAGCAACCTGATGCAGTGGAAGGTGTCCCTGCCCATGGCAGGGGTTGGAACTGGTTGGTCTTTGAGGTCCCTTCCAACCCAAACCATTCAATGATTCCATGATTCTAAAATCTCATCTTTAACTTTTTTAAATGAAACCTTTATTTCAGCTTCTGTGCTAACTCCGGCTGGTGGATTCCACACCAGGCCATGGGTGAAGGCAGACCCCTACTTGTGTCTTGTAGCATACATTAACATCACTTTTTACCCCTTTCCCTTGGCCAGCGCAGCGCACTCTGGGCTACGCTGCTCCCGGAGGAGTGGTTGCAGTGGTGCTGACGACCAGTTTCCTCGTCAAGAACATCCACAATCGCCATGGTGAGAGGGGATGCTCCAGTGACCACACCAAGGCTTTGTCACACTGAGGTTAAAACTTGCCCATGATCCGTAATCCCAATATCCCTTCAACTCAGCCATTTGGACTTAGACCTGCTCCAAAAAAAACCCCAACAAACTGGGATTCTCAAGGAAGTGAAATCTTTGCAAAAGCCAAAATAGTTTTCAGCCCACACTTTTGGGGGGGTGTTTGTGTGTGTGTATGTTTCATGGTGGGAATTTGCCTTTCTCCTTGCTCTCTTGCTTCGGACGGTGTTTTGTACTAACACCTGCTTTGCTTGCCCAGGAGAAGGATGCACGGAGTTTGTAGAGGTGACTGTCCTTGCCGTCAGCACAGCGGCCGTGTCAGTGCTTCCGCTCCTTGCTATCTACCTCTGCTGTAAGTCTCCCTGGTCCTCCTCACCCTGCCCCTCCCAGTGCCTTATACCTAGCGAGCTGGTTTCCCCCTGTCCTCACACCAAGTAACCACGTGAATTTGTTCAACACTCATGTGAAGACCCCCAGCTCCCTCCACTGACCGTGTCCCATTCCCAGTGAGCCCCAGCCACCCTCCCCTGAGTACAACACCCCACCCTGGGCCCTCAGTGCCTCTCAAACGCTTCCTTCTGATGCCTGGGAACAGACTTGTCCTTTCGCAGATCACACAACTCAGGGATGGCTGAAGGAATGTGAATCCACGTGGGCGGACAAGGAGAGGTAGATTCTCTATTGCCTTTTTCTGTGTAAATTCATACTGTCTTGAAGGGAAAAGAACGGGACATGGAAACTAACCTCTGCCTTGATTTAAGTCCTAGAACCCAAGCAACTGCCCTCCCAGCCCCTGGTTTCACTCTGGGTTCAGTGGGTGGCTCTGGGATAGGTCAAAGAATCATAGAATCCCAAGGTTGGAAAAGACCTTTGAGATCATTGAGTCCAACTGTACCTGTCCACTACAAAATTGTATCTATAAGCGCTTCACCTACCCACCTTTTAAACCCCTCCAGGGCTGGGGACTCCACCACCTCCCCAGGCAGCCTCTGCCAGTGCCCAAGAACCCTTTCAGTGAAGTCATTTTTCCTAATGTCCAATCTGAACTTCCCCTGGCGCAGCTTGAGGCCATTACCTCTTGTCCTATCACCTGTCATTTGGGAGAAGAGACCAACACCCACCTCTCTACAACTTCCTTTCATGCAGTTGTAGACAGTGGTAAGGTTTCCCCTCAGCCTCCTCTTCTCCAGGCTAAACAACCCCAGGTCCCTCAGTCACTCCTCATAAGACTTCTTCTGCAGCCCCTTTCACGGCTCCGTTCCCTTCTCTGGACATGCTCCAGGACCTCAATGTCTTTCTTGCAATGAGGTGCCCAAAACTGAACACAGGATTTGAGGTGTGACCTCACCAGCACTGACTACAGGGGCAGAATTCCTTCCCTGCTCACACTGGCCACACTGTTTCTGATCCAAGCCAAGACGCTGTTGGCCTTCTTGGGCACCTGGGTACACTGCTGGCTCATGCTCAGTTGGCTGTCAACCAGCATCCCCAGGTCTCCAGCCAGCAAAGTGCTTGAGCTTCTGCTCAAATCTCCCAACAAATCTCTCCCTTCTTGCCTCAGCCTGAAGCCCTTAAGCTTTAATTCCTGCTGGGTTCATCCCAGCACTTTGGATTTCAGCCACGCTGTTGGTGTATTTGGGCTTAGCCAACTTGTGTGCCCTGCAGGAACACAACCTCTTGGGCCTCAGCCAGCTTCTCTTTTTTACCCTAGCAAAAACTACCCTGAGATAGAGAGGAGCAAGTATCATACCCACAGCCATTTGGAGGGTCTAGTTGTGTCTTTGGGCCATGCAAGGGTGGATGCAGAGAGGGGCCACCATAGCCCTTGCATCTGCCTGGCGCACACGGCAGGTCTGGATGGGATCACAGAGCCCCTCGCTCCAGCAATGCTCAGCACATCCACCTCCTCTTCCCTCCAGGTCCTTCGAAATGTCTCAGCTCCGCAGCAAGGATGCTGTTTCCACTCATTAGAGGATGGTTGGGGTGATTCTCATTTGGCTGAGTCAACCCAAACTTAACGGGTTCAGGGCTCTCGGTTTCAGTTGGTTTGATCCTCTGCAACACCTGTAATAAACGGCAATGAAATGAACTCACTTCTGTCTTCTATATTTAACACAGAATTGGAGAAGGCCAAATGTACATTTTTTTTCCTTTCTTTCTTTTGAAAAACAGGACCTAAAGTAAAGGATCATAAAATTGTTAAGGCTGGAAAAACCCTCTCAGCTCATCCAGTCCAACTCTCAGCCCCACCCCACCATGCCTGCTAAACCCTGTCACCAAGTGCCACAGATACATGGTTTTTGAACCCCTCCAGGAATGGAGACTCCACCACTGCCCTGGACAGCCTCTGCCAGGGCTTCACCACTCTGTCAGTGAAGAAATTTTTCCTGATATCCAATCTAAACCTCCTCTGGTGTAGCTTGAGGCCATTTCTCCTCATCCTATCACTTCTTACCTGGGAGAAGAGACCAGCATCCACCTCGCTCCAACCTCCCTTCCAGGACCTGCAGAGAGTGATGAGGTCTCTCCTCAGCCTCCTCTTCTCCAGGCTAAACAGCCCCAGGTCCCTCAGCTGCTCCCGCTAAGACTTGTGCTCCAGACCCTTCACCAGCCTCGTTTCCCTCTCTGGACATGCTGCAGCCCCTCAATATCTTTCTTGTAGTGAGAGGGTGTCTTTAGCAATGGTTGCAAGAGTCTTTCGTACCAGTTTCTCGCCGCATCTTTTTTTAAACATTTATGGGTAAACAAATGACCCCTTCCTGTCCTCCTGCTTGACTTTGATGTCGGGCTCTCTCCCTGTCGATCCACAGGTCTGTGTGCTGCCTGTCCTTTTCAGAGTGAGACAGCATCTCCAGGGGACGGGGGTTCCCCTCCACCATGAGGGAGGCTGCTCTTTCAGTTCCTTCCTTAAATGCAAATCCCCCTCACACAATCCCTGACCCTGTGTCAGGGGGTGTTGATCTGATCATATTGTCACAGAATCATGGAATGGTTTGGGTTGGAAGGGACCTCAAAGCCCATCCAGTTCCACCACCTGCCATAGGCGGAGACACTTCCCGCTGGAACAAGAGCTTCTGGAATATTGTTAGCTCGGCACTGTGACTGCTTCCCTGGAGGCTGTTCCAGGGCTCCACCACCCTCTGGGGGAAGAACCTTCTCCTAATGTCCAACCTAACTGTCACCTGGCCCAAATTCCTGCCATTCCCTCGGGTCCTGTCATTGGTGGCCAGAGAGCAGAGCTCAGCACCTGCTCCTCCTCCTCTGGTGAGGAAGCTGCAGAGCACAATGAGATCTCCTCTCAGTCCCCTCCAGGTTGAACAGACCAAGTGACTGCAGGCACTCTTCCTCTCTAAGCCCTTCCCCAACTCCATGCCCTCCTCTTGACACTCTCCAGCAGCTTCAGATCCTTTTTATCCTGTGGTGCCCAGAACTGCCCCCACTGCTTAAAGTGGGGCCACCCCAGTGCAGAGCAGAGTGGGACAATCCCCTTGCTCACCCGGCTGGTGATGCCGTGCTGGATGTACCCCAGGAGACGGTTGCCCCTCTTAGCTGCCAGGGCACTGCTGGCTCATGTCCAACTTGCCATCCACCAGGACCCCCAGCTCCCTTCCCACAGGCCTGCTCTCCAGCCTTTCATCCCTGGTCTGTCCATCCATCCAGGGCTGCCATGTCCTGGGTGCCAAACCCAGCACTTGCCCTTGTTCACCTCCCTGGGGCTGGTGATTGCCCAGCTCTCCAACCTGTCCAGATCCCTCTGCAGGTCCTCTCTGTCCTCAGGAGTGTCAACAGCTCCACTCAATTCCATGTCACCAGCAAACTTAGTTATTAAACCTTCAAGCCCTGTGTCCATGTCATTTATGCAGATGTTAATGAGTCCTGTTAAGTTAGATGGAGGCATAAGAAAACTATACCTGAAAATTAAAGGTAGGGGGAGGTTTAGACAGAGCACCCTGTGGTTTCCCAATGGCTGCGTGGCCATTTTTAGTCATGATCCTACAAAACTGTGACTTGTAGCTTAATTTCAGCTTGAGTGTTCAGTGACTGCAAATTTCATAGAATCATAGAATAGTTTGGGATGGAAGGGACCTTAGAGGTCATCTAGTTCCAAACCCCTGCCATGGGTAGGGATGTCCCACTAGATCAGGCTGCCCAAGGCCCATCCAACCTGGCCTTGAACCCCTCCAGGGATGGGGCAGCCACAATGTCCCTGGGCAACCTATGCCAGTGCCTCACCACTCTCATGGTCAAGAAATTCTTCCTAATGTCCAGTCTAAATCTGCCCCTCTCCAGTTTATACCTGTTCCCCCTCATCCTGTCACTACAAGCCTTTGTGAACAGCCCTTCCCCAGCTTTCCTGTACAATTTTTATGGGACATCAAGTTGTGAAAGACCATGGTGGTTGTTATGGCCTTTGGTGTCAACGAATTATATAGAGCTAATGAAGCAGCAGAGCATAGTCAGAGACAAAGGAACTCATGGACCCAGCAAGAATCTCAGGCAAAACACCCTCATCCCATCGGGGTGATATTCAGCTTCTTGCTGTCTCCCAAGACCAGGAGCTCTGCTGTCCCAGAGCCTGCAGGTCTCTTAGAGTTGGGAATTGAGAACTCACCCGTTTCTGTGGCTTTTTCAGTTCCCTACTCCTAGTTATTTTTGCAAATGTAACTGAGTCCTGCAGTTCCACACACAGCAAACCCTGGGGCTGGCCCAAGGGGAAGCAAACATGAGCAGACCAACAGTTGCTAGCATTTGTGAAGGCAATTTCCTCCCTCTTACAAGCTCAAAATCATGGAATCATAGAATAGTTTAGGTTGAAAGGGACCTTAGAGATCATCCGGTTCCAATCCCTTGCCATGGGCAAGGACACCTCCCACTGGATCAGGTTGTTCCAAGCCCCGTCCAACCTGGCTTTGAACACCTCCAGGGATGGGGCAGCCACTACTGCTCTGGGCAACCTGGGCCAGGGCCTCTGCACCCTCATTGTGAAGAAATTCCTCCTTATGTCTAGTCTAAATCTTCCCCTATCCAATTTAAAGCCATTCCCCATCGTCCTATCACTACAAGCCTTCATAAAAAGTCCCTCCTCACCTTTTTTGTTGCCCCCTTCAGGTACTGGAAGGTCGCTTTAAGGTCTTGGAGCCTTCTCTTCTCAGGGCTGAACAAGCCCAACTCTCTCAGCCTATCCTTGTATGGGAGGCGCTCCAGCCCTCGGATCATCCTTGTAGCCTCCTCTGGACCCGTTACAACAGAATCCATGAGAATTGCTCATTGATAATGGATGGAAAGGAGCTTTGCTGATAGGCATGGGCCACATTTATATTTCTCTGAGCCTTATATCCTGCTTTCCTGTCGCCCTGGTAGCAGCGAATATGACATTGATTACATTTGTGTTTGCTTAGGAGTCTCTGGCTTTTCTCTAATACCATTACGGTTAAAAACCAAGCGCCTGATTTCATCAAAGGGTACACGGTTGTTTAGAACTGTAGCCAGATGGTTTTTGAATGCTGATGAGGTTGGATACTCCATTACCTCTCCAGTCAACCTGCGCCAACGCTCGGTCACCCTCACTGTAAGACAGCATTTTCTTGTATTCGGATTGACTTTCCTTTCTAACGTGTGTCCACCACCTCTTGGCTTGCCAGTGGGCACCACTGAAAAGTTTGGCTCCTTCTTCATTATATCCCTTCTCTACATGTTTATCCCCCTTGATGAGACCCTCCTGAGGCTCCTCTCCTCCAGGCTGAGCAGTCTCAGCTCTCCCAGACACTCTTCAGATGAGAGATGCTTCAGTACCTGAATCACCTTCATGGACTTCTCCAATCAGCCCATATTCTTCCAGTACTGGGAGGCAAGAACTGGACCCAGCACTCCAGATGGGGACTCACCAGCGCTGTGCAGAGGAGAAAGGTCACCTTCCTCATCCTGCAGTGATGCTCCTCCCAATGCAGCGCAGAGCACCATTGGCCACCTTTACTGCATGAGCACGTTACTGGCTCATGGTGAACATGGTGTCCACCAGGATCCCCCTCCAGGATCTGCAGAGCTGCCTTCCAGCTGGGCAGCTCTATGTGTACTGGTAGCCTGGTGTTCCTCCCCAGGGTTAGGAGTTTGCATGTCCCCTTGTTGAACTGCCTGAGGTCCCTCTCAGCCCATTTCTGCAGCCTGTAGATATTCTTCTGCATGCCACCGTGGCCCTTGGATGTACCAGCCACTCCTCCCAGCTTTGTAGCTACAGCAAAATGGCTGAAGGTGACCTCTGTCCCATTGTCCTGGTCATTAATGAAGGGCCCCCCATTGCTCCAGTTTCTGGTCCTCTTGCTGTAGTCCTCATCCCCACCATTTCAGTTCCTAGTCCGCTGCTCCAGTACCTGGCCCCATTGCTTCTCCCTTTATTCCAGTCACTTGTCCCCTCATCCTGTCCCTGGTCCCATCACTCGAAGTCCCTGCTCCCTGCCTGTCCCCCTTTAACAAGAAGACTGATCCCACTACCAACCCCTTATGAACTGGCTATTCAGGCAGTTTCCAACCCACCCCACCACCCAGACTTGGTCAGCTTGTTCATGAGGATGCTAAGAGACACGGTGTCAAACGACCAACTTGCCAAGTGCAATGATGATGGGTAGAAGGTGGGACTAAGTGAGAACCCAGACCATCTGGATGGGCTGGAGGTTCTTTTGAGAGCCAAACGACTCTTGTGTCCATCTGCATGACGGTGAGTTTTGGGAAAACATTGAAGGCAGGTGGAGATGACCCTTTTCATGCCTTATCTCCTGCCTTCCTCCTCCAGGTCTTAAGCCCATTTTGCCCCTGTGTGCTGGATCACCCAGAGAGATTCCCTGTGTCTTGTGCAAGGCAAACCCAGATCCTACTAAGCTCTCCTGGGCTCCTTTTAAATGCTCACCATCGTGCAGAAAGCTGGAGGTCCCAGTCCCTGCAGGGGTGGGGGCGTGGGGAAGAGGAAACATTTCAGTGGTCCCATTGCTTAGGAAGTGGGCGAACAAGAGGCTGAGCAGGAACCAGACCACCAGTGCTTTAGCCACCTCCTGCTTCCAATTAGCAATGGAGAGCGCCTGGGAGAGCCGAGGATAGAGAAAACGAAACAGAGAAGGCTGGAATTGCTGCTTGTGGGCGGGAGCTCCGTTACCGCCCCGAGCTGAGAGCAACGAGCAGAGACCACTGCGGAGAGCTGCCAGCACCAGGGTGAGTGGGGAGGGGGCTGGAGAGATGGGGAGGGGCTGGAGTGATGAGAACAGGGACCTGGAGTGAAGGGGCAGCTACTGGAGAGATGGGGCTGGAGCTGGAGTGATGAGAACAGGGACCTGGAGCGAAGGGACAGCTACTGGAGAGATGGTGCTGGAGCTGGAGTGATGAGAACAGGGACCTGGAGTGAAGGGGCAGCTACTGGAGAGGTGGGGCTGGGGCTGGAGTGATGGAAACAGGGACCTGGAGCGAAGGGCCAGCTACTGGAGAGATGGGGCTGGGGCTGGAGTGATGGAAACAGGGACCTGGAGTGAAGGGACAGCTACTGGAGAGGTGGGGCTGGGGCTGGAGTGATGAGAACAGGGACCTGGAGCGAAGGGGCAGCTACTGGAGAGATGGGGCTGGGGCTGGAGTGATGGAAACAGGGACCTGGAGCGAAGGGCCAGCTACTGGAGAGGTGGGGCTGGGGCTGGAGTGATGAGAACGGGGACCTGGAGTGATGAGAGCAGGTACTGGAGAGATGGGGCTGGGGTGATTTTTGTACTGAAGTGACAGGGCTGGATAACACCAGGGCTGGAGCAATGGGGATGAGGCAGGGGACAAGGGAAAAGCCCTCCTCCCCCTCTACCGCAGCTCTTCGCTGCCGCACCGTGGGTGCTCTCCTCCACCAGGCACTGGGATCTGCTCCCCAGGCTCAGCTCTCTCCTCCTACCTAGCCACAGTAAATAAATACTCACAGGGAGGCAGATGTGTCATAAATCATAGAAATGCAGGATCATAAAATCATAGAATGGTTTGGATCAGAGGGACCTTAAAGCCCATGCGGTTTCATCACCCCCTGCCATGGGCAGGGACACCTCCCACTGGATCAGGGGCTCCAAGCTCCGTCCAACCTGGCCTTGAACCCCTCCAGGGATGGGGCAGCCACCACTGCTCTGGGCAACCTGGGCCAGGGACTCCCCACCCTCACAGCAAAACATTTCTCCATAAGATCTCATCTCAATCTCTCCTCTTGCAGCTCAGAACCATTCCCCTCATCCTCTCCCTGCCCTCCCTGATCAAGAGCGCTCCTCGGGTTTCCTGGAGCCCCTTTCAGCACTGGAAGCTGCTCTAAGGTCTCCCTGCAGCCTTCCCTTCTCCAGGCTGAACAACCCCAACTCTCTCAGCCTATCCTTGTACAGGAGGTGCTCCAGCCCTCACATCATCTCCATGGCCTCCTCTGGACTCGCTCCAACAGCTCTATGCCTTTAAGTTTTACCTGAAACGGGTTTTCCTTTCCCTGCAAACCATGACTGCTGAGCAGCGCTTCACAGTTTCTGTCCTTGCCACTGGTTGTAACAGTTCACCCATGGCCGTGCTTTCTGCCAGGCCTCAGCAGATGTGAGACAGAGAGAGCAGAGCCAGGGTTTAATATTTGCTAATGTGATAATCCAACCTTTCCCAGCTGTCAGGGTGATATCATGGAATGGTTTCATCTCTTTTGTTTTATTTCCTCCGGGCAGGGCAAAGATCATTCCTCTCTATTTTGCAGTGAAAGGCTTCACATCAGAGCAGAGAGAGGGCACACAGATCCTTACCAAAGGGCCTGATTGTACCAGCCCGTACCAGAGGTGCCTGCGCTGCCTCTGCAGCAGAGTTTCTCTCTCGTCAAAGTGTATCTTTGAAACAATCATTCATTCCTGTTGCTCCTGTCAACACCAGGTCTGTTATCACCCTTTTGCCAAGGTCAGGCGAAGTACATTCTTTTAAGGACCACTAATGGAGTGCAGCCCATGCTAGGATAACGGCCTTTTCCACTGCCAGGAGCTGAAGCCATGTCTCCTCTTTACCCACCTCCTTAGTAGGACTGCACAGATGCTGGAGATCATGCCAGAGATAACAGAAAATCAGCCTGTGCCTGTGCTGATTGCTCTCGATTCCTCTCACAGATTCCTTTGCCAGACCACAATAGTTCCAGCCAGATGATGTCAGCTGCTAACATCTCTGCTACGGGCAAACCGCCGAGGAGCAGGAGAGAATTGTAATATAAGAAGTATTTTGCCCCATCCCTAAAGGAACCTCTCACCTCTCTCCAGCAGCAGGGATGCCTTGCTTGCATAGAGTCATAATTAATTATATTAATTATAGAGTCATAGAATGGTTTGGGCTGGAAGGAATCTTGAAGCCCACACAGTTCCCTGCCATAGGCAGGGACACCTCCCACTGGATCAGGGTGATCAAAGCCCCATCCAACCTGGCCTTGAACCCCTCCAGGGATGGGGCAGCCACCGCTGCTCTGGGCAACCTGGGCCAGGGCCTCCCCACCCTCATAACAAAACATTTCTCTCTGAGATCTCATTGCAATCTCCCCTCTTTCAATTTGAGTCCTTGGCAGCCCTGAAAGGACAGAAGGACTTTGTAGTACTGGGAGTTTCCCTTCCACTGACACAGATGTTTGTCCTGATACACAGTCATATCCTAGCCGAAGTCATCCAACAATCTCTTTGTTTTCAGCTGAACAAGAGCTGACGCACATTCCATTTCCATAAAAGGCTGCAGAAGAGGCAGAATCGTTTTGGTTGTTTCCCAAATACATGGTATATAGTGAAGTTCCTAAGATACCCCTTAAAAAGTCGTCTCTGTAGAACTCCAGCAGGCTGCAGCATGCTTCTGTGCCAGCTTTTCCATGTGGAGCTTCTAAAAAGGAAGGATAACGGCATAGCAATGATGCTGGAGGACAGGGGAAAACAAGAGTGCTTTGTTTGTGCATTTTCTTGTCTGATTCCTCTCCTTATCCATGTAACAGTCCGTGAAAACTACTGGAAATACCTGCCCCTTTACCAAAAGCATTGAGTCACATTTACACCCGCCCTCCAGGCTGCAAACGTTGGACCAGGCTAATGCCTTGTGTGAGACAAGAAGTTCTCTTCAAGAGAGACACCAGTCTGTGGGATGGCAGGCAGAGCTAACCCACCCTCCACCTTGTGGGGGCAACTCTGTACCCACAGGCTCTTACCCGTCTCCCCAGCCACAGATCTGAGGGGTCCTGGTCTGCTGGTGGAGGCAAGAAGGGAGGAGGAGGTGTTCATTTTTTGGAGGACCAGCAGCACTTTAAGCAGGAGCTGTGGTACTTGTTCTCTGTACAAAGACGCCATATTCTCCATCTCCTGTAATAAACCTCATTCCCTCTCTGTAGGCACAGAATCCTTCATCTCTAAACAACATAAATGCTTCTTTCCACAGCTGCTAGAATCACAGAGTCATGGAATGGTTTGAGTGGAAAGGGACATCAAAGAACCTCCAGTCCCACCTGCTGCCATGGGCAGGAACACCTCCCACTGGATCAGGGGCTCCAAGCCCCATCCAACCTGGCCTTGAACCCCTCCAGGGATGGGGCAGTCACCACTGCTCTGGGCAACCTGGGCCAGGGCCTCCCCACCCTCACAGCAAAACATTTCTCCCTAAGATCTCATCTCAGTCTCCCCTCTTGCAGCTGAAAACTATTCCCCCTCATCCTCTCCCTGCACTCCTTGATCAAGAGCCCTCCCCACCTTCCCTGGAGCCCTTTTTGGGACTGGAAGCTGCTCTAAGTTCTCCCCATAGCCTTCTCTTCTCCAGGCTGAACAATCCCAACTCTCCCAGCCTGTCCTCAGATGGGAGGTACTCCAGCCATTGCGTTATCTGAGGGCTGGAATATCGTCTTGGCAAGGCAGAAAACAGGAATCTGCAGAGGGCTCCTCTGGGAGTGGTGTTGGGGAGGATGTTCTGGCTAGAGTTCTCTGTTGCAGGGCTGAACATGACACACTCTGGCTGTTTTCTCTTCCCTTGGATCTGGGGATTTTTTTCTCTCTTCTCCTTCTTGGGGTTGGGGATATGGGATGGGCCAGATCCAGGAGATCATGCTGCACCTATGGGCAGCTCTGTGGTTGAAATTGATTCCCTTTCAGATCCTCCTCTGCTATTTGCTGGATTTCCCAGACGAAAGCTGGATGCTGCCAGGATGTAATGTCTCTCCAAAGGGAGCTCAGCCTTAAACACACATCCCCTGCATCAAAAGCCAGTTCCTTAGCCACTGTCAGCCTCAGACTGGTTCTAAAATAAATCACGTCTCTAAAGGAGACCATCTTGACCTTTGCTAGTCCTGGCTGAGACTCTGTTCGCAGGGCAATGAAAAACCTTTGGCAAAAATTGTCCCATTGTCCACTTTACCACAGTTGTCTGCCCTCCCCCTTGCTCCAGAGCCTTACAAAACCTGGCACTGAGAGAAGTCCTTGCTGTCCAAAAGCCAAAGCTTTCAATGTGACTCTGCAAACCACCTCTGAGCACTATGGGCTGCACTGGAAGAAGTGGGACCAGCAGGGCGAGGAAGGGGATTCTGCTCCTCTGGTGAGACCCCACCTGGAGCCCTGTGTCCACTTCTAGAGTCCTCAGCATAGGAAGGACATGGAGCTGTTGGAAAGAGTCTAGAGGAGGCCACAGAGATGATCTGAGGGCTGGAGCACTCTTGTCCCTCCCGATTAACTGCTACACCTGTGCTGGAGTTGATGCTGTTGATATCAATGGTCTTTGTGTTTAGGAGATCCTTTTTCCACCACTGTGGTGAACTGGCACTGGAGGCAGATATCGCTGTGATGGTTTTCCTGAGCTGTGCCATGATGAGCAGTGTGGGCTCAGGCTTCAGCCAGTGCTGCCTGTGGAAACACTAGAGCTGAGGGAGCACATGGAGAAGGTTGATAGCTCCTCCATCGCTGCACTGAGCACCCTTCACCTTTTCCAACCCCTGCACAGCAGATGCCAATGATGCTTTTCACCGTGTCCTTCACAGGTCCATCCATCACACCTAGAGCAGCCATCCCAAGAGTGTAGAGCTGCAGAAAGAGCTCATCCCTTGGAGTGGTTTGAAAGAGCCTGCAGGGCGTTACCATGTTAACCCAACTGCGGGCAGCCATCACAGGCTGTAAGTAAGAAAATTAACTTATGAAGGGCTTGTATCACCTCCCTGAAGAGCACATGCTTGCAGCATTTCTGAGCTCTCCTTGTGTCCCTGCTCCGGGCTGTGGCAGTACTGGGAAAGGGGTGTGTGCAGGAAGGTCCCTCCTTCCAGTGCTGCAGCATCATCATACCTGGGTGCCACCACCAACTCTTCCATGCAGCTCTCCTTCACTGCATTCGTACAGATTGCTTTTCTGGGAGCCTCTTCTCTGCTCTCCCACCATGCTGTACCCTCCATTTCCTTTCCGTGAGCCTTTGAACCTCCCCTCCACCACCTTTCCTCTTTGCTTAGACATGATTTCCTTTTGGAACCTGTTTTTTGTAGATTGTTCCCTCTTCAGCAACCAGCATAACCTTTGAAACACGCTCAGAGTGGGTCCAGGATGATGATTCTGGCAGATTTGGGTGCTGGAGATATCACATGCGCCTTTCCTCTTGCTACATCTTTTTATCCCAGCAGCGTTACGATGGGATTCTCATGTCTGGGTTTGGTAGAGCCAAGGGCACGTTTCAGGATCACACTCACAGGCTGACACCTACACTAGCTGCCGTATCCCCTGGGGAAACCACAAAACATTTTCAAGACAAAGGCTTTTATTTAAAGGCTGGTTCAGGTTCCATTTCATGCTCTCTCTAACTACCTAAAAGGAGGTTGCAGAGAGGTGGGTCTCGGTCTCTTCTCCCAAGTGACAGGTGATGGGGCAAAAGAGGGAATGGCCTCAAGCTGCACCAAGGGAGGTTCAGATTGGACATCAGGGAAAATTTCTTCACTGAAAGGGATACCAGGCACTGGAATGGCTGCCCAGGGAGCTGGTTGAGTCACCATTCCTGGTGTTTAAAGGGTGGGTAGATGAGGTGCTTGGGGACAGGACTTAGCAGTAGGCAGGTATGGTTGGATTTGCTGATCTCCAAAGTCTTTTCCAACCTAATGATTCTATGAAAAGAGCTCGCCCACATGGCAGTTGCATTACTCAGTGATACCAGGAAATGTGACGGCGCGATGAACCAAGCACCTTCCAGATGCAGAAAGGTCACATCTAGCTCAGGGGGAGCATCTGTTTTGCAGGGCTCAGCCTCCTCTGGAAGGGATGATGAGGCCAGGGCTGAAGAGGCCTGTAGGTTTTAACACCATACAGAAAGGTCAGCCCTCAGACACCAGTTATTTAGCAGACTACATAGTCCCAGCAAAGTGCATTTCAGAGCTTGTTTTCCAAGCCATGCTCTTCCTTTCAGGTCCTGAGGGAGCAGCTGGAGATGCAGGGGTGAAGCTGCACTGATTGTGGTCCCCATTAGCAACCCCTGCTGCGCAGGAAAGCCCAAAAAGCCCAGTTTCCAACCAGTTTCATTGCAAAGGGCAAGGAATTTTTTTAACCAGCTGAGAAGCATTTCTAGAGGACACCAACAAAAACGTTCCAGTTTTTATCTTGAGGAAGGAAGTCAGATACATGGCACAAATAAGCTTCAGGAAGGCAGATGGTAACATGGGCAAAAAAAAGATGTAAAGGATAAAAATAGGGTGCCCAAGTACATTAAATTGCTCTTTGGCTTTTGCTTTAAAACTAACCCACACTGTTCTGATATCTCCCCCCTTGCCAGACCTGTTGCTGATTTTGCAGGTGTCCTTTGCAATGCTGGAAATCACAGAAAGAAGATACACAGCGGAAGGATCTTCCATACTGATGCACGCGCCGGATATCAAGAATATCAGCTTCATCCAGTGGGAATACTTGAGCCCCACCAGCTCCGCATTAATCCTGCAGCACTACGCAGATTCCCAGTCTCTCACCATTTACCCAGCGTACCAAGGCAGAGTGACTTTCTACCAGAAGAATGGCTCAATTCTCCTGCAGGGGTTAGAAGAGACAGACAGCGGCACCTATAAAGCGACAGTTGATCTGATGCAGGATAAAGCTAGGACAACCCTCCTTAAAGTTATCAGTAAGTCAGATGTGTTGAAAGGATCTTAGAATGATAGAATACCTAGGTTGGAAAAGACGTTTGAGATCATTGAGTGCAACCATACCTACCCACTCCTGAACCAGATCCCTGAACACCCTCATCTACTTGTCTTTTAAACCCTTCTAGGGACCCCTCCACCACTATCCTGAGCAGCCGTTACAGTGCTTGAGAACCCTTTTGGTGAAGAAATGTTTCCTAATGTCCAATCTAAACCTCTCCTGGTGCAACCTGAGGCCATTCTCTCTCACTCTATCACGTCTTACCTTGGAGAAGAGCCCAGCACCCACCTCGCTCCAGCCTCCTTTACAGCTGCAGAGAGCGATGAGGTCTCTCCTCAGCCTCTTCTTCTCCAGGCAAAACAGCCCAAGGTCCTGCAGCTGCTCCTCATAAGACTTGTCCTCCAGAGGATAGTTTTCTCAGATCCACCAGTTGGTGCAGCAGACAGGTCCACAAGCTGGCAACCAGAATAGAGCCATAGCATCATAGAATATCTCGCAGTCTTCTCCTGAATGAACTGTCCCACACACAGCTGGACAAAGACACAATGCACGGGGTGAGCAATGGACTGGGCTCAAAGGGTCACAGTAACTGGGGTTCCATCAGGATGGCAGCCAGTCCCCAGTGGTGTTCCGCAAGGATCCCTCCTAGGGTCAGTGCCCTTTAACCTCTACAAAAATGACCTGGATGCAGGACCTGAAGGTTTAATAATTAAGTTTGTGCATGACACCAAACTGGGGGGAGCTGTTGATGCTCCTAAGGGCAGAAAGGCCCTGCAGAGGGATCTGGACAGGTTGGAGAGCTGGGCAATGAACAACCACACGGATTCCATACAGTTGGTGACTGCCCAGCTCTCCAGTCTATTCACATCTCTCTGTAAGGCCTCTCTACTCTCAAGGGAGTCCACAGCTTCTCCTAGTTTAGTAAAATCAGCAAATGTACAATTGACTTTTGCACCTAAATCACTTATAAAAACACTAATGATCTCTGGCCCTAAATCCAAAATCTGGGTAGCCCTACTGATGACTGGCCACCAGCCTGACCTCACCCCATTTGCTGTATCTCTTTGAGCCCAATCTGTCAGCCAATTGCTCAATGTATTATGGATTTGTGTGTTGTGACATCCACCACAGAAGGATGCTATGGGAGACAGCATCAAAATCTTCGCTAAAATCCCACGAAGCCCACCTTTACTGGCTTCTCTTGGTCAACAAGATGGGTGACCATAAAAGGACATTAAGTTGGTTAAGCAGGACTTTCCCTTTGTGAACCCATGTTAACTGTGACAAATGACTGCAATGTCTCTCAAGTGTTTCTCGATAACTCCCGGAAGATACTTCTCCATAATATTACCAAGCCCATAATTTCCAAGGTCTTCCTACCCTCAGCAAGTTTGCAGATATACCAAGCTGCGTGGTGCAGTTGTCACACCAGAAGTATGCTATGTCATCCAGAGGGACCTGGACAGGCTGGAGAGGTGGGCGTGCGTGAGCCTCAGGAGGTTCCACAAGGCCAACTGCAAGGTCCTACAGCTAAGTCAGGGCAGTCCATGGTTTCAATACAGGCTGGGGTTCATGTGATTGAGAGCAGCCCTGAGAAGGATTTGGGGTGCTGGGGATGAGAAGCTCAACACGAGCTGGCAATGTGCGTTCACAGCCCAGAAACTAACTGTGTCCAGGGCTGCATCCCAAGCAGTGGGACCAGCAGGGAGGGAGGGGATTCTGCCCCTCTGGTGAGACCCCACCAGTCCAGTTCTGGGTTCCCCAGAATAAGAGCGATACGGAGCTGTTGGTGTGGGTCCAGAGGAGGCCACAAACATGACCTGAGGGTTAGAGCACCTTGCATACAAGAACAGGCTGGGAGAGTTGGGATTGTTCATCCTGAGGAAGAGAGGGCTCTGAAGAGGCCTTATAGCGACCTTCCAGTACCTGAAGGGGCTACAAGAAAGCTGGGGAAGGACTGTTTACAAAGGCTTGTGGTGATAGGTCGAGGGGCAATGGGTATAAACTGGAGAGGGGCAGATTTGGGTTAGACTTTGGGAAGAAATTCTTCACAATGAGGGTGAAGAGGCCCTGGCCCAGGCTGCTCAGAGCAGTGGTGGCTGCCCCATCCCTGGAGGTGTTCAAGGCTAAGTTTGGTGGAGTTTGGAACAACCTGATCCAGAGGGAGGTGTCCCTGTCCATGTCAGGGGCTTTGATGTCCCTTCCAACCCAAACCATTCTGTGAGTCTATGATTCTTATCCTTCTTGAAAGCTGGAAGAACCTTTTCCAGCTTCCAGTCGACTGGGACCTCTCTAGATTCCCAAGACCATTGAAAATAGTGGTGAGAGGTCTTGCAATAACATCAGCCAGCTCTTTCAGCACCCCAGGATGAATCTCATCAGGCTTATGTGCATCCAGTTGGAGCAGCAAGTCTCAGACTAGAGGAAGATTTCATCACTGTCTTGAAAGACACAGCCTGGAGAGCCTGAAAGAGTTGCTGGGAAATGCCAGACATTTTTTTTTGCAATTGAATCTGGCAAAGGGCTGAGTTTCTGGTTGGGACATCAGGCTGCATGGTCACTTCATCCTGGAGTGATGGAAACGGGAGACACCTTCTGCCTGAGCAGAGACTAATCTGGTTGTTTTGTCATGAAAAGCCCCTTACAGGAAATGTATGGCATAAAATTTCCTCAGGAGAAAGGATTTCTGCTCACCTTTGATTTGAGGAACTCAGGAGCTTGTGACCAGTCCCTTGGAGCTGAGGCCAGAAGCTCCTTGGTAGCAATCATGCTGCTGCCTCACCAATGGCCCTACTAACCCCTTCAGCATCAGATCCTGAGGTCAGCTGGGTTTATGGATGCAGGAGGTTGGGTCTGCCAGGCAGACGGGGCTGATCTCCTGTGGCTCCCTGCGTAGCTCCAGGCCTTGCAGATTGTCTTCCTTCCCACCACCATTGCCTTTCTCTGCCTCTGAATTTCCCTGGAAAATTGACAAGAGCTCTCCCTGTTTTGAAGTGCCCTTTCCTAGAGCTCCGCATCACTATGAGAGCATACTGCAGGCTGGACATCCAGGAATGAAGAACCTCAGGACCATGGGGTTGCTACCAAATGGAAATCCGGATGTAGTTAAAAGCAGCCCCAACCAGTGCAGGTACCTAGGTGTTAGCTGAGAGACAGTCAACCCTCCTTCTGCATGTGGTTCTCCAGCACACAAGGCTTGATTCTCTGTGCTTAGGCCCACACATAGTTGGACCAGTTGAAATGCAGGCAGCAGTGGAGTCCCACGTCGCTGCTCTTCAGCTGAACTTCATGGCTTCTTCTTCCTTTCCCATACTTGCCTGTGCCACCACTGTGTGGGAAGATCTCTCTCCTCTGGGGACACCCCATGTCAGACAGTGTCCAGAAAGTCACTTTCCGGTAATCCCATCTCACAGCTCTTTCAGGATGTTACCCCTGAGCCCACAGTGATCTCCAGGGGTTGGTAGAGTCCATCCAAGGAGTGGTGCAGTGGCAGGGATGGGGACATCTGCTTTCTGTAACTTAACTGTTGTTGCACTGCTCCTGCAGTATCTTTTCTTCCTCCAAACTGACCTGGGGTGTAAATCAGGACCTGCTTACTGCCCAAGGGGCTCAGTATTCTTGCTCGGTATTCTTGCATGTCAGCCAATTTTGAGGTTCAAAACAGGGCAGTTCTCATGCTCCTGGGAGCGCTACCACACTGCTCTCTGCTTTTCAGAGCCTGTGCCCCAGCCTGAGCTCCAGTGTACTTCAAACCTGGCAGGTTCGCCCATCGAGCTGGTCTGCTTGGTGCCAGAGGGAGTAGAGGTTTTTTCCATCTCCTGGAAGAAGGATGGACGTCCCCTTCCTGCTGAAAAGTGCTATCTGCTCTCTGAAAACATCACTGTGCTGTGGATAAGGAATGGAGAGAAGTCAGACTGTGGCACCTACTCCTGCAACATCAGCAACATGATAAGCTGGAAGGAGGCAACTCTGAATCTGATGGTGACAGGTTAGACTTGCCCTGCTATGGTGGGTCCAGTGGTGTGTCCTCTTGTTGCACATCCACCCTGCAGGGTACAACTGTCTCTCATGGACTTTCCTGAGCAAGGCAAGGACTTGTCCCTCAGGTTTTCCTGCATTTTGCGGTTTTGTATGATTGCCCCTCTGTGTTTAGAGGTTGTCCTCAGTGTTGGGTTTTCCTCCTGCCGCAGGTCTCACACCTCCTCTACACCACGCACAGAGGCTGGTCATCGTCGCGCTGATGTTCACCACTGTCTCTGCCATCAGCTTCATTATCCAGCTCTTTCACAGGTTCGGTGAGTGCCAGGACTTCACCCCAGGCCCTAGATTCAACCCTCCTCTCCCCACTGTGAACAGCACTTTCTTTCAGGTAACAAGTGATGGGAGAAGAGGAAATGGCCTCAAATTGCAGCAGGGGAGGTTTAGGTTGGATATTAGGAAAAAAATTTTTACTGAAAGAGTGGTGAAACATTGGACCAGGCTGCCCAGAGCAGTGGTGGAGTCTCCATCCCTGGAGAGGTTCAAAATTCATGTAGATGTGCCACTGGGCGACAAGGTTTAGTAGGCACAATGGTGTTGTGTTGATGGTTAGACTTGATGATCTTAGAGGTCTTTTCTAACCTTAATGATTCTAGGACAGGGCAGATGATAGAAAGCCTCAGCCAAGTTTCTTCTCCCCATCATCCCAACCCACTTTGGTAGTGGGAGGAGATGTGCTCAGCTTGTGTGCTTCTGATGCCTCCTGCTTACACAGAAAATAAAGCTCCCTAGAAGCAGCTAATCCCAAATGGCCTTGTGAGAGATGGAGTCAAAGTATCAAGCAGACAAGTGGTTCCTCACCCATTCCTCAGACATCCCTGGGAAGAAATAAAAAGGGCAGGACAGGCAGACTGCTTGGAAGAGCCTTCCTGCCTGGAGTTGGTCAATGATCACATCTCATGGGTTTTGGTGACCGAGCACATTGGTGTTTGAGTCATGACACTGGATCTGCTAACCCATGGATAACCTGGGTGCTCCAGTAGCAACATATATCTTAATTAAAAAAACAAACCTAAAGACGGAGCCAACAGTGAGTCCTCCAACATAGCTAGTTGGAGGGCGCCTAGTAATCTGCTAGGGGGTTCTTCTGCCCACCAGAAATAATTCCCAGAATAACAGAGACCATGTGGAGAGCAGTGGGGAAGCCCTACAGCTGGTAAAGTTTCTCCCATGTGTATTTGTCTCTCAGCATTACCTCTGGGACCATGTGCAGGTTATGACATTAGCTCTTGTCTTTGGGGTAATCTCCCCTGAAGAGCTTTCCATGCCTGGTGAGCAACAGCTCGTGCCAGGTGGGCTTTCCCCCATGAGATGAGTCTCCAGAGGAAATCCAGCACTTGTTAAATCTTTACAGGCAGCAAACACTCAGAAGTGTCATAAAGTGCCTCACTAGGTGGGATTGGTGTCTGGTTCAGTGTGGAAAAACCCTGAACCTGTCTGGTGTCTCCTGGTTCCTCTTGAAGTCAAAGAAAGAAGCTGGTTTTCAGGGTTTCTAAAGCTCAGGAGTTCAATTCTTTGAACAAGCAAAGAAAAGCTATGCTTGTTGTTGATCTTCCCTTTGCAGGATGCACCCATTCTGTTTTTCATAGAATCATAGAATCATTAGGTTGGAAAAACCCTTGAGATCATCAGCTGCAACTGTACCTGACCACTACATATCCCCAAGCACCTCATCTACCAGCCTTTTAAACCCCTTCAGGGATGGGAACTCCACCACCTCTCTGGGCAGCCGTTCCAGTGCCTGAGGAAACCCTTTCTGTGAAGAAATTTTTCCTGATGTCAAATCTAAACCTCCCCTGGTGCAGCTTGAGGCCATTCCCTCTTGTCCTATCATCTGTCTCTTGGGAGAAGAGACCAGCACCCACCTCTCTGCAATCTCCTTTGAGGCACTTGTAGACAGTGATGAGGTCTCCCCTCAGCCTCCTTTTCTCCAGGCTGAACAACCCCAGGTCATTCAGCCGCTCCTTGGAAGACTTGTTCTCCAGCCCCCTTCCCAGCTCCGTTCACTCCTCCAGACGCGCTCCAGCCCCTCAATGTCTTTCTTGTACTGAGGGGCCCAAAACTGAACCCAGGATTCGACATGCGGCCTCACCAGTGCTGAGTAGAGGGACAGAATCCCTTCCCTGGCCCTGCTGGAGACACGGTTTCTGATGCAAGCCAAGATGCTATTTGCTTTCTGGGCCACTGCTGGCTAGTATTCAGACTGCTGTTAATCAACACCCCCAGGTCTTTCTCTGACAGGCAACTTTCCAGCCACTCTTCCCCAAGAGTTTTGTGCCTCAAGCGCAGGACACAGTTTGTCTGGTACTGAATACATTTGCCTTTTTTTCCCCTATGAGAAGAAGCAAGGAAACCCGTAATTCTGTTTGCCCATGGATTTTTGTGTATCTCCTCTCTCCTTCTGCTTGCTGCCTCCATCATCTGGATGCTGGAAGAAGGTAGGATTCATTTAACCTGATCTGTTCTTGTTTGCTTCAGTGTCTCATCTTTCTTTTCCCTCCAGCATCTTTGATGTAGCGGTGTTTGATTTGGAGAAATTAGAGTGTCCTGCTCGGTAAGCCAGCAGGCTCCTCTTTCTCTGCTCTTTTAAACCAAAGTGCTACATTTGTCCTTTTGCACTCTTCATGTACCACAATCCCTTTTCTAGTGGCTTCAGAAAAGCAGTTCAGAAACCATTTCCACCAGACCTTAAGGGACCACAGGGGAGGAACACAAAGATTGGCTGTTCTGAAACCAGTCCATAGCCAGTTCTTCCCTGCCCCAGGCTGAGGCTGCCTGCTTGTCACACCATGGGTGCCTCTTTGCCACACGCTGAGCTGGAAGCACACATTAAGGCAAACAAGCACAGAGAAGCCCCCTCCGAAACGCACACGTCTTGTCTCCATTCTCCGTTGAAAGAAAGTTTTTGCCTATGTGTACGTTTATAATAGGATCATAGAATCACGGAGTAGTTTGGGTTAGAAGGGACTTTAAAGACCATCCCGTTCCAACCCCTGCCATGGGCAGGGACGCCTCCCACTGGATCAGGGGCTCCAAGCCCCATCCAACCTGGACTTGAACCCCTCCAGGGATGGGGCAGCCCCCACTGCTCTGGGCAACCTGGGCCAGGGCCTCCCCACCCTCACAGCAAAACATTTCTTCCCAGATCTCATCTCAATCTCCCCTCTTTCAGCTGAAAACTGTTGCACCTCATCCTCTCTCTGCATTCCCTGATCAAGAGCCCCTCCGCAGTTTTCCTGGAGCCCCTTTTGGGACTGGAAGCTGCTCTAAGTTCTCCCTGCAGCCTTCTCTTCAGGCTGACCAACCTCAACTCTCTCAGCCTGTTCTTGTACGGAAGGTGCTCCAGCCCTCGGATCATCTCTGTGGCCTCCTCCAGAGGTGCTCCAACAGCTCCAGAGCTGAACACAGTACCATTTGCTTGCTACCAACTTACAGGATAAAAACTGTCCTCAGCTGTAGGACATGGTCCCTTGGCCAGCAGCACTGAGTAAGTTCTGCTTCCAGACTCATCCTCAGGATGTGGGGACCCTTCTTGTCTGCAGTCCAGCTTCTACTGCACACCCCCATTGCACAGGCTGATGGATCCTCCACACCCACACGCAGCAATAGGTTGTAGGGTCTCCAGAAGCCAACTTTCCTCACCTTGTTCTCAGACTGCTGTCTTCACTAGCTTCCATCTCACCCTCTGGTTTACTTCTGCTCCCACAGGTTTTTCTGCTGCCTTCATCTTGCTTGCCCTGTTCTGCCTTGTTGGGGTGATAGGAAGTACCGAGGTTGCAGCAGCAGCAGTGAGACCAGCATCTCCAAGATACCACAAAATCAAAATATGTAAGTTGCTGATTATGATCTAAATCTCTGTTGAAAAAGGCATAATAAGAGCCCAGGACTAAATTCCTTAGGTTTTCACCCCCAGGAGGCAGCACAGGCCCAGCACACTCCCATGGCACCTGTTCAGAGACTTTTTCCACACCTTGCTCACTCTCTCATTGAAGCCCAACTCCTCTGCATTCCAGCCTGCATTCATCGTGCCTTTTTCTCTAATCTGTCAGCATTTTTTGCCTCTCCCAGGGCACAAAGTCAGCCAGAATTCTACAGCCCCCACAACGCTGATCGTCAACTTGTTGTTCACCACCCTTTTGCTCCACAACGTCCAGAAGCTCCATGGTAAGGGGTGGCCCATGTTTAGAATAACAGAATAGTTTGGGTCAGAAAGGACCTCAAAGCCCATACAGTTCCACCCCTTGCCATGGGCAGGGACACCTCCCACTGGATCAGGAGCTCCAAGTCCCATCCAACCTGGCCTTGAACGCCTCCAGGGATGGGGCAGCCACCACTGCTCTGGGCAACCTGGGCCAGGGCCTCCCCACCCTCACAACAAACATTTCTCCCTAAAATCTCATCTCAGTCTCCCTTGTTTCAGCTGAAAACCATTCCCCCTCATCCTGTCCCTGCCCTCCCTGATCCAGAGCCCCTCCCCACATTCCCTGTAGCCTTTTTCAGCACTGGAAGCTGCTCTAAGGTCTCCCCACAGCCTTCCCTTCTCCAGGCTGAACAACCCCAACTCTCTCAGCCTGTCCTCAGACGGGAGGTGCTCCAGCCCTTGGATCATCTGATCATCTTCGTGGCCCCCATTGCACCATTCTTGCCCTTGCTTGCCTTTCTTCTGGGGAACAGAAGTGTATCTGAGGAGGGGTTACTCCACATGGGGCACAGAGATTCTTTATGTGGCTTTGCAGAGCTGGTCCTGCCAGAAACCTTATTGCAGTTAATGCAGTCTTGGCAGCTTCTTAGCTCTGGCATAGAAAAAGGAAGTTTTGCCTGTTTGGTCCCATGATTTGAAACGCAGAAATTCCCGATATTAAATTCATGGCACCCAAATGTTCAGGGGGTGGTGTTGGCCCGAGAAGTGACTGCTGACAGGTTCTCCCTTTCTCTTCATCAGAGCGAGGCTGCTCAGAGGCTGTTCATCTGACAGCCAGCTGTGGCTTTGCTGCTGTAGCAATCTTCATCATGCTGCTGCTCCTTCTCCTGTGGTGTAAGTAGCTGCTCCTCACAAGACTTGTTCTCCAGGCCCCTCAGTTCAGAAAAGACATTGAGGGGCTGGAGCACATCCAGAGAAGAGAATGGAGCTGGGGAAGGGGCTGGAGAACAGGGGAGCTGCTGGGGGACCTTGGGCTGTTTAGCCTGGAGAAGAGGAGGAGGAGGGGACACCTTGTCACTCTCTGCAGCTCCTGGAAGGGAGGTTGGAGCAAGGTGGGTGCTGGGCTCTTCTCCCAAGTGACAGGTGATAGGATGAGAGGAAATATCCTCAAGTTGTGCCACAGGAAGTTTAGATTGGATATTAGGGAAAAATTCTTCCCTGAATGGGTTGTCAGGCACTGGAAAGCCTGCCCAGATGGGTGTTGAAGGCAGAATTCCATGGTGCTTCTTGCTTTCCCTGCCTAAACCAGGGCTCTCCTGGTTTTGAAAGAGAAGGGCTCTGCCCAGTGAAAGGCTCCCATCCTCACTGCTCTCTGCAGCCAGGTTTTCTTTGCCTCTCCCATGAAACGCAGGGTGCAGCCTGCATTACTGAAGCATTGTTGGAAACCAAGAGTCATTTGGCCGTTCCTTTCTTCGCAGATCACAGGAATAAGCCAAAAGAGAAGACGACGAATATCACGCGTTTCACCTGGAGCACACAAGACACAACCAGCCCGGTAACTCTCTGCTTTAGCTGGTTCCCTGCTATTGCAAGCCCTTATTATTTACTGATGAATATTTAATTCACAATGAATATTTAATTCATAATAACAAGGAAGCACCTGCCTGCATCTCTGCAGAATGCTCGGGCTTTGTCCTCATCCTGAGGGGGCACAGTGAGCCCGCTGGTTGCTGGGGCCACCAGTTCAGCTCGGTCCCATGGGGTCACTGTCAGGCCCTGGGGAGCATTCCTGGGTTTGGGTGGGCAGTGGATGATGCCCTGAGCACTGCATTTTTGCTTGCCCATGCTGGCATTGCTGAGATGCAATCAGCTGCTGGGAAGAGCACCTCAGTGTCCCACGTACCCCAGCTCCACGGGCTGCTGCACTTTGATTTGGGTAAAAACACTCTTTTACTACACCTAATCCGGAACAGTTACAAATAACGCACAGAGGAAAACCAGTCTCTTACCAACATCATCAAGTACACCTCCTGTGCTCACTTTACTCCTCCTCCCTCCTCCACTGCACTCTGTCTCAGAGTAACCTCCCTCCCACGCCAGCACTGCCGATTTGCCCTAATGTCCCCTTCCTCTCCTGCCTTATTTGAGTGGTGCCAGAAGGACCTGGGGGTCAGTGGAGCCCTTCCTTGTCTCTCCTGCAACTGAGCCTGAGACCCTGGCCCAGGTTGCCCAGAGCAGTGGTGGCTGCCCCATCCCTCGTAGGGTTCCAGGCCAGGTTGGATGGGGCTTGGAGCCCCTGATCCAGTGGGAGGTGTCCCTGCCCATGGCAGGAGGTGGAACTGGAGGGGCTTTGAGGTCCCTTCCAACCCATTCCATGGTTCTGTGACTCTGGAGGGGGTCATGGTGGAGGTGATTTACTGCCTCTCCCAGGACAGTCTCTGGAGGTGAGTTGAGGGATGGGGATGTTTAAGAGAGGACAATGTCTCTGTGTGCCGAAGGGGTGCTCGTCCTAGGACTGTGACACTGCTTCCTATGGATGCTTCACAGCAGAGCTTCCTATAGGATAGTTCACGGTATGGCTGAAGAGCTCTCAGTCCCTTTTAGGCCACCAAAAGCCATGGTCTCTATGGTTTTGGCAGGTGCTGGAAGAAACCCGAGGACAGAAGCAGGAAGAGGAGTAAAGGATCGTCCCTTCACCAGCTGGAGTAGAGCCCCATGGAGCTGGGAAGCTGCCATCAGCTGAAACAAGGCGTCTGTAAGATCTGCCTCTACCTTGACACCAACGAGACAAGGCTTTTGGCAAAGATCTTGCCAAAACGCTGCCCCCAGGTCCCTAAGCAATAGCTCCAGGTGACAAATGATGTGTCCTCCCTTCACTTTCCCTGCCCTCTATTCATAAAACCAAGGCTAAGAGAAAATACGAGCATCGCTCTTGCTAACACTGGCCATCACCCCAGCAGGGGCAGCTTTTCCATGAGCCAGAAGTTGTACCTGGGACCAAGCTGGAGCTTAACCAGCCTCACTAACACTGCCACACCACATGCCTTGTTTTTTTATTACATTAATGAGTCAACAAACAAAAAAAGCCCAAAAGTCATGTGAATGTCAATCAAGGGGAAAAGCTGATGCTCTGGAGCACTTCAAGGAATTTGATCCAGAATGGGTTGCTGCCAATAATTAGTATAGACAACTGCAGAAGAGCAGATTGTCAGCTTTAGCTACTGGCCTGGTTAATATTTGTTCTGGTACAAAAGATGTGCGGACCATACTGTCCAAGCCCTGCTGGGATGCAGTCCTGCCAGAGCCACCCTGCCTTTGCTTTTGCTTCTGAACCTTTAACCTGACCCTGGTTTGCTTTCAGCAGCACTCTTCAGTGTTGGCACCAATGCATGGTGCTGCTCTGGGTGCCACATCCTCCTCTCACCTTGGTGAGTCTCCTTTTAAGGTGCAGAGAGGCAGGTGAGTGATTCTCAGTAACAGCAGCTCCCCTTGGTTTTGGACTGTTCAGAAGGCTGGTTAGCAAAGTCCCATGGGAGACAGTCCTTCAGGGCAAGGGAGCCCACGAGGGCTGGGCGCTCTTCAAAAATGAAATCCTAGCAGCTCAGGAGCAAGCAGTCCCCATGTTCCGGAAAAGGAGCCGGTGGGGGAAAAAAACAGCTTGGTTGAGTAGGGAGATCTTGAAAGACATCAAAAAGAAGAGGAATGTCTATGAGCTTTGGAAGAAGGAACAGGCGTCTTGGGTGGACTACAGGGAGGAAGTGAGATCGTGCAGGGAAAAATCAGGAGGGCTAAGGCCCAACTAGAAACCAAACTGGCTAAGTCTGTAAAAGATAATAAAAAATCTTTCTACAAATACATTAACAAGAAAAGGAGGACTGGGGAGAATATTCAGTCCCTATTGGATACAGAAGGAACAACAGTGACAAGGGATGAAGACAAGGCTGAGGTACTTAATGCCTTCTTTGCCTCAGTCTTTAATAGTAAGGGAAGTTGTTCCCCCTGTGTACAAACCCAGGAGTTAGAGGAGCAGAATGAGGCTCCCATGATCCAAGAGGAGGCTGTTAGAGACTTGCTTGCCCAGCGAGACACCCACAAGTCTATGGGGCTGGATGGGATCCACCCAAGAGTACTCAAGGAGCTGCCGGATGTGCTTTCCAAACCCCCTTTCCATCATCTTCAGCGGTCCTGGCTGACTGGGAAGTTCCACTAGACTGGAGGCTGGCTGATGTTGTGCCCATCTACAAGAAGGGTTGCAGGGAGGATCCGGGGAACTCCAGGCCTGTCAGCCTGACCTCGGTGCCAGGGAAAGTCATGGAACAGGTGATCCTGAGTGCTATCATGAAGCACATGCAAGAGAACCGGGTGATCAGGCCCAGTCAACATGGGTTCACAAAGGGCAGATCTTGCCAAACTAACTTGATCGCCTTCTATGACAAAGTGACTCAACTACTGGATGGGGGAAAGGCTGTGGATGGAGTCTTCTTGGACTTCAGTAAAGCCTTTGACACAGTTTCTCACAGCATTCTGCTTCAGAAACTGTCAGCCTCTGGCCTGGACTGGCGCACACTCTCCTGGGTTGAAAATTGGTTGGATGGCCCAGAGAGTGGTGGTCAATGGAGTTAACTCCAGCTGGAGGCCAGTCACAAGTGGGGTTCCTCAGGGCTCGGTACTGGGTCCAGCTCTGTTCAATGTCTTTATCAATGACCTGGATGAAGGCATTGAGTGCACCCTCAGCAAGTTTGCAGATGACACGAAGCTGGGTGGAAGCATCGATCTGCTGGAGGGTAGGGAGGCTCTGCAAAGGGATCTGAACAGGCTGAGACCAATGGCATGAGGTTCAACAAGGCCAAATGCCGGGTCCTGCACTTGAGGCACAACAACCCTATGCAGTGCTACAGACTAGGAGAAGTCTGGCTAGAAAGCTGCCTAGAGGAGAAGGACCTGGGGGTGTTGACAGCGACTGACCATGAGCCAGCAGTGTGCCCAGGTGGCCAAGAAGGTCAATGGCATCTTGGCTTGTATCAGAAACGGTGTGACCAGCAGGTCCAGGGAGGTGATTCTCCCTCTGTACTCAGCACTGGTGAGACCGCACCTCGAGTACCGTGTTCAGTTCTGGACCCCTCACCACAAGAAGGATGTTGAGGCTCTGGAGTGTGTCCAGAGAAGAGCAACGAAGCTGGTGAGGGGGCTGGAGAACAAGTCTGACGAGGAGCGGCTGAGAGAGCTGGGGTTGTTTAGCCTGGAGAAGAGGAGGCTGAGGGGAGACCTTATTGCTCTCTACAACTACCTGAAAGGAGGTTGTGGAGAGGAGGGAGCTGGACCTTCTCCCAAGTGACAGGTGACAGGACAAGGGGGAATGGCCTCAAGATCCGCCAGGGGAGGTTCAGGCTGGACATCAGGAAAAATATTTTCACGGAAAGAGTCATTGGGCACTGGAACAGCTGCCCAGGGAGGGTGTGGAGTCACCTTCCCTGAAGGTGTTTAAGGAACGGGTGGGTGAGCTGCTCAGGGGCATGGTTTAGGGATTGATAGGAATGGTTGGACTTGATGATCTAGTGCTTCCTTTCCAACCTGGTGATTCTATGATTCTATGATTCTTGTCTTATTGCAAGGCAAATCTTAGAATCACAGAATCACAGGGGACACTTCAGAATCAAGCAGGGACATCTTCAATCAGATTAGGTTGCTCAGAGCCCCATCCTTAGCATTTGGGTAGGGAAAAACTATTCAAAAAAGGTGGAAAACAGACTGGGAAAGCAGGAATTGGTGTGAGGTCTTGTCTCTTTCAGGTGGAGGAAGGGAGAACCAGCCTGGGAAAGCAAAAATTGGTCTGAGAAAAATAGAAAATAGTGTTCCGTGTGAAACAGAAACTTCTGCTCCAAATAGCGGTGTCCTACGCCCCCTCATGTCACTGTGTTGTAAAAATCACTTCCTTTCTATCCAAAATGGAGACTCCCCAGAGAAAACTTCTCTATGGCACCCCCCTACTGACTCCTGATTCCCTGGCATGGATCATCCAGGCAGGGAGACTTTGTCCATCACCAACTGGCCTCGCTCCTGGGAGTGATTAGCTGAGCAATATACGGGTAGCATTTCAAATAATCCATATACACGGGCTGGGCAGAGAATGGATTGTGAGCACCCCTGAGAAGGACTTGGGGTGCTGATGGCGGAGAAGCTCAACACGAGCCAGCAACGTGCTCTCATAACTGAGAAACCGTGTCCTGGGTTGCATCCAGAGCAGTGAGACCAGCAGGGCGAGGGAGGGGATTCTGCCCCTCTGCTCTGCTCTGGCGAGACCCCACCTGGAGCCCTGCATTCAGTGCTGGAGTCCTCAGCCCAGGAAGGACATGGATCTGCTGGAATGGGTCCAGAGGAGGCCACGGAGATGATCCAAGGGCTGCAGCACCTCCCATATGAGGACAGGCTGAGAGAGTTGGGGTTGTTCAGCCTGGAGAAGAGAAGGCTGTGGGGAGACCTTAGAGCAGCTTCCAGTGCTGAAAGGGGCTCCAGGAAAGATGAGGAGGGGCTCTGGATCAGGAAGCGCAGGGACAGAATGAGGGGAACGGTTCTGAGCTGCAAGAGGGGAGATTGAGATGAGAACTTGGGAAGAATCAGGGATGGCTGCCCCATCCTTGGAGGTGTTCAAGGCCAGGTTGGATGGGGCTTTGAACCCCCTGATCCAGTGGAGGTGTCCCTGCCCATGGCAGGGGGTTGGAACTGGATGGACTTTGAGGACCCTTCCAGCCCAAACCATTCCAAGATTCTATGATTCATACAACAAATTAATCACAGATGAGCTTAATCATAGGCAATAAAACAGTTTGAAATATAAACATACACTTGTTTTCTGGGTGTAATTTTGTAGTAACTTGAAATACCAACATGCTTTACCAGTAGGAATCTGTTTGCTTGGCAAACTCAAACAGGGACTCATCTATTCAGAGCACATTGAAACTCCACATGTTCGTACTGTCCTTCCCAAAGGCTGTTTTTCCCCACCAGATTTGGCTGTTACAATGCACAAAGGTATTTCCTATGGCCTGCAGAAGGCTTTTCTGATTTCAAACACAGCTACTGTGCATAAATCCACGTAAAAGGCCACCAGATTAACCTCCAGACTGAAACTTCCCCTGTAAATGATCCACAGGGTGAACCTCAGAAACATCTCTGACCTCGGTGGCATCTTCTCCCAAGCCCAGCTATCCCTGGGACTATGGGCTGTGCCAGAACAGCTGCTTGCCAGGTTCCTGTGACTCAGCGAACTGATTCAGGTTAAAAATACCCTCACTTGGCCTCAGCACAAGGTTGTTGGGTTGGTTTTAACCCCAGCTCAGTTCCCCAAACTGCAGTTGCCACAGGAGGATCCGGGCTGCCCAGGAAAAGGAGGGGATGAAGAATCATAGAATCCCTAGCTTGGAAAAGACCTTTGAGATCACCAAGTCCAACTGTACCTGTCCACTACTAAATCATGGCCCTAAGCATTTCATCTGCCCGTCTTCTAAACACTTCCAGGGATGGGGACTTCACCACCTCCCTGGGCAGCTGTTCCAGTGGGAATGCAGGAGCCAGATGTCCTCCCTGGGCACAGCGGCTCTTCCCACTCTTCCGAGTTGAACATTGGGTGAAATCTTCCAACTCTTCCGAGTTGAACATGGGGTGAAATCCAGCATCTTCAAGGTCTGCCACCACCTGCAACCCACCACGAATCCTGAATCCCACACAGGTACCAACAGTGGGAAGCACATGTCTCTGCTAGCTTTAGATACTCCACCCTTGATGATCACAACAATATCACCTGGGGTAACACACACTTTTATTAGCAGCAATGGATATTAAAAACCACAACATCTCCCAAACGGTTTACAGACATCTCTCCAAAAACCTTAGAGAAGTAAAACGTGGCTGCATTTATTTGACACCTGCGAGTGCAACAGGGAGCTTGGCAACCTGCACTGAAGCTTAAAACTCAGGTTGAAATCTGGTTTACTCCACTCAAACTGCTCTGATTCTTTGAACACTTTAATTGCAACACAAAAACCCAGGCTGAAAGATGGCCCTGTGCTGCCGGCCCCTTTATACCTGGTTATCTCCCCTGGACAGAGTAGGCAGCATCCAAGATGGTCAAGCCATGAGCCAGTTTGCCTGCCCGTGATTTCCCTGTGTGCCCCAGAAAGAGGTGTACGACCTCTCAGAGACTGCTCACACCATGAGGCATGATTTCAGCCTCTCCCAGGTGCACTTCTCCAAAGAGAAAGGGTAACTCCAAGGAGAGGGAAACCCACCATTCCCCTGGCCAGAAAAACCCTTTGCTGGCAAAGCAGGTCTACAAACAAGACCCAAGCAACAGAGACATGCACCTGTGCTCTCCGTTTCCTGACAGCAACCCGGAGCAAGGAGAGAGGTTCCTGAGCCACCAGCTGCTCTGAGAGAGAAGTGAGCACCCAGCAGCCGGACCAGGGCACCCAAAACACCCAGCCCTGGTGCTGGACCTGGGGTTGTTCCCATCAGAATGAAAGATGGGTGCAAACACCCTGGCCTGATGACCTGCAAGGTCCATCACCCCTAGGAGTGGCCAAAGGGAAGGACAAGCTTGCACCAGCACATGTACAGCCCAGGTGGCAAGTGAGGTCCAGCACTCCTGGGAGAGCAACCAGTTTTCTCCAGGGTGAAGATGCCAGGCCAAGTAATTCCATTTCAGAGGTGAGCCCAGAAGAGGCTGGGACAGCATCAGACATGTGGCGCTCCTCAGGCAGCATCCACCACCACCACCACCGGAAGGCAGGGAGAGTGCAGCCACTCAGCTCTCTACCTGCAATGAGAAGGAAGGTCTCCAGCTAAGGCATCTCCTGGGTTTGGATCCTCACTTAGACCCCTCTGAGGCAGCTGCCAAGTGTCACATGCTGGCGGTGGCAGTGCTGGACTTGTGCTCTACTCTAAATTTCAGGAGCTACCTCAGCCACCTTATACCTGGGAGGAGTTCCCTGGGACTGGCTGCAACAAACAACCAGGATCTCTCTTATTTTGGACTGGCCACAACATGGGAAAGAGTTTGCTATCCTTGCAGGATCGTATCCTTATCCTCACCCTCCGGGAAGCTTCAGTTAACAGCACTCTGTGGTCATAGAGTGAGCAAGCTCCCAGAAGATGTTGAGAATTACTCACTCTCCACAATCTCTGGAGCCTTTTGGATAATTCAAACAAAAAAAACACTAAGGAGCACATTTCCGAGTGGGTCTGCACAGCCTCTGCATCTGCTCCACCCCGGAGGCTGCTGCAGCTTGGCTGATGTAAATCTGGAAAGCTTTACTGGAAACAAGAGCTTGGCCCCATCTGAGCCCCAGACAGGAGAAGCTGAGTGTTACCCCTCCAGGCAAAATTCTGCTCTCCAAAAAAACACAGCCTGAGTTTTTTGCTGTTTGTGCAATGGGAGTAATTGGGATAGGACCTCTGCTTATACCCCAGTACACATGACTTCAGGAAATGTGTAATGAGAATTAAAAAGCCAGTGTGGAGGGAGAACAGGTGATGGAGCAAAGGATGATGGACCAGGAGGAGCTCTGAGGTTCCTCGCTGCTGGTGAGCCTGCACTCCCCAATGCTGGCACCTGCTTTGCCAGCAGTACTACAGTCTGGGTGGAGGAATCACAGATACTTCCAGAGCAAATCCCAGTGGGGACTAAACAGGGGGGACAGCAAATCCTTTTTGCCTCCAGAGTGGGGAGAGCAACTCCCCAGCTGCCTCTTACACCTGCAAGGAGAAGCTGGCAAAGGACTCCAAGTTCTTCCACTTGCCCCACTTCTCAGTTCCAGCCAACGATAACTTTGGGCTTGTAGCTATGACTGGGGGAGCCCCAAGAGAGGAGCTGAAGGCATCTTACCAACAGCCATTGCGACACGGGCGGTCCCTGCTCCTGCACCAGACGAAGACACCTGGGGACAAAGCAGTCATCATTTCCATTAAATACCCTAGAGATGGTGCACAGACAAAGCGTGGCAATGCTTGGCTACAAAACCTTGAGCCAGGAGTGCCCATCAGCTGGTGTTTGGCATCTGGAGAAACCACCCCTGCCCATCGCCCCAGTGTTTGCCCCAGCCCAGATGATGACTGGGGAGCAGAATTGGCCACCGGTTCTGGCAACATGTGGGCAGGTACAGGGGAGCGTCACAGGGACAACGAGAACAAGAACGCACGAGGAACTACCCCAGCACCTGCCCAGCGCCTGGAAGCTTTGCACAGGAAAAAAACTGAAAACTTTGTGCAATAGCAAAACATCCAAAGAAACCACCTGGGGAGAACCTCCCACTTCTCTTTTACACTGCCAGAGCCTCTTCTTGGGTCCAGATTTGCCTGTTTCTGTTTCCCTTCCCCTCTCCAAGTGTGCACTTGTTAATCTGAGAATTAAAATCCCCACTTTCCCAGGGACTGGCTCTTCAGCTCCAAAAAAGGAGGAGAAGCGAGGCCACTGAGTAAGAAAGCAAGTTTCCCTTCTGTGGGCAGACCACAGCCGGGGGTACTCTGACCCTACAAGGGATGCACAACATCCCCCAGAGCCATGGGACTATGCAGGGGGTTGACCCAGATAAGGAAAGTAAAGTTGAATCTCATGCCTGCTCTTGACACACAGGAGGCGTTTCATGACCACCTTCCCTCCCACGCCTGGGAGCAGGAAGGCAAGGGAAGGCCATGGAGGTCAACCTTACCTGTGCGGATTGGGGACACCTGGCACGAAATGATGGTAGTGACAAAGCCCCAGCCCCTGCCCATGAGTTGCCTGGGTGGGAAACCCTCTATTCTGCTCTTGTGAAGCCCCACATGGAGTATTGTGCCCACTTCTGGAATCCTCAACATAAGAAGGATATGGAACTGTTGGAATGGAAACAGAGGAAGCTACAAGGATGATCCAAGGGCTGGCGCACCTCCATACGAGGACAGGCTGAGAGAATTGGGGTTGTTCAGCCTGGAGAGGAGAAAGCTCCAAGGAGACTTTAAGGTCCCTTTCAACTAAAACCATTCCATGATTCTACGAAACCCCGGTTCCAGCAAGGAGAAGCCCCACCAGCCAGCACAGCTCCTCTCACCTCATCCCTTCCCTCATGCAGCATCTGCGGCAGTGCCCACCAGCGATGCAGCCAGCTGGCCAAAAAAACGTGGTGAAGAGACAGCCCCACCCAGCACTAACCTGCGAGCAAGCCGACAAAAACACAAGCCAGGATCATGGGCAACACCACATTTGCAGCATCTGCAAAGGAAAAGATCCACAGTCTCTGCACCTAGATCGAATGCAACCCTTTACCCACACCCTCCAAGCGAAAACCTGCCACTTGGCACAGGGATACAGAGACACTGGGTGAGATTTGGGGACTGCTTCCCCTGTTTCTTTTCCTGGGCATCAGGAAGAAATCCCCACTTACTTTGGACATGGAGCAGGAAGGAGGTTTCATTCTGGCTGACTTCATTGCGGACCACACAAGCGTAATAGCCACTGTCATTCATCGACGCTTTCATGATGCACAGGGTGGTAGTGTTGTCAACAAACTGGACGTGGTTGCTTCCCAGCAGCAGCTCTCCATTTTTCTTCCACCAGTACAAATCTGCCTTCCCTCCCAGGACATTGCAGACCAGTTTGGTGTTGCCTCCTGCGTTCACCGATGAGTTGCCCACAATTTCTGGCTCAGACAGCGGTTCTGGGGAGACACGGAAGGACAGTCAGCATTGAAACCAGTTGCTCCCTGGGTGCCAGAAGAGCAGCACCTTCCTCCGCAGCGATTCAAGCTCTCCAGCTGCAGTGAAGGGTTTGCTATCTCATCACTCACCCACAACACGCAGCTGGAACCAGCCCGTGGCATCCGATCCGGACCGGAACCGGTACAGCCGATCATCTCCCCTTTGAAGCACCATCTGCAGCGAGAAGTCTGTTTCATTAAACTTGGTGCGATTCTCGTAGGAGCGAGATGCGTTGGCAGGTCTATTGAAAGCATAACTGATGATAACTCCTTCCTGCGAGCCAGTTTTGTATTCCCAGAAGACAGCTTTGGTGGCGTTCAGCGGCGGGACTGTCAAAAGCACAGTGCAGCCCACGGCCGAGACCAGCCTCTCTGATGCAGGGCTGAGGTTAGCAGAGTAGCATGGAGAAAGCGTGCGGGCTGAAAAAGAAATGAGATGTCACTAAACAGTGCCTGGGATTCAACTTCAGCTGCCAAAACCCTCCCTGGCTCAGCTGCCCTGCAACAGCGGCGTAGGGGACTTCATTATTTCTGGATTTAAGCAGCAACATGGAAAAGCAGGAGGTCCTGATGGATGCTTATAGGCTCCCTTCCTATCTCTTGCCAAAAGATGCAGCTCTTTGCCTTAACTCGTGGATCTGACAGCTCCAGCAGCTCAGACCTAGCTGGGAGAGTCGACTGCTCTCAGCTCACATCTGGGGAGCCTTTTTCCTCTCTCCCGCTTTGCCAGGGGCACAAACCCAGGGGTGACCAAGCTAAAGGAGCCCTCTTCACGCACAAAAGCTTATTTCCCATCGGATCACTGGCCAGAAATTGCTCTCAGAGATGAGAAAGCCCACAAACACCTTCCCAATCATCCTTGAAAACAACCTTAGCTCAGTAGGAGGTGTTCCTGCCCATGGCAGGGGGTGGAACTGGATAGGCTTTGAGGTCCCTTCCAACCCAAAGCATTCCATGATTCTATGATTCCTCTCCTTCTCCTTTCTCCAGGGAGAGCAAGAGAAGATCTCTCCTTTCTCTCCCACCACTTGTCAAACCATAAACAGTCTCAGTTCAGCAAAAACAGGACCTGCAGCAAGAACAAGCCAAGAAAGCAAAGTGAGAGAGATGGGAAGTTTGACAAATTCCCTTCCAGCCCAAATTATTCCATGATCCTATGAAAACCTTTTTGCCAGGAAAATGATGGGATTAAGCACTGCCCAAGCCTGGGATTTGTCTTTGCTTCTCATCAAAGGAGACAGGAAAAGATTCCTGCCCCGCTAAAGGGAGAGGAGAGGGAGAGGGAGAGGGAGAGGGAGAGGGAGAGGGAGAGGGAGAGGGAGAGGAGAGGAGAGGAGAGGGAGAGGAGAGGAGAGGAGAGGAGAGGAGAGGAGAGGAGAGGAGAGGAGAGGAGAGGAGAGGAGAGGAGAGGAGAGGAGAGGAGAGGAGAGGAGAGGAGAGGAGAGGAGAGGAGAGGAGAGGAGAGGAGAGGAGAGGAGAGGAGAGGAGAGGGACAACCACTGGCCTGTGACCCCCCCACCGGCTGCGGGGCTGCCGGGGCTCGGCAGGACGAAGAGGAGGAGCAGGACCGGCAGCATCGGCGGCGGCTCCGCACGGGACGGGGCGGCGGCACCGGGACCGCCCCGAGCACCTCCTACCGGCACCTCCCGCTCCTCCTTCTCCCGCTCCTCTCCTCTTCCTTTTCCTCTCCCTGCTCTCCACTTCCACTTCTTCCTCCCCTCTCCTCTTCCTCCTCTCCTCTTCTACTTTCTCCTCTCCCCTCCCCCTCCCCTCTTTCCACTCTCCTTTTCTTCTTCTTCTCCTCTTCCTCTCCCTCCCCTCCCGCCCTCTCTGCTCCCCTCCTTGCAGTATCCAACCTCCTCGCACTGCTCCGACACTGCCAGCAGACGCTGCCCCTCGCCCCCCCGCTCTGCTCACTACACTGCATAAAACCCCCAAATCCCACCACAAAACAGGCGCTGCGACAATGGCATCACCCGGTTCCCTGCGCCGGGGGTCCAGGGCAGGCGAAGGAGCCCACAACAGCAACAAAGAGTTGGGGTTTAATGATGGGCTGGAGCATCCTTCCAGCACAATGCAGGGCTGTGTGAGAGACGGGACAGTGGCTGAGACACAGCCCTGGGGGCTCGGGGGGGACCACAGAGCTCCCCACTGCTCCCACGGGAGGTTTTGCAATCACATAGAAGGCAGGTGGGTTTCTTCCCCCTTCCCCGCATTGTTCCCATCCCCTCAGCAGCATAGACACAGCTGTTTTACGGCAGCAAAGCCCGCTGTGGTGCTTTGTGTGGTCCAGTGGCCCCTGGTATCTGGCACAACCAACCATGGAGGTTTTTATATGTTGAGAAACACGAAGCTGAGTCAAACTGGTTTGAGAGCCCCCCGTGCAGAAGTTCCTCCTGAGGGCAGGTTCAGACTCCTTCCAGCATCATTCAGAGCCTAGAGCAAGGACTGGGTCCCCTCAGACTCCTTCCAAGGCCGTCAGCAGCGTGGAGGGGGCTGCTGGTGCTTGGGTGACCTCCCAGTGTCCCCCCAGATGCTGCTGTAACTGGACACGAGAGGAAAGCTGGGGAGGAGCTCTTGGTGAGGGAAGGCAGGGACAGGATGAGGGGAATGGTTTTGAGCTAAAGAGGGGAGATTGAGATGAGATCTGAGGAAGAAATGTTTTGCTGTGAGGGTGGGGAGGCCCTGGCCCAGGTTGCCCAGAGCAGGGGTGGCTGCCCCATCCCTGGAGGGGTTCAAGGCCAGGTTGGATGGGGCTTGGAGCCCCTGATCCAGTGGGAGGTGTCCCTGCCCATGGCAGGGGGTGGAACTGGGTGGCCTTTGAAGTCCTTTCCAACCCAAACTCTTGTGTGATTCTAAGTAGTTACCGTTACAAAACCAGGAATATTTTAAACTGAGCTAAAGTGGAGTTAAATTAGAGCTGTTTGATAGTCTGTTTTCTTTCTCTGGTGCATTGTTTTCATAAAAACGGTGTATTTCAGACACTGTTTTTCCTTTAAAAATGAAAACGTACTGTATGAGGTACAGTTTCTGCTAAATGAATGTGTCTGCTGTAGTCACCTCTGTTTGGAGTTTTCTTCATCTCTTAAAAGCCAAGGGCAAGCAGAGTGCTGGAGCCAGCTCCAAATTAGCAAGACTGTTGGAAAGTTTCATAAGGTTAAAATTAGACCTTGGAAAGTAACAGAACGTGTACAGGATTTCTGGGAAAACCTATACCTGTGCACGTAAGTGGGAAATACGTGCAGTAACAGCCCTTGTCCCGCTGCACATGACTGATGGAGATCACATCCAGATGTTGCCCAGGCCTGATAAAGTGCACTTGCTTTCTAAAACTCCAAAACTAATCTTGGAGAGTTTTACTTGCTGACGTTTTCGGTATCAGCACCCCTATATCTCGTTCATGCACCCGAGTATTTTGTTCCATTCTTTTTTGTCAGGCCAGAATAAACGGTGCATTTGATTTTTGCCCTGAGAGTGACAGGTTGCCTCTGGGTCACTGCACAGATGAACGCCCCCCTCCTTCCCTTCCTGTCCGCCCCCCCCCGTCCCCCCGCAGAGTCAGGTTTGGACTCGACCAGGTGGGTTGGCGTGACGTCTGCCCACACAGCTCAGAAAAGGGAGAGATGGGCTGCGTGGTGCAAGAGAACTGAAGTTCTAGCTGAAGTGTTCAGGGCTCAGCAGGCATTTGCTGTAATCAACGTTTGAACGAGTCCTTTTCTCTTGGTGGTGAAGGTTGAGCATATTCCCAAATTGCCACAGCTCAGTGCATCATGTCCTCATCTGGGCATGAGCCAGGAATGGGTGTTCCCGAGACAGAAAGTGCTACCAGGTCAATTATTCGGGTGATCCTGAAGCAAAGTAAGGAAGAAGCAATTTTATATGCTTGGCTGTCTGATACGGAGAGAGATGCCACAGCCTTGGGAATGTGAGTCCTAAGTGTTTCACAGAAAGCTATTGAGCTGAACGTAAGGCACAGTCAGTATTCAAAGTTTGACAGCATCTTCTTAGAACATCACTCCTAGTGATATTGGTGTCTCAGCAGTGCCATCTGCTGTGGTGCAGACACACTGCAGGGGGAAAAGCACTTTAATTAGAGTCCGAATTTTGTTGGGAGGACGCTCCTTTACCTTCCTGGATGGAAAGGCTGGTCTGTGGCACACCCTCTCCTCGTTGTGGTACCACAGATAAGGCAACAAGCTTTGTATTAATGATAGTAACTTGAAATCCTTGTGCCTTGGTGCGTTCTTCTGGGAAACAGTGTGGTTTTTAATTAGAGTCCCAGGTATTTATGCATTGTAATCAGTGGAGCTGTACAGCTGTCTTTCAAGGAAGAAAGATGAATGCAGTCCTACTTTTGTCACAGAAATGAGAAAGAGCTGTAGTTCTGCAGATACCTTCTCTGAGAAGCAGTGCTGGAGTGGGATGAGGGCCATGTACTGTGCTGTGCATAGTTCTCAAGTAGTTGAGGGCTTTGAAGCAAGACAGAGATGTCTCGAGAGACAATAGAACAGCATTTGGTATAACTTGCTACAAGGAGGCTTAGGTTAAGCCAGCCTGCATGGGCTCAGGAGACTCAAGTTCTGGTTGCGCCCTTACAGTTGCCACAGGACCAAAAAAGCTGTTCTAGTTCCCTGCTTCAAGTTCCTCATCTGTTGATGCAGGCCCTAAAAAGTCAGCTTTATCGGCTTATGGTGTTTTCCTACATTAATACCTTAGAGTGGTATTTTTAGGGGAACCTGAACTACTACTAGTGCTGCTCTTCCTGAAGTGACTTGGCATTTCCCTGGTAGAACTGGTAGCATTAGGCAAATAGGAATTTGATAGGAACTGTGGCTATGTGCAACTGTGGTAACAGTTTCTGTGCACTGGACTAACCTCTAGACCATTCAGCTGTTGAACTGCTAGCAGTGGGCACCTTAGTCTAGTTGAACTCCTTAGAAATACAGATTTCTTACTTTATAGACATATGTACAAAAGTCATGAATCAGAATGTGAAATACCATAGATGTGTTGACCTCTGAAGCAGAAAATGTTTTCAGCCCAAGGAACCAAATGTTTCAATGTTTTATTTATTTGACTGGATTACTTTTTTGCATATGTGTTGCATTAGTTGGTGCCTCTGATTACTGTGCTTGGCCTACAGCTGCCTTTTTCTGCTCTCTTCCTTTCTTCAGTCTTCCTTTCTTCTTCTCTTCCTTTCTTCTTCTCTTCCTTTCTTCTTCTCTTCCTTTCTTCAGTCTTTCACTGGGAGGTAAATCCTTAGCTGTTCTGCAGCTGTGGTATATCTGTGATGCAGATATCTGTGTGGGGTAGCATATTGAGACCTCTCTTTGCAGAATTTGCTTATACTGTGGAACAACATAATCAGATTAGCAGGCCATAACTACTGAGTTGCTGCAGAATTCTTCTTTTGCCGTAGCGAGTTTTATGCCTGATGTTGCTGCTCAAGTTCCTTGCAGAAACTAAAAGGCCTTTCTGACAGGATACCTAGTAAAGCTTTTGTCAGCTGTGGTGAATCTTCAGTGAATTCATTCCTTCATTCATTGTGTTAATGAGTGGTTATCTTCACCACATATTTCCTACCAGTGCCACACAAATCGTTGCAAAAGTATCAATATAGGGACTTAAAAATAGGTAGTAGAACAGCTCAGGAAGGGTGCTTTTCATCAGAAGTCACTGGGCCTTAAGCACTGTCTTGACAGGAAAGCAAAGGTCCCACGTTGTACAACAGCTGCTTATGACACCCTGCCGAAGAGCCATTTGCAATTTGCTTTTCCTGGGAGTGAGAACAAGACAGCCCACGAAAGACAGTAAGATGAGGAGTTACTAAAACAACTTCCAATTCCGGCTCAGTTGTCAGTTGCCCGGGTTTCTGGAACCAGGTGGTGTATGTGATGTGTTGTTGCTAATTTGTTCTTCATTTAGCTTAATGCAGATCATATCGTGCCAGAGGCTATAATTTTCTTGGAGTTGCATGACTTGAGAACCACCAGAAACACAACAGAGTGGATGTTGATACCTACCATCATGTCATTACGAGTACAAAAAGTAAAATGAATCTCTGGACCAGGTTCAAAATAAAGTTAGATATTAACTAACAAGGGTGAAGTAATTCACTTTGCTAAAATGCCTACTGTATTACCATCTGAAATGGAGTCTGGCAATAGCTGAGTGATTTTGAAGTGCAGGATTATTTTGATCATAAGGCAATTACAGGCCAGTGCAGCTGCGGCAGTTTGGGTGGCAGGATGGGAAAGCTGATAGCATTTTTACTGGGAGCCCTTAATCCCAGTAGCTCTCAGCCATCTTGTACAGGAGTTACTACGTAGGACTCTTCATTTTAATTGTTAAAAGTTTGTTTTCTTTCTTATACAATAATGAGTAAAAGCACAAATTCAGCTTTGGATTCCAGAGCTCCTCATTGGCGCGTGCTTCTGTTACCCACTAGCTGTTCTTCGGAGCACCAGATCGGTCCAGAGAGTTCCCTGGTTTGTCCTGACTGTATTTGACTTGGTGACAATGATCAGCTGTATGGCTGACTGCAGGGGTACTGCTTAAATGGGGATGCTAAAAGGATGCATTCTGATGCTCTTTCCTTGCAGAACACCGTGGCAGATGCTCCTCAGAGCTTGCAGTGCGCTCTCTCCAGGCACCATGGCATCGCCTTCTCCCACCTGCCTCGCCCAGAGGTCCAGGAGAGAAGAGCCCCAGTTCTGGCTGATGACTGTCAACTTCTCCTTCTCCTGCAAAGCACCAATAGTACTCTTGGCTGTGGGGAGGCTGCGAGGGCCAGAAGCTCCTACAGTAATTGACCTTTTCCCTGCTTTGGGAGAGGAACTACGTGGTACTTACTGGACCTTTTTGCTGTATGTGCCTGGAAGCGTGAACCATGGCCCTTGAAGCTCCAGGAAAAGGTGGCGGAGGCCTCAGTAGCAGGTGTGAAACAGGGATGCCGAGCTCAGTACAGGAGATGGAAGCATAGAGTGGACAGCAGTGACGCTGGACAGGCGTGTGAGTGCCCAGGAGGCGTACTTGCAGCAGTGGAGGTGAGCTGTGCAGGGAAAGCTCACCTGGGAGCTGGAAGGGTTTCCTTCTTGAGGGGACTGGGCACATTTGATGGTCTGTGGACCAGTGGATGACTTTGTTCTGTCTTTATTTCAGGTATGAGAGCCACTGCTTTAATGCTGGTGAGAAGGACTGACTCTTTGATTCCTGGCCCTGCCAGAACATGGCAGCACACAGCCTGGCAGAGGAGCTGGAGGAGCTCTCTCCGGTCTGCCCGGACACCTGGGATGAGGCCATGAACGTACTGCACTAGTTCTGCTCCTCATGCATTATGCGGTGGGCTGAGAGCATGCATGAGTAGCCCAGATAAAAGAGGAAGATTCATCTTGCGCTTCGTGCAGGTGTGGGACACCTGGCCACCTGCCTGCAGTGCCTGTGTGGTCATCTGCCCGACAGGAGTACTTCCTGAAGACACAGCTGCCAACCATCTTTGTCAACAAGCAGCATCCCAGCCACAAAATGTAGCCGATGTGAGGAGGCTTTAATGAAGCTGTTGCATTCAACAGGTGCATGAGGAGCTTTGTCCCCCAGGTCGTTGACACCATCGTGTGCGCTGATGCTTGATATTTGCAAGAATGCCCATGCTGCTGAGGAAGAGGCAGCCAACCCTGAGGCTTTCTCCAGGTGGGCTGATTGTCCAGGGAGGTTTACTGACCCCAGCCCTTCCTCGGGGTCCCAGCAGTCCCCCCAGCTGAACTGTGTAGGGAAACCCCATGATGGGGAGCTGGAAGTGTGTCTTTACAAATGGCCCGAAATGATAACTTTAAACCTTCCCGAAACCCCCACAAACCACAACTTTCACTTCAAACCTTCTCGAATTTCCCCTCAAGCGCCCCCCAAATGTGATTGCTTTACCCCAGATCCCCTCATGCATTCCCCCAAAAGGTGATTCTTACCTCAAAACTCCTCTCAAACTCACCAAAAATGCAACTTCCCCCCATATCTCCTCACAGCCCTCCCCAAACTCCCCCCAACCACAGCTGCACAGGGCATCACTTTGCTTGTGAGTCAATTCAAGGGCTCTCCATAACAGGCAGTGGGAGGAAAGGCAGGAGGAGGTTTTCCACGGATTTTAATGAGGGTTGGGCGGAGGGTTGCATTTTTAATGAGGGTTGGAGGAAGACAAAATTAGTATTTTCCCCTCAGAAATTGTTTTGGTTCTTTTTTCCCCCACTTCACACCAAGACTTGGGAGGTTTGGGGTATTTTTGAGCAGCGGTGGCAGCTCCCACACTGCCTGCGTGGTTCAAGCTGCCAGGGAGTAGCCTGGGAGGGACTGGAGAAGGCAGCAGGGACCCCGGGCATCTGCCATCCCTAGGGAGAATTTGATCCAAGGTCCAGGCAGGGACCCTGTGATGGTGCCCACGGTTCCTGGGGGCATCGCCTGGCAATGAGGCCTGTCCCCCCGATTGTGGGCACTCACAGCGTCACTGCCTGTGGCCAGGCTGACCCCTGAATCCCTTCCTTCCCCAGAAGAGGCTGGAGGACAGGCAGAGGCTCTTCCCAGCAGACAGAGACTGGGGAAATGCCAGGAGGGTGACCTGGGCTTTGCCCTCAGCGGTGCGGGGTTGCTCATAAACCTGCTGCCCTTTGCCCTGCTTGGAAGTGGAGGCAACGGAGGGCACTCAACCCCAGTGAAGAGCCCCAAGTTGGATGAGGACACGCAGTGCAGGATGACTTCGCGCCTAGAGTGGCAGCCTGGGGTACCTAACCAGGGTCCCCCGCCACCTAGATTCCCCCACAGGAAGCAGTCCCGGGAGGCCCAAGAAGGAGCCAGGCTTTGAGCGGGAACTGTGGGCTTCTCACTGGCAGGCCCCCAGGTGAAATGCGTGTCACACCCCGAGGGAGACAGAGTAGGACCCAGAACTGTGTTTAAACATTTAGTTTATTACCTATAATGTTACAATTCTAAGTCAAGAATATTAAGCTTAAGTCTAACCAATATTAGCATCCTATAAGGATTTGTGAGGGACCATATGACCTGTATGGAGTTTGGTGATAAAGTCTTCAGATGTTCTGCAAACGCTCTGATGTTCGATGTTCGTCGATTGTTGACGTCAGTGGGGGATCTCAGACCAGCTGAGAGGGAGCTCCGATTAAGGCTTGCTCCTCTTATTCTCTTATAGTCCGTTCTGGAGTGATAACATCTCGGGTTACAGTCAGCCCATCTCCTTTACTTTGGTCAGTGGCGCCTGATGGTACAGGACACAGGGAGTTGCTTAACCCCCACCAACGTGTAGGAATCCAGAAAATCCAGGGTGGTAGATCAGGATGTTTCCATCACAAAAACTCATAGTCTAAATCACCCAAGTGCAACATATGTTGATTTCTTTTCACAAATCTTATTAATACTTTTGGTTTGAGGATCACCTCCAAGTCTTTGTTCTGAAATCTATGGTGTAAATCTGATAAGGGGATGACCAGGTGCCACTTTAGTCATCCTGATAGGCAAAGGAGTGGCAGAGACATAATGGCTCATTCTCCCCCACTCCTCCTTGCTGCACAGGTGGGCTTTGATGTGGACGCTGATGTGGAGTGGCCACCAGATCTCCTCTGTCCCCCCTCCACCCCGCTCAGAAAGACAGCAGCCCTCTTCAGCAGCTTCAAGAGGGGGAGGGATATGTCAGTGTGTAGAGAATCCTCATGATGGGGAGCTGGGAGGGTTTCTTTGGCGTGACCAAGGGCACTTCTATTGCTCCCTCGATAGCTGCTGCTTTAATGGCAAGTGAGAGGGAGTGGCTTGATGTCTGCTTCCCAATGTGCCCCTGCTGCATGTAGAGTGGCCGTGGAGCTGGAGCAGTGCTGTCCAATGTGCCTGGAGAGCTGGGATGACTGCCTATGACAGCAGTTCTGCTCCTCGTGCATCGTGCAGTGGGGCTGAGAGCAAGCTCGTGGGCCCCAGCTGCGTGAGGACAGGAGAAGTGTCAGCGATGGATTGTGACCAGTCATCCGTCACTGGTGCTATCTGGGTGCGAGTCTCAGCTGGCTCATGTGTGCATGTCACCTGAGCGTGGTAGCGAGGTTGGCGTGCTAAGCACAAGGCTTTTGGTGGTGCTGGGGTTGTGCTAGGGGAGTTCCTAGCTGCAGGTCTTGATTCCCAAACTTGGAGGCATTGAAGGGTTTTCCTCAGTCTGGCTTGCCTGAGGCAGCTGGGGCACTGCATTATCATAAGGAGAGGGGGTCTTTGCAAAAAGCTGTGAGAAAGGCACAAATCCTAAAATATTGAGGAGTCTTCAGCAAAAAATAATTGCCAAGGCTTGAATACTCGTCAGCCTTGAGCAAAAAAAAATCAGGAATGCCCAAATTTAGTCAAATGAAGTTTTTCTTGAGTTATCACACTTAAGAAAGAAAGTGGGTTATTAGTAGTCATCAGTCACAAGGTAACAGCAATAGCTTATAAAGGTGATACGTATAATGATTATCATAAGAGAATAATTACAGTGATGAAGAAAAACAGATGTCCACTCTCTTTAACATCATCCAGGTCTGCAGTCACTGGGGGGACCGGATTCTTCTTGGCGGTGAGGATGTGGAGAACTGCAATTGGGAAGCCCACATGGTGCATCCAAGCCTGGGTGAGGTCTCCTAATCTTTGTTGTGAGGGGCTTTGCGTTTATACCATTGAACAAACAAGTTGTGTCACCCCAAAAAGAGTTGGGCTCCAGCTGCTTACTACCCCCGACTCCTCCTCGAATTGGCCAAGGAAGCAGCTGGATATTTTGTCTTTAACCTAAGGGGCTGTTGAAACAACTTTCATGTCAGTCTCTTTTCTTCCGCAGCACAATGAAAGTGGTACGCTCCTGTGTATTAGAAATGGCACGATACAGCTCCGTTCATGGTAGCAATGTGGGAAGTTACACTGAACAGTACATGTAGCGGTGGAATATGGAACACCCATGAGTCATGCAGTTTCAGGCCTGTCGATCAGCACCTGTCACTCCAGGCACCCAAGAGGTGTACTCAAAGCAGCTCATGTGAGCTGTGCGGGGAAGCCCTGTAGGGAGGAGCGGGAGGAGGGGGGGTGTTACTTTTTGAGGGGCCTGGGTGGGCCGCATCTGGGTAGTGTAGTATACTGTGGAAAGAACTGGTGTGTTTCAGTGCCTAAACTGAAGGTCTCATCTCGTTGCCTTGACGACTGCACGTGGGCTGCAGTGCTCAGCAGGATGTTTTTCAGGGCCCGCCCTGGTAACAGGTACAGAACAAGATTGTCAGAACGTGGATGTGTGTGGACATGTGCACATTTTCTGGACGTGGCTGAACATTTGCGTGTTCTTGGCATGAAAATAACGAGTGGAGTTCATGAAACCTGCTCCATATGCAGGCTGTGGTCCTGGGTGTATAAAAGGGCGGAGCAAGGGTGACAACCATGGAATGTTCTCCCATCGGACTGGCTGGATACCACAGATGTGTGGTGGCAGTGCTTGCTCTTGTGCGCTCGCTTGCTCTTTATCTCTCCCCGGCGCTCTCCTAGCTGCGTCCCTTCCTTCTTCCTTTACGCTCGTTGCGTGCCTCATAACCAAATAAACAGTGTTGTTTGGTGTCTCTGGAGTACTAGTTTTGTGTCCCAGTATCTGATCTAAATGTATCCATGTCTTTATGGCACATCACAGGCCCAGGGAGCTGGGACAGTTTTCTTCATGGGGGGCCTGGAGACTTAGACCACTCCCTGGACTACTGAGTGTCTGTGGCCTCTCTTTTTCTAGTGTGACAGGTGCTGCTTTGGAGCTGGTGGGAGGCTCCATGATTCCTGGCTCCCCCGGGTCCCTGCAGCGCGCCACGGGGCTGGAGGAGCGCTGTGCAGTCCGCCTGGACACCTGGGATGATGTATGCCCCAGTTCTACTGGTGCGTTGTGTGGCAGGCTGAGAGCAAGCCTGAGTGACCCAGGTGCAAGAAACTGGGAGGCTTCCATCTGCTGTTTGGTGCAGGCCGGTGAGAACTTTGAAGAGTGCAGTATCGCAGTGCCTGCAGCAGCATCAGGGGTTGCTTGCCTGAGAGGGGGAGTTCTTGGACACCCAGCTGCCTACAATCTGTCACCCTGCAGCATGCCTGCCACCAGCCTAGGGGTTGGTGCCCGTGAATGCAGCGGGCAGCCTCCCTGCTTAAGATCTGAGCGTGCTGTCCATCCCCTGCTGTTCTTGATACGCTGGAAGCTGGGCTTTACCTTGAGGATACCCAGGAAGCAGCATTAGTGCAGAACTTTGTGGTATCCAGCCTGCACAATGGTCCACATGAGGCTCTCTGATCGATCTGTTGGCTGTCTTTGGCAGGCACACAAAGAGCTTTGTCCTCCAGCTTGTGGACGTCATTGTGCCTGCCAAAGCCGTGCATGTATTATTGCAGGCACCTGCACTGGCCATGAGCAGGAGACCTGCCCTCCCAATGCCGCCTTTCCCACCCATGGGGGGTGATGAGTTGCAGGGAGACAGAGGTGTCTGCCCAGGCACTGCCACTCCCAGCTGCGGCAGACAGCACACCCCTGGGGGGGCAGCAAGCCTGGAGGAGGGTGGCTGGCAGCCCTGAGGATGCCTCCTGGCCCAGCAAGAAGTCACTCCATCAGTATCACTGGAAGGGTACCTCGGGGGCCAGCCAAACCACAGCTGGGCCGGCAGCCGGGGCCCAGGCTGGTCCTCAAGAGATCCTGTGCCCCTGGATCTCATTAGTGGGCAGCAGTAAAGGAAAATAAAATACACCAAAACTGCAGGAAAACACAGTGGTGTTAGCAATGTGGGTGGTGGTGGAATACCCACGTGTGCTGCTTTCTACCGCTTTTCTCCCCTCAGAGACCACCACGTCCCGTGCCAGGGCAGTGGGCTGAGGGGGTTCACCCATCCATAGCTGGATCAGCTGGAGCTGCGGCCTGCCCAGAAGCAACTGGAGCGCTGTAAGAATGCCCTGAAGCAGCTCAAGGACAAGGCGTCACAGGCAGAGGCAGCTCATGAAGCAGCTGAAATAGAGTGTGATGGGCACAGGGCAGGTGACTTTGGGGACAGCACTCGCCCCGTTCGTGCTCTCTGGCCATCGGGGACAGCGTGGTACCCTGGCACGGGAGCAATTTAGCAGCAGATTGTGGAGATGGTGAGGATGCAGCTGGGCCATCTCCTCCCCCAGGAGCCAGCAGCAGCTTCCCCACGCCAGAGGAGGGGACACCTGCGGGACAGGGCCCACCCAAACCAGCACTGCGGTTTGGGTACTAAAGCCTTTCTGAGTTGAGGACTGGGGATGGAGGTCTGTCCTCCTGGGCAGGGCTGCGACATGCAGTGCCCTGCGGACCTGGCTTGTGAGCTGCCCTCCTGGCGAGGCACAGGGGTGTAATTAGCACTGAGGCATGCGCTGTGAGGGCTGGTTGGGATGGCAGATGTGGGCACCTGTGCCCTTCACTCCCTGTCTCTGCCAGCCCTGGGCGGCTGCCAGGATTCGGAGTGGGTGGCAGGGCCAAGGTGAGCATGTCCGGGTCCTCAGGCAGCGGTGACAAAGCGTATACTAAACCCATGGGATGGCTGCATGCCCCGGGCTCAGCACTTGCTCCCAGGCTGGGAGAATCCCATCCCAGTAAAGACTACCGTAATTGCTGCTTTTGGCCTTGCCAGCATGCCCAGATCCCACGGGACTGGGGTGCATGAGACTGCAGTGGAGTGGGTGTACGCAGGCGCAGTTCATGTGCTTGTGGTGGTGTTTGGACGCTCCCCTCTGTGGATTCTCTGGTGCCTAATATGAGGTTGAGGTGGTCCCAGCCCACAGACATCCGCTCTCCCTGCTCCAAGCCCCTCGGTTCTGGAAGCAAACAGACTGTGTTAAGCTGGTGGGGGACAAACCAGGCTCAGCCCCCGACAGTTCCCTGTGCAGACGTGGTAACTCCCTACAGGGCAGTGCCTGTCTCCTCGCTGCTGCCTGCGTGCCGTGTCCCCCCTGGAGCTCACCCAGCCTTTCTCTCCCCTCCCCAGGTACCCGCAGGCCCTTTGCCACCGCCTGTCCTGCGACCACCCCCTCACCATGACGGCACCCGGCCCATGAGTAACACCCGGCACCGTGGGTGGGATGGGGGAGATGGGCGCTGGCGCTGCCCCGCTGTGTGGCACACGGGGGCTTGGGAGTCCAGCCCTGCCAAGCGCCCTGCACAGCCCTGTCTGGCAGCAGGGGGACAGTGACACCTGCCTGGAGAAGGGGGGCTGCCAGTGGGTACAAGCCCAAGGCTCTGGGGTGCTGCCCCGAGCCAGGGTGGGTCGATTGTCCCCAGTCACCCACACGCAGCTCCTGTCCTCCCCAGGAAAAAGGTGTCCCTCCCGTTGCTGCAGCCATTGCCCACACACCTCACTGCAAGCTCCACCACCAATGCCAAAACCAAGGAGACGCAGCAGCACAGTAACAGGTAGGGGAGATGGGGACCCACCCACGGCCCCGTGGGTGTGGGATGGCCTGGCCCGAGCCCTGGCGAGGGAGAGCTCTCAGGGGAGGGTGGAGGGGTTGGCAGGAGACATAGCACAGAAAGTCGGCTGTGCTTGCCCCAGCTCTGTGGGGTTTTACAGCTCCCCCCAAGCTGCCCTATCCAGAACAGGTCTGTGTATCAAGAGCGCTTGAGCTGTACATGATGAGTTTTGTCTGGTCTCAGCCTGACCTCGGGCTTGGGGAGGCATCAGGTGCCTCCTGTGAAACAAGTGCTCCAAATGCAGCCCTGCAGCTGGGGCAGCCCAGCTCCTGCCTCCTGGTGTCCCTCGTGTGGGGTGCAGGGACCGGCCACAGCCAGCTGACCGGGACCTTGGGGAGAGAGCAGATCCAGTGGGATTGGGGGAGCCGGGAGGGCTGTATTGGGATACACCCCTGTGCTCCTCACCTGGCACAGGGGGCACACGGTGTGCCAAGCACTGAGCACCCCCGTGCCCCGTCGCACAGGGAGCCGTGGGCTGAGCGCAGGTTCCCCAGAGTGGCGCGGAGCAGCGGGGGCAGCACACCATCACCTCCCCGCTGCAGCCTGGACCTCAGAGCAGCTTCCAGTATGGAGAGGGGCTCCAGGTAAGCTGGGGAGGGACTCTTGATCAGGGAGTGCAGGGGTAGGGTGAGGGGAAGAATTTTGAGCTGAAAAAGGGGAGATTGGGATTGGATCATCAATCTTAGGCAGAAATGTTCTCCTGTGAGGGTGGGGAGGCCCTGGCCCAGGTTGCCCAGAGCAGTGGTGGCTGCCCCATCCCTGGAGGGGTTCAAGGCCAGGTTGGATGGGGCTTGGAGCCCCTGATCCATTGGGAGGTGTCTGTGCCCATGGTAGGGTTTGGAACTGGGTGGGCCTTGAGTGGTGGGCAATCATTCGATTGCAAAGAAGCACCTGAAGCACCTGAGCGTGTTGGTTACCAGCAGCTGAACATGATCCAGCCGTGCCCCGAGTGGCCAAGAAAGCCAATGGCATCCTGGCCTGTGTCAGAAACAGTGTACGCAGCAGGAGCTGAGAAGTGATTCTGCCCCTGCACTCAGCATTGGTGAGGCCGCACCTTGAATCCTGGGTTCCATTTTGGGCCTCTTCCTTCAAGAAGGACATTTGAGGGGCTGGAGCACATTCAGAGAAGGGGAACAAAGCTGGTGGAGGGTCTGGAGTACAAATCTTTCAAGGAACGTCGGAGGGAAGTGCATTCTTTTAGCCTGGGGAGAAGAGGGCTGAGGAGTGACCTTATCACTGTCTACAGTTCCGTGAAAGGAGTCTGTGGCAAGGTGGGTGCTGGTCTCTTCTCCCAAGTAACAGTTGACAGGATGAGGGGAAATAGCCTCGAGTGTCACCAGGGCAGGTTGAGATCAGACATCGGGAAAAATACCTTCTCGGAAAGGGTTTTCAGGCACTGGCAGAGGCTGCCCAGGGAGGTGGTGGAGTCCCCATCGCTGGAGGGGTTTAAAACTCTGGTAGACGAGGTGCTCAGGGATGATTTAGTAGTGGACAGGTACGGTTGGATTGAATATCTCAAAGGCCTTTTCCAACCAAACCATTCTATGAAAATGAAGGTAATGCTGAAGGCAAGAGCTGACCTGCACTAGTTTGTCCTGTGGCAGCAGTGAAAAGTAGCAGAGAAGTGGCCTCACTATGTCTAAGAGGATAGTTTTCCTGTAGGTTGCTAGATAAGAGATAATTGGTGGCCAGCTGAGTTAGGCCTAATTGCTGCAGCTGTAAGATCCTTAGAAGTGGCAAATCACCGGGATAGCTGCTAAGGAGGCACTAAGGGTGTATAAAGCCTTGCTTGGGCATAATGAGGAGGAGTTTGTTGCACCATCCAGTTGGAGGCTGGGCCTTCAATCACTACAGTTTTCCCATGGAAAACTACAGATTAATGAAACTTCAAAGTCTGAACTGAGAGAGGAAATCTGATTCTTTATTTAGGGAGGTGAAGAGATTGCAGTTTCAAATATCTCACTACAGATGTCATGAAAGTTAAAGCTGAGATTGCCTTGAAGACCGTCGGTCTGGATTGCACGCTGAGCATGCGCTACATAAATCAATCTCTTCATCCACCCACAGGACATTTACTCTGTAAACCCAACAGCTGGCTGTCCAGGCATGACCAAGGGGTGGAGAAGTGTTTCTTTAGGTCAATGGATGTGTTCCAACCTGTGAGAGCTGGAGGGTTTGCTATTTGCACTGTGTGCCTGCTGCAGGCGTAACTGGTAGCGTGCACATGCCATGTTCAGAATGTATTTGTTCTCCCGAAGAAGCTGCTGCTGCTGCTCTTCCAGACGGACTTTGGTTTCTTCAAGGGCTTTTGATTCTTCGATGAGTCTGTGCAGTTCCTGGCGCAGGTGCTGATTCTCTGCCTTTATTTCTTTGACTTGCTCACTCAGACATTGTTTTGCTGCTGCTTCTGCTCTCTGGGTGAGCACCTGGATCTTTTGGCGACAGTCCATCTCACAGGCAGCCTTGTCCCGCAGGAACTCACTCCAGATTTCGCGCATTTTATCTGCACACTCTATCTTTGTGACCTGTAATTCTTTCTCCAGCTCTTCAATCCTTTTCGTCCGTTCCAGCTGAGTGGATGGGCCTATGAGACGCCGCAGGTCTTCAACCTCCTCGTTCATAAGGTAAAACTTTGTCTCCATCTCCTTTAGTGCTCTCCTGACCTCCCCCTCCTTCGCTGCACACTGTGAGGTCAGCTTCTGGGCTTGAGACAGGCGAATGTGATTCTGGTCATTTAGTGTTATTACCAGGTTCTCACGCTTCTGGCTGCGTTTTGTTGTGTAGGACAGGTAGGCGTCGCTCTCTTTCTGAATCCGATTGCCTTCCTTTTCTAGGAATTTATTTTCCTGCATCAAGCTCTCTGCTCTTCCCATGTACGTGTTCATGAGTTCATTGAGAATCTTGGATTCCTTCTGCAAACATGATTTCCTCTCCTGTGCAAGCACTTCCACGTCACTTGTTTCTTTGGATTGATCTTCATTCTTAGTTCTTGCCCTTTGCTGTTCTTCCCCAGCGCGTGTTGTGTCTTCTTTCATCTGCTTTGTCTTGGACGCCATGTTTCACATAGGGGGAGTCAAACTCTACCAAACTGTAACAGAAAGAACAATTACAAATTCTAAGCATTTATGCCACTTATATGACTGTTGCTTTCTGCCCCCCCCCCCGCCCCAGCCATGGCCTCTTGTGTTTTCAACTGGCAGCTAAAATGTTTGATGTGATTGAGAGCAGCGTGGCGGCGAAGGACTTGGGCTGGTGGTTGATGAGAAGCTCAACATGAGCTGGCAACGTGTGCTTACAGCCCAGAAACCAACCGTGTCCTGGGCTTCATCCAACGCCGCGTGGCCAGCAGGGCAAGGGAGGGGAATCTCCCCTCCTCTGCTGCACTCTGGTGAGACCCCACCTGGAGTCGTGCATCCAGTTCTGTAATCCTTGATAAAAGAAGGGTATGGATCCATTGGAATGGGTCCAGAGGCAGCCATGGAGATGATCAGAAGGCTGGAGCACCTCTGCTATGGGGACGGGCTGAGAGAGTTGGGGTTGTGCCCTGGACTCTGGAGATGAAAAGGCTCTGGGGAGACCTTAGATCATCTTCCAGTCTGGAAAGGGGCTCCAGGAAATCTGGGCAGGGACTTCTTCTGAGGACCTGGAGTGATAGGGTGAAGGAGAATGGCTTTAAACTGGAAGGTGATTAGATGTATCTTAGGAAGAAATGTTTTCCTGTGAGGGTGGGGAGGCCGTGACCCAGGTTGCACAGAGAAGTCATGGATGCTTCCTCCCTGGAGGGGTTCGAGGCCAAGTTGGATGGGGCTTGGAGCTCTCTGATCCAGTGGGAGGTGTCTTGCCCATGGCAGGGGTTAAGAATTAGATGGGCTTTGAGGTCCCTTCCAACCTGAACCATTTTATGATTCCACGATTCTGTGATTCTGTGACCGGATGATCTTCACGGTCTCTTCCAATCCAAACCATTCCACGATTCTATGATTCATGATAATGGTCAATGCCCTCTACAGTGCTTTGAAAAATCCATTACCTGTACATACCAGGGTATTAAAAGATAATACATTACAGGAAAGGGAAGTCTAGTAAGTAGACATGAATTTTTTTGTGATGTGAAGGAGGCAGGGAGCTGCTGAATTAACAGCAAGTGGTAAGTAATTATTTGACTGTCTCTTTAGACTGAGTGAGCTCTGTGCCTGCAATCCCACCTTAGGAATCTGCTGATTGTCTTTAAGCAGTCCTTTCAGGAGAGCATCAGGTTTTTTATAACTTGCAGTGTTGTGTTTTAAAATTGCCGAGGGGCCTGCAATGTGAGAGGCACAGCTGAGTCCACAACGGGGACTAAAGGAAGGAAAATCATAGAATCATGGAATGGTTTAAGAGGGAAGGGACCTTACAGCCTACCCAGTTCCACCCCCTGCCACGGGCTGGGACACCTCTCACTGGTTCAGGGGGCTCCAAGCCCCATCCAACCTGGCCTTGAACCCCTCCAGGGATGGGGCAGCCACGACTTTTCTGGGCAACCTGGGCCAGGGCCTCCCCACCCTCACAGGAGAACATTTCTTCCTTAGATTGAAGATCTAGATCTCCCCTCTGTCATCTTAAAACCATTCCCCCTCATCCTCTCCCTGCACTGAGAAAGAGCCTGCATCAGTGTTCATGATTCCTGCGCTTGTAAAAGAGGGCGTGGGACTTTGCTCTTTGTAAACTAGTTATTGAAAAGAGGAACAGTGTAATCCAGGATTTAGAACTAGGGAGAAATCTTATTAAGTCTAATGCTTTTAATGAACATTTGTAACTAAAACTTACTGTTTCCCAATACAACTGGTGCCCCCTTTTAAAGAAAATATGAACAAATCCAGTAGAGAGGTGAACATAATAGAATAATTTTAATAAAGTCGCCCATCATTGTAATAGCAGAACAGGTTCCAAACTGGGAATGTGGGAGCTGCATCAGGAGTAGAGTGGAAATGGGGAGGCACAGGAATCTGTACAGGAATCTGTGCAGTTGTTTTGGTTCTAGGGGAGAGGTAGATGCAGAGCTGTGGGAATGTTAGAGGAATGACTACATCGCCATGGAAAAAACAAACGTTGCTCAGGCTGGAATTACACAAAACGTGGGTTTTTTTCTAAAACACTGACCTTTGCTGCTCCTTTGCTCTTCCCAGGTTTCCCAAATAGCTGCTGGTTGCAGCACCGATGCCTGCTACTCGCAGTTCCCTGGGCAGCATTTGCTGGTGGCTGCTCTCTGAGCCCCAGGGAGCTCAGTGTTGGGAGCCTGAGTGTGGCCATGGTGATCAAACAGGTGATATCACAAAAGCAGCCCTGCAGCGAGGTTCTCATTTCAGCTCCCAGCTTGCCCCTGGATGCAGCCCTGAGCAACTGGATCCAGTGGGAGGTGTCCCTGCCCATGGCAGGGGGCTGGAACCAGGTGGGCTTTGAGGTCCCTTCCCACCCAAACTATTTGGTGATTCTATGATTTCTATGACATGCTTTGTCAGTTTGGCTTAGAAGGACAGGATTTACAGTGGTCACATTAATAAGGAAAAGCCCCCGCTGGCTGTGAAAGGACAAGGGGAATGTTTTTGAGCTGAAAGAGCGGAGATTGAGATGAGATCTGAGGCAGAAGTGCTCTCCTGTGAGGGTGGGGAGGCCCTGGCTGCCCAGAACAGTCATGAGAAGTCAAACAATATCCCCTCAAAAACTCCCCAATAATGTAACTTTCACCCAAATCTCCTCACAGCCCTCCTCAAACTCCCCCAAACCATGACTTTCACCCCATATCTTCTCAAATTTCCACTCAAACTCCCCCCACATGTGATTTTTCTACCCCAAATCCTCTCACAAGGTCTTCCAAATGCGACTTTCTCAACAAATCTCCCCACAAATGACTGCATTAAGCCACTTAAATTCCTAGAATATTCCATGTAATCCTGCCTCGTTCTCTCATTTCTGATCTGGTTTTGCTGAAATGATGTAAAGAAATGCTGGTACTTGTCAAGCCTTTCTCAGCCTGAAAAACATTTTAATGGTATGAATATCATGCATGTATAAGCACAGATATGCACAGATATAAACAAAACCATGTTTGTAAAAGTGACAAAATATATGCCACCTAAAAGACATTTATATATGTCTTGATTTTTGTACTCACCCTAAGCAATGCATCTAAGGCCCCATTCTCTGTGTATTCATGACCGGTTTCCCTGAAAGAGAAGACAACAGATTTTGTTTGAGAAACTGTAACACAAATGGAGTGCCTTTTCCTGATAAAAAACCTTATATTCCTTTGAAGGACTAAATCATTAAGATAGCGAACATTTCTGTTCAGCACTGTTACTGAGCTCTAATAGGTTCTTAAATGTCTGCATGGAACGTGGTCATCATTCATAAAATTAAACCATACAAATCAAACCTCATTTTGTTCTCCTAACTCCTGCTGTGTGAACAGGACTCTGTAATAATGACACTGAATAATATGAAAATACATGAGAAAACTTATTTCTCTGCATGGTCCTTGAGGCTAAATGAAACTAGAAAGATAATATATTTCAAAGTACTTCGTCTTTTAATCATGCATGCATCTTAATTTTTTTCCTCGGGTTGTAGCATAAAGTAAGTATTGTTTTAGTTACACACCAGGAGAAAATCCATTAGGAGTGTGCAGCCTGTTTATAATTTAAATCTGTGACCACAAATAAGCTGAAGTAATTTCTACTGTTATGCTGTTATTTGACTGACAGATTGAGTCACTGCTTACCTCTGGTAACGACCCCTTTTAAAGTGAACAACACTTGGGTGGTCAACTGGCCAAACGGCCAGCAGCAAATGCTACCTCAACAACTATCATTTGGGAGAGACGTAATTAGACTCCATTGGACAGGAAAGAACATGGAAGCATGCAAGATGTGGAGCTGAATGGCAATACATCTACCTCACTATTATTGAGATTATGAAAGATCTAAGGATTATTTATGTCAGCGGAGAGAGAAAGAGAGACCCCCCCGTTCTGCTGCCAGGAAAAAACATCTCTTGTTTAAAAAGAGGAAGATTCATCCCAAAAATATTTAGTTACCTGGTGGTATGCAAATTTATCTGGAGTATGAGAGATATAGATCCAAGTTCCTCCACCAAATCAAGTCAGAAATTATCTCCCGCATGCCTATGGCATACCTTAACTATTGCGTATACGCAAGTACGCGGACGCACCTATACCCAAGACATGTTACAAGGTGAGTGCTGAAAAAAGTATTGAATTAGGAAAGACTAACTTAGAAAGTCGACTAGAGAATCCCTTTGGGACATAGGCTGAGATCCTGCAAAACCTGGTGGGATTAGGAGTTAAGTGCGTATATACACTGGCAAGGCACCTGGCTGGCACTGGAGAGCAAGGTGTGCCTGCAAACGGGTCTGACTGCCTGATGAGGTAGATGCTGAAGGGTCCTAATGAATGAGCTCTGTTTTGGGCACCGTCACCAATCCAACACTACTGTTCTCCTGGCACCTCAGTAACAGAGCTTAGAGAAAGATAAAGGCATCAGCTTCACTGCTCTCCAGCCAGAAAGGTAGAACTTGGGCCAAAGCTTAATATTTACTACTGACTTATTTGGGCAAAGCTCTGCTCAGCACGGCTGCTTTTACGAATCTCATAGGCGATGACTGCATACAGAATCAAATTCCTTTCCCTCTGTTCTACACCAGCTGGATGAAGGTTAGCTCAAATCAACTCCATATACCTCTGCTAACTTTCTGCTGTACCTGAGCTAACTGGCCAGAGTACTGTTCCTGTCTGCCCAGGTGAGGCATTAGCCTCAACCATCCTTGGGCACTGAAATCATGATCTGAATATCCATCTCACAGCCACGAATACCATGAGGCAGGGGCATACATAACAACCAGCGGCACATGCTCTTAGCTTGATGCCTTAACCTCATCCTCCACTTCATTAGCAATAGGGACGACTATTAATGAATTCACCACTCGCCTCACTCACAGCTCCTAGCCACAAGAACTTATGAAAGGATAACAATTTTCTGTAGCACTACCTTCCAAAATGGCTTTCGTTCCATGCAAAACCAAGATGTGATTACAAGCGTGTGCATGTATGTGATAGTTCAGAGCCAGGTAATTAGGATACTTGGCACAGGAGACACTAAAACTTAACTCATTTCCAGCATTCCGTGATCTGATTTTGATTGGTTTCCAGAAGCAGATCACTCGCACTCAGGCAAATCAGAGATCTGAACTTGTATCTTATGCATTTCAGGGCAGCATGCTAGCCAATGAACTACTTTTATTCCCAAGAAAATAGTATATTCGTCTGAAATGATGCCCCCAAAGGGTCCAGAAAATAGGACAAGAGTGAGAATATTGCACAGCTGCACAGCCACTATCTCAGCAAGGAAAAGGCTGAAACAAAGGACGTGTGGTGCAAACAAGGACTCAATATAGTGGACACCATATTCTGGATCTGACAGGTGGCCGCAGCGGGATAGTGGTGAAAATGTTGACGAGGAAAACACATATCCCTCATGCAAACTGAGCACAGCATCCTTGCACCTTGTTTGTCTGAGAGAGATGTGATACTGCTCAACAGCTGACGTGGCCATCATTGTTGAGGCATATTGAGACTGCTAAGTGACTTTTCTAGTGCTCTCCTTAATAGAAATACTGTATTTTCATTTCAGCTTCTTCTTTGGGGCTTAAACATTCTGTTGTTCTTGGACTGTATTTCATTTCACTCCTATTTGCTATCTACATCAATAGGTTAAAGCCATAGCTAAACCACATACACAATGCGGTTTCACCACAGAGCTTCTAATTAGCTTTCTTCAGGATGTCTCCTGACAGACTTTAGGTTTTTGCTATCGGTTATACTCATTAAAATCAAGAATAAATTAATATACAGTCAACAAAATTAACACGCTGGAATTACTCTGTCATAATGGTGAAAATATGGTTTACACTCTCTTTGCAGCTGAAGAGTTTTCAGCATTTTTCTCAGAAGGCATCGGTAAAGTCCAACTGAAAACTTCTTTGTGCTCTGAACAGTTGCTATGCTGACAGTTTTCTAACTCAAAGCAAAAGATAAAGCTCAGTACTTTTTCTACGGTAATCTTGAATTTACTTCCTTGATATTGTGTATTTATTAGAAAAGATGCTGCCATTCTAGCATCACAAAAATTACTAGTTAGTAATGGCTGAATTCTTATGCTCTTATTCATCTGAAGGAATAATTTGCTAGAGCAGTATTTTTAATTTCAATGATAGTAGTTGATTAAGACATGATTCAACATGAGTGAGGCCACTTTCAAGAGGCACTGTGAATTCAGTGTGAAGTTCTTTTTACAGTTAAATCACTTTATTTTAGAGATACTTCTCTTTTGAAATAATACCCGTGTATGCAATTTACATTTCATGCCGGGGTGATTTTAAAAGTATTCTGCTTTTATAAAACTTGTATAAAACAACAGGAAAGCAAAAGTATATGCAAGTAGCCAAGACATGTTACAAGGAGAGTGCTGAAAAAAGTATTGAATTAGGAAAGACTAACATAGAAAGTCGAATAGAGAATCCCTTTGGGATCCAGGAATCCAAAGTATTTGATATTTTTCTTACCCATGGAAACTTAATTTCACTACATGGAGCAGTGTAATAAAAATGTCACATATCTTATTAATGCAAACAAACGAAACTGCCTTTTTAGAGCATTAACACCATGGCTTAAGGAGGTGGTAGACAGCTCAAGAGGAAGAAAAGCAGTGTAATGCTGGTACAATTACAATCAGTCATGAGAAGTTAAACAGTAACTTTTTGTATTCATAAAATATCAAAAAGGAAAATGGTAGAACAAAAAGAGCCTTAGGGAAGATTTTGTTATACAGAAGAAAGACCCTCCTAGTCTCTATTTAAGATTTTGTGCTGCAGCCAGTTTTCCTTACTCGCATGAACAAAAATTCAGAGGTCAGAAATCCCTCTTACAAAAAGAAAGCAAGCAGAATTTGCACTCATGCCTAATGCCTAATAGGCAGCAAAACCGTCCCACTCCCTCCAATTACATTTTTAATGGCAGATACAAAATTAGAAACCCCCCAAGCTTTCAATGTCAAGCAAGACTCTTCCTTTACCTATTTGCTTTTTGTGGGGTTTTCCCCTATATTTGGGGTTTTGGGGTTTGGGTGGGTTTTTTTTTCCGTTTTAGAAGCAAGTGCAGCTTCATTGCTCTTAACCACTCCGGCAAATGTAAAAAGTTCTCCTGTACTCGAGGTATAATCATTTGCCTGTCATTATGAGGCATGAGTTTCGATCCCAGCTGAATGGAACCGCTGATTCAAGAAGCCCCAGCAGCCTTACCTGCACGCTCAATCACACGCTCAATTTTAATCCAAGAGGCATCCAGCTCCTTGGCAAATTGATGGGCAGCTCTGTTTGGGTCCTCCCAAGTTTCAGGGTCAGTGTAGGTTTCGGTGCCTGGAAATTTAACTGTAATGATGCAAGAAAGCATGACTGTGATGAAGCAAAGGCATTTATTGGGCAGTCAGCCCAGGATTGCCATTATGCAGAGTGCTCCTTGGAAGAGTGAACCTGCTTCCACACTGCCTGAGTCGGAGCTACTCCGAGAGACAACTTTAGTTTTAGGCATCATCTGCAAGCAGGCTGACACAAGTACACAGTCCCATCTCTAAAAATTACTAACATTAGCACTTGCATCTCCACTTTAAAGTGAAAGAAGTAATAAATATTAAATAGTGCTCAATGGAATAGAATGCAGGGGTTGAGTGAGAGTGAAAACAAAGCAGAGGAAGGGGTAGAAGAGCATCAAAGGAGGTGTAAGGACATTTTCTGAGTAAGGACAGCTTATTCTCTTTTCTTAAGTTGTGTAAGCAGCATTTCTTTCTATTATCTTTGTTTTCTATCGGGATTTGAAGGGCTACTCCAACTACTTTAATTTGCTTAAGCTATCGACTATAATAATATTTACAGACTGTGGCAATAGTCAAGCTAAACTATTCACAGCACCCAGAGCTTATATCCTTCGGTACATTTCTTGCATTACAATACGAACATGAGAAACACTTCCGGTCAACGTTTAAAGCCGCAGGAAGGAAAAGTGAGCTCTGTGGCACAATTATTCCCTTTCTCAAACACCTAAGTTAATAATATGCAGCAACTTGGTTTATGCTCCCTCTTTCTCCAGTGTAGCACTTAGTGCAACTCAGGTAGTGTAGCGCTCTGGCCAGCACATAGTTTTTTCCCTTATTTTGCTGCTGATTCAGGAAAATTATTGTTTACCCTTCTGGTGAAAGCAGAAACTTCTGATGAAAGTACAGCAACCCTGGAAATCTATTCACCAAGCAATTCATAGGAAATAAATTTAACTCTACTAATCGATATCCTGATATACAAGAATAGGATAAAAATTCAATACAAAACATAAATAATTTATGATTGCTTTTCATTGAACATAAAATATTTTAGATTTTAAAATATGTTGAAAAATAGCTTATTAATGATGTGTATTCGTGTTTCACGTGGCATAACTGAGGAAAAAAACCTCAAAACTCTCATTAAAAGGAAAAAAACTGCAGAAATTGTTTGAGCAGTGTAATGAATTTACATCCAGAGAAATTATCTGATATTTTGCCCAGATGTTATCAGTCATATTAGGTATTTCAGTAGATGTTCTTCCAATTGTAATGATAATGCTACAATTTTTTATATTATAAATATGTATTTTGTAAAACAAAAATGACCAGGGAAAGGAGAAGAAAGCAGTAGGTTAACCTCTTACAATCGTACTTTCAGGCAGGGAGGTGGGGAAGAGCCTTCCTCTTGTGTTCATGATAAGGTGCCTGGGTTGGAGGTAACCGCGTGAATCTCCAATGGGCCTCTGATAGTTCTTTGTTCAGTGTCTCATAAAACATTTTGCCAGGCCAAGGCTATCCTGGCATACCAACACGAGATAGTGCTAGCCTGGATTGGAAGACCTTGATAGAAGAAAATGGTAGGAGGAAACTAAATATACATCTAAATTGCTTGACTAAACTGCTCCATTGTACTTGTATCTTTAGCTTAAAACTTGAGGTCACAGAGGATTGAGGGGGGATTGAAATGAAATGAATGATAGATTATTAAATACAGTGCTTTAAAACCTGCTTTAAAAAATGGTTAGTGTAAGTTTTTGTCTTAACTGTTTAATGTAACTAATGTTTTTGAAAATCCAATCCAGTACCTCCACACAGAAGAAGGTTGTCTAGAACTTACGGAGTAAAAGGACATCAGTCTGGTGTTCACAGCTCTGCGACCAAGCTGGTGACCACCGCAGTGGGTTGTGTCTCATTCTCTGCATGATTACCAAAGAAAATTAATTAAGCTTTCAATTAACAGACGATGAAAAATCAGCTTGCCTAAGAGTGACTTACATTTGGTGCTTTGATTTTAAAGAGATTCCGTATGCTAACTGTTTTGACTCCTTTGCTGGAGAACCAGGTTTTCTTGAAAGTAAAATGAGGGAAACGAGGGAAGTCTCACCATTTCTGGATCAACTGTTAATCAGTAGAAGAGGATTTCATATTAATTCATCTGCACTTTCACTGAAACAAAATATGTCACAGAAAATTGATACGAGGAAAGGAATTATTTAGCCAGTATATTGCTTTTGTTTATGTGCTGAAATACAAGAATACACAGTTGATCTTTTCCCTCAAGGACATAATAGGTATTTAAAAATCAAAGGAGCAACTCTTTCATGTCCTGAACAGATGCAAGCTTATAAGTATCTTTGCAAAGTGCATGATAAACAATTTTTATCTACTATTTTCCACCTTTCTCGCACAGATTATGAATTGATCGACTAAAGCTGCAATAATGTCACTACTTATTTAATACTCGCTGAATTTTAAACAAATCTATTTAGGTAGCAGCACACTTAAACTCAGGAAGCACGAACAAATACCAGCTGATCTGATTTTTTCAGGGCAAAATCAGTTTGCTACATAGTTCAAAACACTTACAATGAAGGTAAAGTTCTTCATCCCCTTCTTGATCAGCTTTGCTATAGCCACAATGCCCTGAAAAGAAAGACACCATTTTAGCGGTAAATAATGATTTACTTCCTCATATCTAAAGTCCTGACAACATCAGTTCTGCAGGCTGGGATTTTCAGGCACTGAGCACCTAACTCTTCTTAGCCCTTTGAAAGCTTCAGCTATAATTCTTTTGACAGCAGAGTTTTAAATTAATCACAAACAGTTGCAATCAAAAGGCTTTTGTATCAAATACCAGTTGGGACAGGTTCTAAAGAGAAAAATCTAGTTCTGTTGAAAAGCTTCTACGGATAAAACAGAAGACTAAAGAACTTAAAAATCGAACACTGTTTTACATGAGGGTATTCTTAAACTTACTGCTGTGCCTCTTTTTCTCGAATGTAAAGTCATTTAAAGGCGGATCAGATAAAGTGTCATATTTCTCCACATGAAAAAACATGAACAGAAAAAGGGACTTTGAGGAGTACAGGTAAAGAACCTGCTGGAGACTCCTTTTACAGCAGATTTACATAGGACAAAAAGAACATCTTGATTTAAGTGTGTCTTGCCAAAGTAAGAGGATGAACTCTATAATCGATAACAGGATTCAAATGAAAACTGTCTTTACTAAAAATTACTTCTGTTTCAGTTTTGCAAATTACCATCTCAGGTTAGGCAATATCTCAGGAGTTCACACGAGCGGAGTCAGATGCGGTTATGCTACGCAGGTGCAATACCTTCCCCCGACGATGAATCCAAACACCGTGAAGACCAGAATGATGGTTCTGCCACAGCAACCACGGATTCTGCTCACTGGAAACAGCTGTGGCTACAAAACACAGCACATAGCAGAGATTAGTTTAAAATTATTCCCTACAAAGGAACTGCAAAAATTAAGTCAGCCTTCAGGAACTGTAGACTGTTAGTTTACCTTTTCAGTTGCCTGAAACTACGAAATTGATAAGGCTAGTGTAAAGAAGGGCCTTCAAAGGAAATTCATGCCAAATGTTCCACGAGTTAATGATTGTCTACACAGAATAAAAAGGAGATGTGATGGAATCAGCTTGGTCAAAGTGGTATTAGCCATTCGATGAAAGCCGAGCACCAGCCACTTCACTCCCTCCTACTGCTGTGTGGCTTTCTGTGTTACTCAATTGTTGACTCCTTCCCTATCCAGGGAAGACCTGATATCCCTGTAAGGGAGGATAGCAGGAGAAGAACCCCTCAGGACCTCTGTTCCTAGCCTCTCCCCTAAAACTGGTTGATATGGGCTTTGATGGTACCCAAGCAATTAGCATCTTAACCATAAGAAGAAAGGTTTGAGATCAAACACTATCAAATAAGAGAGAGTTCCTCGTTAGCAGTTTCTTCTCTCTTACTGCTATTAATCGTTGTAAATCACTATTATCACTTACCATTTCTTCTGTAGCAATGAAAGGCGCTTCCACATATACAAAATTGAATTCTCCATGCCTCAGAGAACTTAGATGCTAAAACAGCCACACATTATTAATCACTGCTATTAATTATTGCAAATATATGTATGTCACATCCAAGGTGAACTGAGGATGTAAAAACTTAACTTGAGAAACCTCAAGGGTTGTTAAATACATTGCTTGCCTGACATCTAATGAGGGTGGCTGCGTACTCAGTCGCATTCAATGAGCAAGCTCTATTAAACTCTGTGCTGATTGCCAACAGCAAGAATCTGGCTCAAGACATTGAGAATAAAGGAGGAGACAGCAGATGACGAGCAAGGAACTGTGAAAGTGTGAATCATCAGCAAGAGATAAATAGCAAAAAAAGGAACCCTGGATTACCTGCATTGTAAGACGGTATATGAATGTCTACATGGGGATTTTATGATTCCACATAATCTAGATTCCTCTTGCAGTCCTCAGAGGTTCCCATAGAAACAAACAAACTAGTCTTTTTTTTCCTCTGTCTCGGAAAAAGCCAGCCAGTCAACATGATTTATTTGTCACTGACACGGAACTGCATCAGCCGCTTCTTCCTGCTCCCCCTCCCTCCCCCAAGCAGACCGATCCCCAACATGGGAATGGCAAATATATATAAAATACAGAATTTCTTAAAACTGTTCCCCTCCTCTCTTTGAAGCTTATGCAACCTGACTCGGAAGTCAAGAAAAAAGACAGCATCATACCACAATGGCCCAAAAGCTGTGCACATCTAACAAGAGCTTGGAAAAAATACCCACCCTGGCCTGTCATCTAATGCAGCAGCCAAGTTGAGTGCATGGAGATTGGCATATGTGAGGTGGGGTGCTCTGCATAAGTGCCACAGAGATTTGGGTACTGACACGTTCTGGAGGAAAGGCCGAGGATGTTATTAGGTTTTTGGAAAATACCTGGGACATGGTGCAACTGGCAGCTGGTAAGACATGTGGGATGCAACGTACGATGTCCTTTTACCTCTATTTCAAAAAAAAAGAGAGAAAAACTGTCTGAGCGTGGGCACTGGCTCGTATGAATTCAGGGACAGCAGCCTAAGACATCTTCCTGTGTTCGCATCTTCTGTGCTATTTCTCCTTTCCGTGTGATGAACTCAGTCTGTTGGCATGAGGGTGAATCAGAACCCAGCTTCTGGAATGATCCCGGTGGCTTTAGCCAAAGCAAAGATGCTAGAGCATCCTAGAGGGATGGCTTTGGGTGAAGACGATCCTTTCAGGGGATGCATGGCATAGCTGCCTGTTCACTGGTGCTGCCGCAACAATGGGTTGGCGGGGATCCACCGTCAGGACAGGGAAGTTTGCCCCTTACCTCTGCTTAAGCTGTGCTTAAGTGAGCAATGCTTAATTTAAAGAAGTTAAAAACCACTTTTAGGTATAGCGTTGGAGGATGGGGGAGGGATACCCAAATACCCTGGAGGATTAAAAATGGAAGCTCGGCCATAAAATCTGTGCTGCTCTTCCAGTGACATTTTCTCATGCAAGCAGTCTGAAACGACGATGATTTGCAGAAGAGAATTCCTGAGAAGTCACCGTGAAAGCTTTAACGTAGATTGGATTAATGTAGGCCAAATATCACTTTCTTAAATATTGATCTTTATGCATTCTATAAAAATTTGGAGTAGCGTTATTTCAGACATTAGGAATACATTTTATGCCTGCATATTACTTCATCCTTTCTTGATTTAAACCAGTTTCATGGCAAAAGGAAAAAGGAAAGTATCTTCATGCCGGGTTTACGCTGAGTCCTTTCAGTTTTACAGGGAGAGCCGTAACAAGCGGCAAACCCCTTTAATTACAGAAAACCCAGGATGATCTTTAGATCCACTGGCTACGAGTCATTTGACATAACTTTTCAATAGTTCAGTGGGTCAAAAGATAAAATTGCCACTTAAGTGCTATGCTAAGTGATATGCTATGGATTTATATTTTCTTCCTGAGAGGCTTGTGTCTTTAATAACCGGCAATGATTACAACAAAAAAATACAATGAATTAACTATTTTGATCTGTGGCAAACACTGTCTAGAGTAGAAGTAACCTGCCTTTATGAAGATTTTCCACTTCATCGAATTCAAAGTTTTACATAAACGTCAATGGGATGCCCAACATGTATGATCTATGCAAAGACAGGTATAAAACAGGCATGTTTTACATATCAGTTAATATTAACATAAGGGACATTGTTCCGTAAATATTGAGAAGTGGCCATGTAGTTTCTATCACAATTCAGAAACTGGAGGGTAATCCAAAAATCTACTTAATCAACAGCACCGACTAAAAGGTGCCGACCAGTCAAAGTGCTAGAAGAAATTTGGGTAGGCAACATAACTAGCTGACTGCGAGGATCACAGTATGTATTTTCTTGCATATATATTGTGGTGTGCGTGTGTATGTATATATAACTCTCACTATATATATTCTTAAAATACTTTGACATATGTAAAGGCCGTGTTCAGAAATCCATTGGAAGAATAAGAAAACTCTTAACGGTAGCATAACGCTGGTTACTGCTGACCTATACGTACTTGAGGTATATTTCCTAAGCGGGATCCAATAAAAATCTTCTTTTAAAATGTTATTGTAAGACTAATTTGATTAGCCTGCAAGTTCTGATAAAACTATAAATAAAATATGAGAAACAAACAGTTTTGTGTCAAACAATTCTAGAAGACTTTAATGGAATTTATTATCTTTCTCCCAACATTTTAATTATTTCCTGAAAACCATATATGGAAAATTGTGAGTGCTTATCCTTGATGGGAATGCTATTCTATAATGTTCTCTCAGGATAATGGACATTTACATGGAACATTAACTTTTAACAATTTCTTCAATGAAAGTGCAGGACATCTTACATGATGTCAAAACCCAAAGCTGGCCTTTGACGAGAGAAAGAGCTGCTGTATATACTGGCCAAGTAATGTTGCTGGTTTAGATGCAGGATTTCATCACCTGAGACAGAAGAAAGGTACATGAGCATGGTTGGCAATGCACTTATTCTAGGATTTCCTAGTCTTACAAATGTAGACTGAACTCCAGCTAAGACTGTTTACCACTGCAACTATCTTTACTAATCTTAGTGGCTACCAGTGTGCTTACATTCAGTCTAGAAAAAATAATCAGGCAATTGAGGAAATGTTGGGGAAACATTTTGGTCTATTAGTTTTAAACCGCTATAGACAATAAATTAGATTTAACACTTTCAGTAGAAGGATGAAACGAAGGGCCATGGACAGTGGTGACAGGGGGCATCACCTTGATCAATCACGGCCCCCAGTCCCAATTCCCCCCAGCCCTAGAGGGGTGCAGAGGGAGGGAAGGTGGGATGAAGGAGGGTCCCTGCGGTCTGTGCGAGAAGTCAGGCTGAATTTCAGAAGAGTTTGGGATCTCTGCTGCCTCTCCCAGCCACAGATTCTGCCTGCGTTCATTGGAGCAGTTGCTGAGTCACATCCCACTGCCTTCCCTGCAGACGTGGGGACACTTTTTCAGCCCTCGCCTTCTGTTCTCAGCTCCTTGGCTGTTCATCCATCACTGCCAGCACTGATTCCGACGGCAGCTCACCTTGGCTCCTCTGGAAGTACCCAGCAGCACCTAAATGTGTGGAAGAGGCACCTAAGCAACCCAGAACAGGCCCTCTGGAAGCTTCTTCTTCCCACTTTTTTTCCTCTCCTGACATGAATAGGTGACTTAGGAGAAAGCTTCCCTTCCCAGGGCCCTCCCGCATTTCTTCTGTGCAGCTCTGAGGATGCACAACGGTATTGACACAGGAAAGCTCTTGTCACCCTCGATACCAGAGGATTCACTGACTCCACAGCAGAGAATTTGACTCTCATGATGGTGGAGAATTAATTAATTCCCTGGAAGTATCTGCCCTCAAAAACGCTCTTTCAGGGTCAGTGATGTCAGTCCCTTAGGGAGAAGGCTGCTTCACGTTTGCTCTCAGCACAAATTCCAAGAAGGCTCTCACCAGCCAGAAGTGCTGCACAAAGCCTCCTCCTCCATAACTGCGCTGCTGGGAATGGGACCAGGGCTCCAACTAAAGGACTTGGGAGCACAGACCCTGTAACAGAACAGACTTTGGCCAACTGGGCCTGAGTCACCCTGTGTTTTCTGTGCTGCTCGGAGCTTCACAAATGAAATTTTTGGTAGATAAAGTCATGGAAAGAACATTCCGCGTCTACAGAACTGGCTGGTAAGGAATCTGAAATGGATGGCACAGGTGCGATAGCGTTGATCATCGGAGGAGAAGGGGAAAAATATCTGCTTTCTAATAAATGTAATGACCCGAACGCACTGACCTGTCCCAGATGCTGGATACTGCCCTCACTTCTCCCCCTTTCCGTCAATTTTGGGGACCTGCACAGCCTCCTGCAGGCCACGCTCCAGCACCTGGGCCTGCAGGACCTGCCTGTCCAGGCGTTGGGGCACAGCACAATGCCCCTCCCGAGGAGCACCCAGAGCCTGGTGTCCCCCAGCAAAGAAGGGCAACAGGGTGGAGGCCCTGGGACAAAGCTTGAGGCCCTTGAAGGACGCGCTGCCGGGCACAGCGAGCAGCCTCCAAGTCGCCTCTGTGGGGCAGCTGGAGAAGGACCCGAACGAGAGGAGCATCTCCAAGGTGAGGCTCTGCCCGGTGCCCTGGGTGCTCCCCTGCAAGACTCCTGCTTCTCCAGGGTCCGCACTGTCCCTGTGCTGCCCTCAGACCAAGGTCTGGTTTAGACCAAGCTCACAGCGCTGTGTGGAGCTGTGCTGCTGGTGGGGCTGGACACTGTGCTGCCTGGAAGCTCTGTGCTGGCCATAGTAGGGCTGGAGATCCTGGTCCCCAGGGACCCTCCCCTGGGGCTCACCCCTGCCACCCTTCTCTCCCAGGCTCTCCTTGAGGAGATCACTCAATGAAGGCAGCGCAGGACCACATGGAATCAGAAATCGAGGAGATCCAGGAGGCACTTGGCTCAGCGAGCTTGGTGCCCCCAGGATGGAGCTGAGCCCTCCCTGCCTCCACCCATCCCCCTGCCACCCCAACCCCACCTGTATGGGCCGGCTGAGCCCTGCACCCCTTCCTTCCCAGAAGAGGCTGGAGGACAGGCAGAGGCTCTTCCCAGCAGACAGAGACTGGGGAAATGTTGGAGGGCGACCTGGGCTCTGTCCTCACCTCCGCAGGGCTGCTTCTAAACCTGCTGCCCTTTGCCTCCTCTTCCCAGCAGAGCAGTACTGCAATCATAGTAAAGCTTTAGGCACATGGGCAGAGCAGTTGAGCGAATCACTTTAATAGTTTTAGTGTATGAATGCAGCCTGATAAATAAGGAAAAAATATAAAGAGACTTCTAAAACAATAAAGTTTGGCTTTTGCTCACAAACTTTTGAATGTCGTGTCCGTCCTAACAATGACATTACATTGATAACTGTGATCCTAAATATTCCAGAGAAGATCAAAAATTAATCGAAGATTTAGGGGGGAAAGGTAGGAGAAGGGCAGTGGGCAAAGACTCCGCAAGGGAAAATAATAATACCGTCTACAATATTATGGGCCATAATTATGGCAGAGCATGGAAAGATGCATTGGGGAACAGAGGCCCTGTATAAATATTTAAATCAAAATATAGTTGTTCACAACCTATATACCACCATGAAGGAAGTAACTCAACAGTGTGAAATATGTCCAAAACCAAATCCTCCAGTAAACTGGAAGACTAAATTAGGACAAATAGGAAAAGGAAATCACCCAGGGAAGCACTGTCAAATTGATTTCACGGAATTGCCAAAGAAAGACAGGTATAGGTATTTATTTGTTTTAACCGATACCTTTTCAGGATGGCCACAAGCTTTCCCTTGCCAAACTAATAAATCGAGAGAGGTAACTAAAGTATTGTAACAAGAAATAATACCAAGGTTTGGGGTCCCAGCAATAATATCTTCGGACCAAGGGCCCCATTTCATTGCAAAAACTGTTCAGCAAGTTAGTAAAGTATTGGGAACAGACTGGCAGTTACATACACCTTACAAACCACAAGCAAGTGGCCAGGTGGAAAAGACGAGCCACTTGATTAAGTTGCAGATTCTAAAATGGGGTCAAGAAGCATTGCCCTGGCCTCAGTCGTTCCTTTGGCCCTAGTGAGAATTAGAATGAAGCCAAGGGCCAAGGAAGGATTGAGTCCCTTTGAAATACTATACAGCAGAACTTATGATATACAAATGGGTACAACACCACAAATTGGAAATGAGATGTTGTCTGAATATGTGATAAGTTTACAAAAACAACTCCAAAAGATTGAAAGACAGGTTTCGGGAACTCGAGCGAGAGATCTTGATGGGCCAATTCATAATATTGTGCCAGGTGTTTATGTATATGTCAGATCTATTTCAGACTCATCTTTAGAACCAAAGTAAGAAGGACCCTTTCAAGTTCTACTAACATCTCATACTGCAGCCAGGATTTAGGAACAAGCATGATGGATACATCATACCAGAATCAAGAAAGCTCCTACCCCTAAAAGCTCTGAATCCAGCGAAAGGATGGAAAATAACTGTGTTTGTCGTACTGGAATTATAGGTAGAAATAGTGATTGCTTGGGAACAGAACTCATATGTAAAGATGACCAAATCCATAGCAAGCCATCTTAATCATTCAGATTGTTGGGTGTGTACAGCTCTTCCCAGAGGAAGTCCGGGGTTGCCTTTGTTTGGAATATTATCTACAAATTTTACTTTGAATGCCTGGAATAAGACTCACTGTACCCTTGGAAAGGATGTGCAGAAAAAGAAGGGGCCCAAATTTGATTTACAAACGTGGAACCAGAAAAATATAATATACCTAAAAAACCAAACAGGAGGCCAAAATGTGGGGACATTTGAATCACTTAGAAATCTAAATGTAACCCTCAAAGAGAATAAGAAGAAAGGCAAACACAAGTTATTCTATCTAAGTAAGAGAACTGAGCAATGTAAGCTGGGTCCTGGATTTCGGTGACTTTGTGGGGATGGATGGGCCAGAAGGAGTCTACCTGTCAATTGGACAGGAACACGTGCGGGAGGATTCCTGATGACCCAGAGTAAAATATTCAATTGATCAGAGATCCCTAGTGGTATAATAAGGTCATCATGGAAAAGAATAAGACGAGGAACTATCCCTGTAGCACAAAGGCCAACCGCTTATCATAGCTTTGCAAGGTGGTTCCTCCCCTGGCTAGCAGTTAGTGAACTTGAAAAAGCAATAGTAAACATCTCGGCAGAAATGGAAGTCATAACCAACCACACTGAAGATGCCCTTGCAGCTCTCCAAAGTGAGGTAACCTTCTTGGGTAAAGTTGTGCAACAAAACCAAATGGTTCTGGATATGCTAACCGCACAACTAGGAGGGGTATGTAGCTTGATAAATACAAATTGTTGCACTTATATTGATATATTGCAGGAAGAGTGATAAAAGATATAGATGAAATTTGGAAACAGGCCAAAGTCTTGCATGGTGTAACCTTAGATGATACCTCATATGGGTTTTCAGAACTGTGGCAAAAACTAACTTCTTGGTTACCTAATTTTACTAGGCTGATACAATTATTTGTTGCTATGACAGTTATGATCATATTAGGAATTCTAATCTGTCTTATGTTGCAATGTTTTAAGCATTTTGTTTGACTACTTGAGGAAATTGTATTATGTAGGCAAAAGAATTTGCTTAGGATAAAGGAAAGGGGGGAACTTTTGTTAAAAGTTATAAGTTTGAATTAATTAAAATATAGAATTCTGACATAGAGGTCTTTTTAATGGGGTGGTGACTGTATCTGGACCACACTAGAGACCCCTAGGACTGTCTAGGACTCCCAGAACCCTTCTAGAGCCCTCTATGACCCCTTTAGGGCTTTGCAGGTCCCATCTTGGTCCCACAGAATCCCTCTAGGGTCCCCCAGGACTCCTCTTGGACCCCCCAGGACCCCTCTAGAGCCCCCTAGGACCCTTCTAGGACTCCCATGACCCATCAAGAGCCCCCAAGGACTCCTTAGGAGATTCCCAGGAGCTCCCTAGGCCACGCAGGACCCCTCTCAGTCCTCCAAGACCCCACTAGAGCCCCCTAGGACTCTTCTAGGAACTCTAGAAATCCTCAAGAGCCCCCTGGGACACCTCTAGGGCCTTTCAGGACCCCTCTAGGATCCTCCAGACTCCTCTAGAGCGACCCAGGACCCATCTAGGACCCTCAGAACCCCTGAGGAGTCCCATGTGATCCCTTTAAGGCCTTTCAGAACCCCTCTAGGACCCTCAGGACTCATCTAGAGCCACCCAGAACCCCTTTAGGGACCCTCAGAACTCCATCTAGGACCCCCAGGACCTGACTAGAGCCCCCTAGGTCCTGTTTAAATCTTACCAGGACCCATCTAAGGCCCCCTAGGACCTCTCTAGGACACTCTGAACCCCCTGAGAGCTTCCTTGGACCCCTTTAGGGCCTTCTAGGGCCCCTCTTGGACCCGCAAGACCCCTCTAGAGCCCCACAAGACCCCTCTAGAAACCTCAGGAACCCTCTGGAGCCACCCAGCAACCCTCTAGGTCCCCCAGAACCCGACTACAACCTCCTAGGAACCCTCTAGGAACCCCAGGACCCCTCAGTAGCCCCCAGGAATCCATTTAGAGCCTTCTAGGACTTCTCTTGGACTTGCAGACCCATCTAGAGCTCCACAGGACCCCTCTTAGACACTCAGGATCCCTCGAGAGCCACACAGGACCCCTTTAGGACCTTCCAGGACCCCTCTATGGACCTGCAGGACCCCTCTATGATTCTATGATCCACTGGAGCAGGCTGCTCAGGGAAGCAGTGGAGTCCCCATCCCTGGAGAGATTTAAAGATATGTAGATATGATGTTTAGAAGGGTAATTTAATGGTGGAGTGGGAATATTAGGTTTATGGTTGGACTCCATGATGTTAAGGGTCTTTTCCAACCTAAATTATTCTATGATCCTATGTCTGCATTGCTTTTACTTCAGTTCTCTTAAAACCTGTGAAAAGACTCAATGAATGAGATCTTGCATAAAAAACCCTCTTAGTAATGAACTGAAAATATGCTTATTGCTTTTTCTAATATTGATATTCAACACTAACTCTCTTCAAGAATTTGGACTTTCAAAATCTGCTTTTCCTCTCTACTTTCTAATGAACAAAATCACTTCTTTCACTTCCAAAAGCAAAGATTTTTCACACTAAAAGAGATTTGTCCAAGTAAGATGGCCCTAAAATAACCCAGATACGATCCCAGGTGCCGAGTGTCAGTTGTCACACGGTGTGGGGTGTCCAGCAGCAATTCCAGCTAGTTGCTGCAGATGGCAGGCACTGACAGGCATGTGAGGCTGCAGCGAGCTGTGGTTCGTGGAGGGGGTGAGGGGAGAAAAGGAGCAGGATGTGTTTTAAGAGCATCCCTAAGTAATGTGTAGGTATGATAAAAGCTCTGAAAAAGGCAAGTTTGCAGCATACAAAAAAGAAGGATGCTCACCCCGGAGGGACGAAACCTCCTACTGAAAAACAAACCAAATCACTTATTTTTTTCCTGTTGGACAGTAACTAATTTCAATCCAATTATTTATTTCAGAGGAATAAAGAAACTAGCATGGCTGAAAACCATACACAAACCACCCTGGCCCTGGTAGCTCTGTAGAAGCTGTGCTGTTGGGGTTAGGGTGGCTTTGAAGATGAGTGGTTGGTTAAAGGAAAGACAAACAAGCCTCAAAGGCACACCACCCCCCTAGACCTGATAGCATCCTTTAACCACTTCAAAAGAGTGCAGGGCTGTTTGATATTCACTTTTCCTCCTTGAATTTGGAAACATGTAAACAGAGTGCTGGGCCAGCAGCCTTGAGCTGAATGTTGGATTGCAGAGGGAAGTGGGAGGTGTCCAAGCACAGCTGGCCTGGCTGCTGTCAAACAAGAACCCCTTGCTGGTCCTGGCCCTGCAGATCAAACAAAAGATATAGCCCCTTGGGGAATATATGGCCATACACACTGGGGATCTTCCTGGCCTGGCACAAGGTCACTAGATAGGATTTCGTACCAGACTCCTCTGCAAGCTGTTGAGATTTTGCTGCAATTCTTGTGTTGTCCAGCTTCTCCAACTGACCCAACTGGACCCAACTCCAGCTTCTCCAACTGGAATTTGCTGTGAATACATGCAGTCCTCTGCCTTCTCAATGAGGAGCATGTTTTAAACAGCCAAAGAAGAGAAACCAAAAACCATAGGTCTACAGGATGCAAATCCAGGAAGAAAGCAAAAATAACCCAGTTTATTATTTTTAGGTTAGGGAGAAGTTTATGAAACATCTCACAGTTTGGGTGCCTGACTCATGATACTTAAACGCTTGAGGATCACAGAATCATAGAATAGTTTGGGTTGAAAAGGACCTTGAAGATCATTCAGTCCCAACACCCCTGCCATGGGCAGGGACACCTCCCACTAGATCAGGCTGCCCAAGGCCCATCCAGCCTGGCCTTAAACACCTCCAGGGAGGATGAAAAACCTATAATTATTTACCACTGGAAAAATCAAAGAAAACACCAGTTTTCATAAACCTCAAGCTTCAGGACGTAAGCCAATCTCTGCTTGCACTCACAGCTCTTTTTGAAGCAGGTTATTTTAGAAAGGCTCTTTACGGAAATCCCTCTGAAACACCTTGTCCTGATGGCTGGCAGGATGGCAAACAAGAGCAAACGAGGCACCAGTCAGATGGCTTAGCTGTTCCTCCAGTAGGCAAGTGCTGGCCGACACGTGGTCAGCAAAACTTGTGAAAAATTCTTCCACAGGCTCAGTGAAGCCACCCCTGACAATCCTGTCATGTCACCACTTCTGTTAGAAAATAAGAGGGGAGAGGGAAATACTTTGCCTGAGCTTCTGTGGGAGCTTCTGTGAGTAGATATTATACTCCTGAGCCCTTCACCAAGAGAAATTTCTCATCATACCACAAGCTCTCTCTCCACAGCCATCACTCAACCTGCTAGCCTGCCTTTAAAGTAGGTCTCACAGGATTTTTGCAACAGTTACTGCTCTGCAAAAGAAACTCCTGTTACCTTCCTGCCCTTGCTCTGCTCTCCATTTGGATCCCACCTCCTCCCTTCTTGCTTAAAATTAGGGTCACTTTGCCCATTTTACTGACAATGCAGAGCAGGGCTTGTACTGCTAGCGGAAAGACTCCAGGGACAGAAAAGCTAAGGAAAAAACATCTTTGGTTAGTGACATCTTTCCCTCCCCTGAATTCTCAACATTCAGGTGGGATGAGCTTCCAGGCTCATCTCTGAATTTAGCCACTTGTGCAAACAGGGCTCCACTGCAAAGCAAAGGAGATGGTGGAAAACGAGATCTAAAGGCTCCTTCCCAAGTGCTCTCAGGCTTCTTCCCTTTACTTTATGAGGGTGCCTTACATGAAAAGGAATCTCACAGTTTAAAGGTCGGGCCAGTCTGCAGCTTGTTGTGAAAGGCTCCCCATGAAAGCTTCAGTAGTAAGTGAGTGGTGGGGTGGAGATGGCATCTGTGCAGCCCCTCCGTGCTATTGTCTCTGAATAGGTTTGGAAGCTGCTTCCACGAAGAGCTGAGCTTTTCTCCATCTCTGCTACTGACTTCTCCCACTTTCATGTTTTGTACTTCAGAGCCGTGCTGCTTCACTAGCCAGGTCAGGACAAGGTCAGGACTTGTGACATGAGGTTAATGTAGTTGTTAAGTAACAACACGGGTCTTTTCAATGGCATGACTATTCCATCCCTCCTTCTCCCAGACACACACAGGCTTTCTGTCTCTGGGCTGAAGCCTCAGCTGAATGAATACCTGTGTAAGGGCAATCATGGGAGTCTCTTGGACAATGTGCAGTGCAGTTACACATATTTCAATTACCACACACCCTGGAAAATAAGGGATTTAATAAGTAGCATTGAAAGATTTCAAATTGCTTTAAACAATTGGGCAAATATTGTGACTACCTTTTGATAGCTGCAACTGAATAATAAATACTGACTGTAGTTGACAGTGCATTTTGAACAGGAACAGAAAAGCGTGCATTGATCCAGACCTCTGAATTTGCTGAACACCTGCAGTATTCATTGTCTCGAAGGGAGGCTGTGTATGCTTCGCAAACATCTCAGGGGATCAGGATGAGATCTTTGGAGATGGAGATGTGAAAATGATGGAATTGTATTTCAAGCTGGCAAATCTTTGCAGTCAAAGCACTTTGATGTGGGGATTGTCTTTGGGGGATGAGAAGGAAGAGGGAGATGAAAGAAGGTTTTAGAAAGTGTCAAGCCAAGGTGCACCAAATTTTCTTTCTACCCTCTTCTGAGAAGCCACTCTTCAAAGCCACTCTTGAAACCCACTGCTGGACCAATATCTTAACAGATGTTTCCCATTTCTATTTTCTAAGCTTCAGATGATTGTACTCCATGTAGCCTGTAAATGTCTGACAGGATGCTGGGTCAGATATTGGCATCATAACATGGTACAAGGCCCCCGTTTGATAACCACATGCAAGTGTGAAAGGGGCAATAGTTAAAGCTGGGAAAGAGAAATCCTACCGACTGTCTGCTTTGCTAATGACACAGCTTTGTCTGTGTCTCTGGATTCTGAAAGGGCTCTCGAAATAGCTATTTACTTACCTCCCTTAATCTGATGAGAACCCTTTGATCTCAGCTGGATCTGACCACTCAGTTTACAAAGTACAATTAAAGACAGACAAAGCCTCTTGAAAACATATCATTCAAATTAGAAGACCCTCCAAAAGAAGGCCAGTGATCTTAAGTCAGAAACCAGAAATTTTAATGTCTAAGATTCTGAATCAAGATTGCCCCTGAAAGGAGAAAGGGGCTGAGGCAAGCTGTACTGGATATCTGGCTCTAAATACCAATCAGAGTAGCAAGACAAAGCAAACCAAACAGTACAACTTCCCTCTGAGAAACGAAAATCCAAGTCTCTTACTTTAACAGACTTCTCTATCTGCAATAACCACACTAGCAAACTTCTACTACTGAGTATGTTGAATTTGTAAAGCACCAGGTATTTCACAGCTGCATTTCAGTTAGACAGAGCTATCAGGAAAAGACAGCAGACCTCGTTCCTCCAGAAATGTATTTCAAATTTCAAACCATTTTGAAATTGTTATTATTGTCAGAATTGGGAATACAAAGCAATTTGAGGCTGCAGTGTTGGCTGCAAAACTATGGCTTAACATTCATAGCCAACACTAACCAGCAGAAATCAGAAACATCCAGAGCTGAATTCCACTTTGATGCAAGCGCCTCTGGAGAGAGCTGTACTCAAGAAATGGTGTCTCATAAGGTGATACATCTAAGCAGAGCTCTCCTGTTCACCAGAGATCTCCCAGGTGTCCAGGACAGGAAAGGAAATGAAGCAGCGTTTTTTTTTCTCTTCAATTCAGTTGTAACCTAATTGATGGGTGTGGTAGTGAAGCTATAGAACGGGTCCCAGAGGACCAGCACCACTCAAGCACTGCTCTGCTTTTGTTTCAGACCTCCAAAGGACTATTTGAGATGAACAGAGAAAATAAATACATTAAATTATGACGTTGTGTACAGTCTAAAGGGTTAATTCAGAATAACTTTCATGTTGCATTTTCAGTGATAGCTTTATTGTTCTAGATGGGTGTCATGTTTTAAGGAAACCAGAGGTACCAGGTTTTACTTCAGACACTTGTCACTAAAGTAGCTTTAAAAGCAACTGCCATGGTTTATGTGGGTTTCCATGAACTTCCAGCAGCTGTCCAGTTATAAAGCAGCCTACAGAACATCTGTGAGAGACCCCTAAGAAAGCAGTTGGTTCCTGTATGCCACAGATGGGTAGACAGCAGGCGAGTTATTCACAGCAGGACAATTAGGGGCCTGAGGGAACCTGGGCTTTTCCTTCCTAAAGACACAGCAAACCTTTTATGAGAGGGAATGGTCAGAACTAGATATACAGCAAACTACAGTCAGCACGATCTCTATCTCCTCCTCCCAAGCTCTGCAGGGGATTTCAAGCCTTGACTTGTAGCTGCTCCTTTCTTCCAGCTACTACGCTGACTTCCCATTGCATTCCAGACTCATCAAAGGGCTCAGATCTTGGGGGTTCCTCTCAGAATTCCAACTAAGAGTGACTAAAGTAAGCCCGGATCCGCCAGGCAAGTACTACCTCTAGCCCATGGCTACATTTTCTTACCAATCTTTTCTCCAGAAGAGCAATTCTTCTCTGCCATTCACATTCTTGGTAGAGAGTAAGACAATACTCATCCTTCCCCCTTGTATTTCTGGTGCCAGATTCTTCCTGGAGCCTCTCACTGTTGATCTATGATCTCTGCAAACTATTTGTGTTGCATGTAACATGCATGGTATCAGGTGTATCAGTACATAAAACCAAATCACAGAATCACGGACTGGTTTTGGTTGGGAAAGACCTTAAGAATATTGAGTCCAACCATCGATCCAGCCCTGCTAAGTCCACCACTAGACCATGGCATGCCACTAGATCACTTAAATGATGATACGCTTTGTCCAAGTGCTAATTGTTGGGGAAGATATTTCTGTCAATATTCTAAACACCAAGCAGGGAGATAAATTACTTATGATGACCTCTGCGTATCACACTAGGATGAGAAAAAATATTAGGTAGAATAGCACTAAAGAACAAAAATGCCTCCACAGGGAACTCTATCCCTGACAGTGTTCTGTATTTGAGCACTGATATTTTGCATGGCATCTTTCATAATGTAACAAGATGTCATCAGGCCTTTGATCTACTGCTATAAAATACTTTTTATCATAGAATCATAGAATAGTTTGGGTTGGAAAGGACCTTGAAGATCATCCAGTTCCAACCCCCCTTCCATGGGCAGGGACATCTCCCATTGGATCAGGCTGTCCAATGCTCCATCCAGCCTGGCCTTGAACACCTCCAGGGATGGGGCAGACACAACTTCCCTGGGCAACCTAGGCCAGGGCCTCACCACTTCCATTGTGAAGAAATTCCTCCTTATCTCTAGCGTAAATCTGCCCCTCTCCAGTTTATACCCATGGCCCCTCATCCTATCATCACAAGCCTTTGTAAACAGTCCCTCCCAGCTTTTTTGTAGCCCCTTTCAGGTGCTGGAAGGTCACTATAAAGTCTCCTCAGAGCCTTCTCTTCTCCAGGCTAAACGTTCCCAACTCTCTCAGCCTGTCCTTGTACAGGAGGTTCTCCAGTCCTCAGATCATCTTCGTAGCCTCCTCTGGATCTATTCCAACAGCTCCATCTCCTTCTTCTGTTGAGGATTCCAGAACTGGACACAATCCTGCAGATGAGGTCTCAGAAGAGGAATAGAGGGGGAGAATCACTTCCCTCACCCTGCTGGCCACACTTCTTTTGATGCAGCCCAGGATATGGTTGGCCTCCTGGGAATACATAATGAGGAAAAATACATAGTATATATATAACAAGGAGAATTGAAGCAAGAAAATAGCTTTTAACTGTCCGTACTTTAGGTATTACCAAAATTTTGTTACTGAAATAAATTTCAAAAATTAATATCTGGAGATAAGGATAACTGGGTATCCATGCATTAAGGGAACCAGATAAGAGCTCTAGGACAGAGCCCAGTACAGAAACACGACGGCAGAGGGTACTCCTACTTCTAAGATCTCAGCACTTTGATGCTCCTGAGGTCTGAGGGATAGCTCTGGGGGACAGCAGCAGACCTTCAAGAGTAAGCAAAGGACTGAAGGGAATGAAAGAATGCCCATAGCTGCTCACCACTCTCCTGTCACTACAGAGCTTCATCAGGAGCAGCTGTGAGTAATGTAGACAGAAAAAAAGTACATATATCAACCTTTAAAAATACTGGCTAAGACAAGGACTTATAGAGTGCTTCCAAAAAGCTGCTCCTTATCCCTCAGTCTTCCAGGACAAGCAGAAGGTCATAACTATGACAAAACAGCTAGATTGATTAAGCTATCATAAATCTATTTGTTATGCTTCTGTAGCTAAAATGTTACATGAGTCCAAGTGTAAGAATATTATCAACATATTTGTGCTCATAGCAAACGGGATTGGAAAATAAACTATAGATTATATTCACGGTTTACCTACATATGCTGGTGTATTCATTGATATTAAAATAAAATCCCACAAATCTTTTCACTGAAGCAGTGACCTCACTACAAAACCTGGGGGTTGAGCTGGGCTCATTCTGCGCCAGTCCCTAATTTCCACCACAGGAGTGGATGCTGAGCTAGAAGTAGCCAGAACATTCAGCCACAAGATAGCCATTCCTCGGGGACATTAAGCACTATGATTATATTTTATTATAAAGGCAGCCTGAGAGTAGAGAGCAATAAGAAGTCATGTTTCAACTATCACATGATCTATTCCTTTATGACCAACTTGGACTTTCACTCCCGTATTTAGAGTAATACAACCTTAATTTGTCATAGTCTGACCGCACATGGCAAGAGCTCAAGGCTCTGTCTCTACCTTAGCCTCTACCTTGTATCAGACGAGGACAGGAATCTAACCTGCCTCTTCCCTTGTGACCCAGCCTTATGTGCAGTGTTGTTCCAGTAGGCAGAGAACATGCTTTTTGCGGAGGTGCTGCTGTATTGAACAACATAGGAAATCCGAATTTAAAAGTAGCAGAACTTTGTTGACCATCCAGTAATGGAAAGAAGAACAGGGAAGCATATCGGTATCAGCATTTTCATGCTTAGACAACTAAATAGAATTAATATAGCTGTCTCTTTTTTTTATTTTATTACCTTAAATGAACCAAAATACTATTTGGATTCCTCCTCCCCACCTTTGTTTTTCCTTTGGATTGCAAAAACATGATAGATATGCACTGCTCTGTGCCCTGATACATGGAAGCAACATCTTGACATCAAAAATCCCCAGAAAAAATGAATTCTCTTATGATGTACCTATGAGATAGCCTTTTAAGAAGTGGTATTCCATAACCAATATTTAATATTACAGAATTACTGAATATCAAGTTGCCTATTACCTCATTTTGAACCCTAAACACCAAATTAACTGCCACTGTAATATCACTACTGCAACAAGTGGTATCAGAGATAAATATAGCATGCCTATCTTTGACTTGGGGCTTTATCTGGCAAGCTTTTAAAAAAATTCTATATATAAACCTTCCCCTCTCCAGCAGCAAATCAAATGGTTCAGGAAGCCTTCCTTTTTGTAGAAAGCAGTACAACTGCTGGATCAGTTTTCACAGTTACCAAAGAATAAAGTACAAGCTGATGTTAACAAGAATAAGAGCAGCCCATGAGTTCTATTAAACACAGACCTTCTCTGTAGTGCTAGAGTATCTAAAGTTCTACGTGCCTCAGTTTCTATATAAATTGCAACCTGGGAGACTGCCAGGGGGCAAATATGCAAATTAATATCTGCAAACCGCTTTTTGATAATTAGAGAAAGAAATTAAAGAAAAGAAATTACGAAAGACCAAGTATTACGAGTAAAGAAGGCAAACTTGCTAGTGGACTCACCAGCAGAGGGGAAGGTCCATGGAAGATGAGGAACATGGTTAGACTAGAAATCAAACAATGTCACACGAGCTGCCAAACCAAAACAAAAGCATCTTCCACCACAGGAGAGAAATCTTGTATCCACGAGCTGGAGCAGCCAGTTGAAAATATTGTTTCTGGTAACTCATTTTGTGAGATGTATTTCCATCCTACAGTTGAAGAAATCCTTCTTAGCTAGCTAAAATCTAGTTCAAAGAGAAATAACTTGGATGTCGCTCACTAAACCAAGCATGCAGTATTTATGGGTATGGCTTTTATTATTTCTTAATATACAAGGATTATTACTTTGACCCTTGAATCTTCTGAAAGATGCAAGAAGGACAGAACTGTAAGTGAGCATTGATTTCTGGGCTTGATTAATAGATTTACTATCAGTTTCCTTCATGTCAGAAAACACACATGGATATGTACCAGATGATATTCCCAGACCAGATGGTTCTTAAGTACATCTTAAGAATGTCCCTATGAGGGGGACCAACAGTGTAGCTATTCCATTTCTTAATGAATTCAGACCATGATTTCTAATGAAAGGGAATGTTGAAGTGGGCTATGACCAAAGGAGCTGTTTTAATTTGGGTGCAAGGTATGTACTTTGATGTATACTTTATTATAGATCTGTGTTCTGTTTCCCCTGATGTCTCTTGAGGTTTTATTAAAAGTATTGTTAAAGGTACTTCTTGAGTACAGGCAGCAAGATTTGTCTTAGTGTATGCATTAACAAATTTAATTCAGGACCTCACAGGAGAGAGGGATTGATATCATCCATTGGCACGGAGTAGCCTCCTTCCGGAGCCAGATCATACAACCATAGAACCATAGAATCATAGAATCACAGAATAGTTTGGGTTGGAAGGGACCTTAGAGCCCATCCAGTTCCAACCCCCTGCCATGGGCAGGGACACCTCCCACTGGATCAGGCTGCCCAAGGCTCCATCCAACCTGGCCTGGAACACCTCCAGGGATGGGGCAGCCACCACTTCTCTGGGCAACCTGGGCCAGGGCCTCACCGCTCTCATGGTGAAGAAATTCCTCCTTATGTCCAGTCTAAATCTGCCCCTCTCCAGTTTATACCCATTGCCCTTCATCCTATCACTACAAGCCTTTGTAAACAGTCCCTCCCCAGCTTTCTTGTAGGCCCCTTTGTAGAAACGTGGTAGTCACACACAAATGAAAGCTATTCCAGTGAAGGTCTAAAGCATTTGACCGCAGTCACAGGCACGTTCTGTTTCTTGAAGTAACTGCTTCAAAGTCAGTCCTTCATTTTCCCAGTAAAAACATTTTAACCTCTGCCAGTATTCTGAAGCTCATGCAAGTATGGATGACTGAGCTGGAGGAGTTGTGCTTTACCCCAAACTCTTTTATTATGTTCAGACTGCACAGTCTTAATAACATGAGTCAAGCAAATTATTCATAGCAAAAAAAAACCTGACTTAGTAGTGCTTTTGCTAATGTTCTACGGAAGACATGTGTTTCCTTGTGTAAACTCACCATTGGAATGTGTTTAACGAGGTCCTTCTTCCTAAGTCATGCATAGCTTGAATTCAAGGCAGGCTCCTACAACCGGTCAGAACAGCCTCTCAGGGCTGCTTAGGTTGTTTGACAAGAGGAGCCTAGAAAATACCACTCAATATCCTTGTGTACAAACACAGAAAAGCTGGTTTCTGCGGATGATGACTTGAGGGCTCAGGGAGAGAACTGGCTAATATTGGAATAGACTGTACCAAATGGCGGCGCCCTTTTCTTTTTTTAACTGAACTTGCCACCACCTTCCACATCAGAATTCAGCTTAATGGGAAGAACAGCAGAGGACTTTTTCGGCGGCATCCAGCGGCAGGACGGTGACTGCTGCGGTGGGGCGGCCGCCTGAGGCGGTGGGGCGGCCGTCTGAGGCGGTGGGGCACCTCCCTCAGCCGGGAACACCCCAGGCAGACCCCGGCGGGAGCGGGGCGGGCGGCGCTCGGCTCCTGACACGCGGCAGCGGACGGTCCCGCGCGGGGCCTGACGGGAGGGGGCGGTCCCGGCAGCCACCGCGGGAGATTTAAACCGTCCCTCGGGAGCTCGGCAGAGAGGAGTGGGGCACGTTAGGGTAACGGGGCGGTTCGAGCTGGCAGGAAGGGCGCAGAGAGGGGTTGGAGGCCGGCATAAAGGACCGTTGACTATGGTGGCAACCCGGCAGAAGATTAAAACCCCTCCGAGTGCTGCAGCGAGCAGAATAGATGTTGTCCCTCCAGGCAGAGCCTCAGTGGGTCCGTGCAGCTCCCCCGGCCCTGGGCTGTAGGCAGTGCCCCCTCCCACAGCAGCTCACGCCTCTGGCACCGACTCCACTTATGGAAGCTCTGCTCGCGTAGGGGAACTACTTCGCGTGGTGTCAGAGCTGAGGGAGGAGGTGAACCATCAGGGAATGTGAGAGGGAGATGGATCACTGGAGCAGTGCCCTCTCACAAACTCAGGAGGCTGCTGGAGTTGGTGCAGCTGAGCAACTCCCACCTGCAAACTGTAAGGTTGGGGGAACAAGAGATGGGGAATGGCGTCAAGTTCCTGCCCGGTGCAGGAAACCTGCTCCCCCCACCCAGACAACAAACCCCCAGATTCCTTTGAGGAATAAATATGAAGCAATGCAGGTGGAAACCATCCCTAAGGATGAAGAAGATGGCTCTCACAGCCTAGAAACATTCCCTAGGCCGCGCCATCCTCCAAAGACCATAAAAACATCCTCAGTAAATAAGAATGATCATCTTAGGGGATTCCCTTCTAAAAGGAACGGATGGACCCATCTGCAGACGGGACCCGCTCCACAGGGAGGTCTGCTGCTTACCGGGGGTATCAGTGAAAGATGTAACTAGAAAAGTACCTTCCTTGGTGAAAGAGACAGACTACTGCCCTCTAGTAGTATGTCAAATAGGCAATGATGACTTACAGCGCAGAAAGCTGAAAGCCATCAAGAGAGACTTCAGGACTCCAGGGAGAACGGTGGAGGGCTCTGGGGCACAAGGAGTGTTTAGCTCCACCCCAGTGCTAAGGAATGAGAAGCAGAAGGTAAAGAGAAACGGTTGATTAATGACTGGCTCGGAGTCTGGTGTGATGAGAAAGGCTTTGGGTTCTTTGATCATGGAGTGACCCACCCACCCCCGGGGTTCTTACTAGGGATGGGACATGCTCGTCTCCAAGGGGGACTAAAGTCTTTACTAAAAATCTAGCGAGGCTCTTAAATATGGCTTTAAACTAGATGTGAAGGGGGAGGGGGACGAGACCAGGCTAGTCGGGAGTGAGCCTGGAAGTGGGGCTCCAGTAACTGAGAGATGGTGTGCTGGAGAGAACCGCCAGTACATCACCTCAGAGCTGGGGGTGATTATACTTGGGGACAGTAAGGATGAAACTGGCACTGTGGAGTTAGTTATTCCAAGGACCAGTCAATCGGGAATGAGCTCTATTCCCTTTATGAGGGCTGAAGGTGTGCCAGCCCAGCTGAAGTGCCTTTACACCAATGCACGCAGCATGGGCAATAAGAATGAGGAGCTGGAAGCTATTGTAGGGCAAGGTGACTACGATGCCATTGCCATCACGGAAATGTGGTGGGACTACTCATATAACTGGAGTGCAGCCATGGCGAGGTATAAACTCTTCAGGTAGGACAGGAAGGGTAGGAGAGGAGGTGGTGTAGCCCTCTATGTTAGAGAGTGCTTTGATACCCTCGAGCTCAATTACAGTGAGGAAGGGACTGAGTGCCTGTGGGTTGTTAAAGACAACTTCCTCACACAACTGGTGAATGAATCGATGAGGGAGGGTGCCCTGCTGGACCTGCTGTTTGTGAGCAGAGAAGGCCTTGGGGGGGATGTGATGGTTGGAGGACGCGTGGGACAAAGCGATCATGAGATGATAGGGTTTTCACTTCTAGGTGAGATGAAGAAGGGGATTAGCAAAACAGTCACATTAAACTTTCAGAGGGCAGACTTTGGATTGTTCAGAAGGCTGGTTAGCAAAGTCCCATGGGAGACAGTCCTTTAGGGCGAGGGAGCCCACGAGGGCTGGGCGCTCTTCAAAAATGAAATCCTAGCAGCTCAGGAGCAAGCAGTCCCCATGTTCCGGAAAAGGAGCCGGTGGGGGAAAAAACCAGCTTGGTTGAGTAGGGAGATCTTGAGAGATATCAAAAAGAAGAGGAATGTCTATGAGCTTTGGAAGAAGGGACAGGCGTCTTGGGTAGACTACAGGGAGGAAGTGAGATCGTGCAGGGAAAAAATCAGGAGGGCTAAGGCCCAACTAGAAACCAAACTGGCTAAGTCTGTAAAAGATAATAAAAAATCTTTCTACAAATACATTAACAAGAAAAGGAGGACTGGGGAGAATATTCAGTCCCTATTGGATGCAGAAGGAACAACAGTGACAAGGGATGAAGACAAGGCTGAGGTACTTAATGCCTTCTTTGCCTCAGTCTTTAATAGTAAGGGAAGTTGTTCCCCCTGTGTACAAACCCAGGAGTTAGAGGAGCAGAATGTGGCTCCCATGATCCAAGAGGAGGTGGTTAGAGACTTGCTTGCCCAGCTAGACACCCACAAGTCTATGGGGCTGGATGGGATCCACCCAAGAGTACTCAAGGAGCTGGCGCATATCCTATCAAAACCCTTTTCCATTATCTTCCAGCGGTCCTGGCTGACTGGGAAGTTCCACTTGACTGGAGGCTGGCTAATGTTGTGCCTATCTACAAGAAGGGTTGCAGGGAGGATCCGGGGAACTCCAGGCCTGTCAGCCTGACCTCGGTGCCAGGGAAAGTCATGGAACAGGTGATCTTGAGTGCTATCATGAAGCACATGCAAGAGAACCGGGTGATCAGGCCCAGTCAACATGGGTTTACAAAAGGCAGATCTTGCCAAACTAACCTGATCGCCTTCTATGACAAAATGACTCAACTACTGGATGGGGGAAAGGCTGTGGATGTAGTCTTCTTAGACTTCAGTAAAGCCTTTGACACAGTTTCTCACAGCATTCTGCTTCAGAAAGTGTCAGCCTCTGGCCTGGACGGGCGCACACTCTCCTGGGTTGAAAACTGGTTGGATGGCCCAGAGAGTGGTGGTCAATGGAGTTAACTCCAGCTGGAGGCCAGTTGCAAGTGGGGTTTCCCAGGGCTCAGTACTGGGTCCAGCCCTGTGATGACGGAAGGAGGAACAACACACAGTGACCAATATGATCAGAGTGAAGTCATTTCTTCAATCTTTTGGTCTGGTTTTATACTTAACTAAGCCCTAGTTAATAATCGTGTTAATTGTTGATTAACAACACATCCAAGGGACAGTGATTGCTTACATTTCTGAAGTTACATGTTTCCGTGGAATCAAAATATTTACAAAACATTCTAATTGCAAAGGTACATTGTTAAATTACACATCTTGTTCCCATGCTTGGTTCTGGTTTTCTTGAGCCAGCTCCCTCATTCTCACCACACAGCAAAATTCCTCTGAAATCACCTCAACCTTGAAGCCTTCTAAATGCTGATACTCAGTGCTAGTATCACAGGGGCTCACAGGATGGCCCCCTGATTTTAGCTACTCTTCACAGCCCTGTTCAATGTCTTTATCAATGACCTGGATGAAGGCATTGAGTGCACCCTCAGCAAGTTTGCAGATGACACTAAGCTGGGTGGAAGCGTCGATCTGCTGGAGGGTAGGGAGGTTCTGCAAAGGGATCTGAACAGGCTGGACCACTGGGCTGAGGCCAATGGCATGAGGTTCAACAAGGCCAAATGCCGGGTCCTGCACTTGGGGCACAACAACCCTACGCAGTGCTACAGACTGGGGGAAGAGTGGCTGGAGAGCTGCACAGAGGAGAAGGACCTGGGGGTGTTGGTTGACAGCGACTGAACATGAGCCAGCAGTGTGCCCAGGTGGCCAAGAAGGCCAATGGCATCTTGGCTTGGATCAGAAACGGTGTGACCAGCAGGTCCAGGGAGGTTATTCTCCCTCTGTACTCTGCACTGGTGAGACCGCACCTTGAGTACTGTGTTCAGTTCTGGGCCCCTCACCACAAGAAGGATGTTGAGGCTCTGGAGCGTGTCCAGAGAAGAGCAACGAAGCTGGTGAGGGGGATGGAGAACAAGTCTTACGAGGAGCAGCTGAGAGAGCTGGGGTTGTTTATCCTGGAGAAGAGGAGGCTGAGGGGAGACCTTATTGCTCTCTATAACTACCTGAAAAGACGTTGTGGAGAGGAGAGAGCTGGCCTTTTCTCCCAAGTGACAGGTGACAGGACAAGGGGGAATGGCCTCAAGCTCCACCAGGGGAGGTTCAGGCTGGACATTGGGAAAAAATTTGTCACAGAAAGGGTCATTGGGCACTGGAACAGCTGTCCAGGGAGGGGGTTGAGTCACCTTCCCGGGAGGTGTTCAAGGGATGGGTGGACGAGGTGCAGAGGGGTATGGTTTAGGGAGTGTTAGGAATGGTTGGACTCAATGACCCAGTAGGTCCCTTCCAACCTATTCATTCTATGATTCTATGACTTTCATTACTGCAAAGATTCATAATTATGGTAAAAAAAAATAAAATCATGCACTACATCCATGAAAACTCTCAGAAAATCTGAAGTATCTGGTCCAGAATTTAAGGTGGCAACTCAGCAGTATTATATTTCTCCAGAAAAGAGCCTAAAGTACATGTTATAGAAGCATATGGGACCTAACAACTGGGGCTGCCAAAATATAGCCTGGTAACAGTTCCAAGTTGTGACAGAATCACTTTCAAAAATAAAGTATTCCTAGGAAAGGTTTACACAGCTGTGTTACTGTTGTGACACTGTAGTTTTCTGTTCTAGAGCTCACTTAAAAACCAAGAAGTGATCTGAAAGTACAAAGATTATGGAAAACCTTATAGTTGGGTTTGCAGTGTCCTTCCCAAGCCAGCATCTAGGACACAACCAGTGACCACGTGTGTGCTGCCTGTAAGATCTCCTTCTCACGTTGTCTCCAGTGGCACTGCAACGAGCAGAAGAAAACAGCTAGAGTGCAGGTCCCCAGGGAGGGTCTGCAGAGTTCCAATCCGTCAGCTAAACAAATGTAACCTCATGCTTTGGATATGGAGTAGCTTGGACTAGGAATGTGAGAGAGAACTCATACCAGACACCACAATGGCATTCTCAGAAAAGTCTGATTAATGGTGTAATTGTCCTTTAAGCACCTGTATTGCTTATTCCTCTGATCTCTTTCTCAGTGCTATGGCAGAATGAGTCCTTGTGGATTAGCCTGTCAATAGACAGTCCTATTTAGTGGGCATCTTTGCTGCAAAGCAATCTTGGCTTCCCACCGATTCAGTTAGGAATTTTATATTTAGCTATTTTCTGGAAGCAGAGATCCAGCTGCAGCACATAGCAATTACTTTGGATGGATCTTGTTTTTCCTCAGGACATGTCTTTTCCCTGGTGTAGACTGAACAGTCTCACTAGAAATATGTCACTTTGCCTGAATAGAGTTTTGAAGAACAAGTATGTTTAACTAGTATAGGTCCAGATCTGTGTTAGATCTTGATGAGACTTGCAGCCATTCCACATTCTTCTTGTCAGTCCTTTTAGGGGTATATCGCTGTTACTAGGATTGATTGTTGTAAATACTAAAGGTATTCTAGGGCAATTTTAGTAACTAACAGCTCCAGGAAGAAAAGACATTCCAAGGTGTCCTAGTATACTCTGCCTCTCTAACATCCTGAGATACTGAGATCATGCTTCACCCTCTTGTAGAATGATGCTATATACTATTAAATAAGTTGACAACGAGTCTCATCTTCCATTCCAGAACTGGGTGCAAATCAGGCAATGGTGCAGTAATCCTTACAGAGTTATTTTCTACACACATAGTTAAATGGCTTTGGCACCTGTTGTGCCAAATGGCTTGCAGCAAGCTGCTGGTAAAGAACTGATGGAAGTAACCTGCCTGTTTTTATGAGTTTTAGGATCTTCATTTTTATTCTTTGCATAGTTATCAAAATGCATAGTCTCACTGATGATGGCTAGTCTCACATGTAGGACTTGATGCAGAAATTTCTTGAATCCTAGTGCTGGTTGCATCTGTACAGCTGTGTGAAACACAATCAAAAGTAGGAACTTTGGGAGATACTGCTCTTGAAAAAGATTAGAAAGATGTTGTGGTGGCATGAACCAAGGGGAACTCTTGTTTAGTTTTCCAAAAGCAGATAGATATCTTGCTAGTTAAGAATGTCACATGGCCAAGCAGAACACAAGCAGCCTTTGTCCTAGAAGTAACCTTGCTGCAGCAGACAGCACCCCTCGTAAGGCTGGAAGGGGGCTGGCCCTGTAGTGATCCAAAGAGTACCCACGAGCAGCCACTTCAAAATGAAAGGTGATAAAAATCCCCAAACTCTGATCTGCTGAGTACTTTACACCTATGCTGGAGAAATAAAGGTGCTCCACTACCTTGAAATAATTAATAAGCAAGACCTGAACATACTCCGGAAATACCACGCTATGCTCTATATTCCATAACCCAGACAAGCTCATTGTGGCAGGGAGTTTATGCACACTAGGAGTAACGCTGCAGGCTTCCTGTGACTCTTGCTCCTCCAGGAAGCCCACGGCAAGCTCCTTCAGCCTTGCTTGGGACTTAAATGGGAAGAGTTTCCTGCTTAGGGACAGGATAATACCCCTGTATTATGCAGCCTTTTCCTCTGAGCCGGCTGCCCAAGAAGCAGTGTTCATAAACACAGAGGCAGAAAGGCAGCATTTGAACAGTTGACAGAACAAAAGTAGCTAAAGGTCAAATTCTAAATGCTACAGAAACACTTCATTTAGTTCATACACTATATCAGAAAGCAAGGGCACCTCCCAAGCACTATACCAATAATAGTCCTGAATCAGATCAAGTCTACTTAGTATCTGCTATCACCTTTAATGAAGAGAAGAGTGTTACAGTTACAGGCTATAAAGTAAATAGAATATCATACTTGCTTTATACAAACATTTGGTGGAAACTCGACAGTACCTTATGTCTTTTCTTCAAGAAGTTAAAAAGTGAGGGGAGTTGAGGCAGTTGGGCTCAGCATCAACAAAAAATCAAATCTAATCCTGCAAAATAATAACAGAACATTCAGTAGGACCTGAAATTGGCCTAATGAAATGTTATTTTATCTATTGCTATAACATCTTTCTTGATAGCTGTTATATTTCTGAAGTCTCCTTTAAAATGCCGCAAAAGAAACATTGTGATAAAAAGAAATCTGTTGGTTACAAAGCAGCTGCAACGTTTCAACAGCGTCATTTCAAAGCTACGGAACAGCCAGCGGTATCATTCCCAACAGTGAAGAACAAGAGGGATTTGCTTCATGAACCTTTATTTTTTTATTTGTATACTATCCTATCTGCTCCACTGCAAAAAGCCAGATGGGTTATTCTCCTCCTAAGGAAAGCCAGATGTCCCCCTGTCTATCTGCCAAAACACACTTTTCTATAAGCAGAGAATCAATCTGTTTACTTCTAATGAAAACATTCAGCAGATCCATCAAATAAAGCATTCCTACATTGTTAATAAAACACCACAAGAAGAGATAATGTCAAGTAGTTCTAAGTCATTATTAACACATGCAAGATTCTTATGCTGTATTTCTTAATATTCATTTTATATATTTCAAGTAATGGAACTCCAACTCCTTCCTATAAACATATAGTATGGAATGCATATGTTACAATAATTTGCAGCAAACATAACAAAATACTGCAAAACGAAGAAATGTACTATAGAATCTGGCAGAACAAACCCAAACAATGTCCTTAGGGCCTTGGATTTACCAGAATCCACTGTGTCTTCATGCACATGTACTCCCATTGCTCTGCTTTCCACAAAAGGGAGATTCCAGGCCATTTAATCATCAATTCCTGGGATGACTCTCCCTCCTTGTTTGTGTTTTGGTTTTTCTAATTGTGTTTACATTCTTTTGCGTGGGTTGGGAATTTAGGTTTGTTTGCGATGAAACATCAAAGCTGAGTCCCAAATTAACACTGCGTAGTCATATTCTTTGCACCTTCCCACAAGAGGATGACAGAAACACATGCGGATACCAAGTTTTATGCAACATTAATAGGATTCCACTAATCTGTAAACCTGTGTATGACGTGATTTTGTTTCCCTATTTGATTTTCAGGGTGTTATTTTCCTCATTGTTTGCTTACTGATTTTCATAGAATCACAGAATCATAGAATAGTTTGGGTTGGAAGGGACCTAAAGCCCATCCAGTTCCACTCCCTCTACCATGGGCAGGGACGTGTCCCACTAGATCAAGCTGCCCGAGGCCCCATCCAACTTAGCCTTCAACACCTCCAGGTGTTTCTATTTTCTTTTTCAGATTTTACAAAAATGCCTTCTAAATCCTCATGTGAAATAAAAGAATTATTACTATTCCATGAATGTGCAACTATATTCAGTTGTTTTATCTAATTCTGTTTGTCAGAAAGCAGTATTTTAGTCCTGACATATGTATTACACAAGTATGTGGCCTGTAATATTTCTCCATATAGCAGCACGGTGGTTACTGTACAAATTACACCATCAGGAAATTATCAGCAGTTGGAGCAGATAAAAACTCGAACTGAGATTGCGGTATTTTTTTCAGTGAGTCTTCTCAGTTATTAAAGGCTACAGCAGTAATTTAGCAGAACTGCTAGTAAATAAAAAGTCCTTGAGTTCTGTAAAACAGCTTTGTTTCAGAATCAGTACAGAGAAGACCAAGAAATTGTGGGGTTTTCAAGTAGTGCCAGAAAGGGAGAGCAAACTGAGATTCTCTTTGACATAAAGTTAACTGAAGCAGTAATTTGAGAATTACCTGAGAAACTATTTCTCTCCCAAATATTGTCATGGTTTTCAGGTGAAATATTTACATCCAAAACTGCAGGAGCTGCACACACACCTCAGCTCACACAACACCTCAGCTGCTGGCTGAACAACCCGGAGAGGCAATCCATTTATGCTTTGCAGGCAAAATATTCAGCTGTGGTTTGGCATCTGTCTTCACCAGGATCAATGTCATATTTAGCCACTCCATTTTTCTAGCTGCTTGCTTCTTTGCTAGTGGGGAAGACCATCATCCATCCATAACCTCTGATAACAAACTAGACTGGAGAACTAATCCATCTGGTTTAGTAGTGGACAGGTACAGCTGGATTTGATGGTCTCAAAGGTCTTTTCCAGTCAAAAGATTCTATGATTCTTTCTGGCTTAAAAAGTAGATGCATGTGGTTTAAAATACATTTATATATTCTAAATGAAATATGCTTATAGAGATTTTCACCTGATTTATTTTTCAGGTGGATTAGAATCCTGATCTGGTTCTCGGTTCAGGCACACAAACAGTTGCAGACACAGCTAAGGGTTGGTGTGCTGTGTTTCAAGGGCAGGAACAAGGAGCGGGTAGGAATCAGTAGTAGAGCAAAGGCGGCATGTCATCAAGCCACAGCCTTATTTACGATGTGGCAGCTTTTGTCTGACTAGGAAAGAAATTAATTTCAGTTCCTTACATTTGTTTTAGGTCTGCAGAAGAGATCTGTATCCTCCACGAGTCCATTCAGTAACCATGACTCAGAGCGATTCCTTTATTGCAAAGCCAAACCAAAATTCCAGCACACGTATACAATAAACTTTCACCATGTCTTAATTATATATGGGCATGCTGTCCACTCAGGAAAACAGGTCATCACACATGATAACAATCTCCAGCAAGTGCTAACTAGACAGAATTCCTAATTTTAAAGATTTACATCCATTTGAAATTTCCCTGGGGTTTGCCTTCCTAACGCCCCAAGTTCACCCACACATTTCCTGTCCTCACCAACCAAGCTGCTGGGTGCCCAGAGGAGAGACTGATTCTGTGCTGAGCGCTCCTTCAGCTGAATCCTTTGCTTGTTTGCACACCCACCAGTGTTCTGTGAGCACAAGCTGTGGTGTGAGCTTGGCTGACATGCCAACACAGGCTGGTGTCTCCACCAGGCTCCAGTGCTTGTGTCTGAGCTGGCCATGCCCTTCCAGCCGTCACACAGCTCCAGCCTGATGCTGGCTGCTCTTCCTTCCCCAAACAAGGGTTTAATCACATGGAATCTCAGACCAGTCAAATCATAGAATAGTCTGGTTTGGAAGGGACCTTAAAGCCCATCCAGTTCCAACCCCCCTTCCATGGGCAGGGACACCTCCCAGTGTCTCCTCCCTCTCCTCCCGGCTGCCCAAAGCCCCATCCAACCTGGCCTTGACCACCTCCAGGGATGGGGCAGCCACCACTGCTCTGGGCAACCTGGGCCAGTGTCTCACTACTCTCATAGTGAAGAAATTCTTCCTTATGTTTAGCCTAAATCAGCCCCTCTCCAGTTTATACCCATTGCCCCTTGTCCTATCACTCCAAGCCTTTGTTAGCAGTCCCTCCCCAGCTTTCCTGTAGCCCCTTCAGGTGCTGGAAGGTCACTATAAGGTCTCCTCGGAGCCTTCTCTTCTCCAGACTGAACAAGCACAACTCTCTCAGTCTGTCCTCGTACGGGAGGTGCTCCAGCCCTCAGATCATCCTTGTAGCCTCCTCTGGACCCGTTCCAACAGCTCCGTCTCCTTCTTCTGTTGAGGATTCCCGAACTGGACACAATATTCCAGGTGAGGTCTCACAAGAGAGGAACAGAGGGGCAGAATCACTTCCCTCGCCCTGCTGGCCACGCTGCTTTTGATGCAGCCCAGGATACTGTTGGGCTTCTGGGCTGCGAGACGAGAGAGACGTGGAGGGGCGAAAGAGAGAAGGAGGGATGTGGGCAGAGAGCCGGGAGAGGGGGATGGAGAGCTGCCCCGCTCGGTCCCAGCCCGCGGGAAGCGAGGGGCGGGCGGGAGGCACCTGGGCGGCTGCGCTGCCTCCTCCCCTCGCGTAGGTTTCGACCTTCCTCCCCTCCCGGAAACTCGGAGCGGGAGCCGGGCTGGCGCCGCGTCCCCTCGGCTTGTCCCTGCCCTTCCCGAGCCCCTTCCAGCCCGCAGGTGAGCGGGGAGCAGCGGCACCGGGAGCGTGGGAGGGCGAGAACGGGGGATTCGAGTTCAACAGGGGCTCCTGCCCCGTCCCATCCCCGGGGAAAGGGGGGCGACTCCATCCCCGGGGGAGAGAGGGGCAGCTTCATCCTGGGTTCTCAGCACCCCAGTGGTGCAGGACCCCGCATCCTGAACTGGCGGGAGCAGGACATCCTTGCTAGGAGATGGAGATGCACCCAGTTCGTGGTGCTGTGCTGGTAATCGGTGCAGGGAAAGCCTATCCATAGAAGTGGGGTGAACAGGCAGAGGAGAGCGGTGCGACGATGGGGATATTTTGGAAACGCCTTAAAGGTAGGGAATACAGGTGATGTGAAATTTGAAGCGATGCTCTGGAGGGGCTTGGAAAAAAACCTGAAAGGAGGTTGGAGTGAAGTGGGTGCTGATCTCTTCTCCCAAGTAACAAATGGTAGGACAAGAGGAAACGGCCTCACGTTGTGCCAGGGGAGGTTTAGATTGAATATGAGGGAAAAAATCTTCACGGAAAGGGTTGTCAAGCATTGTAATGGGCTCCCCAGGGCAGTGGTGGAGTCCCCATCCCTGGAGGGATGTTTGTAGACGGGGTGCTTGGGGATATGGACCAGTACAGTTGGACTCAGTGTTCTCAAAGGTCTTTTCCAACCAAAGGATTCTGTGATTCTGTGAAATGTTTGCGTGATGCTATGTAACTGGAAAGCCTTTATTTTGTTTTAGAGGTGTCTGGTGAGGGGTTTGAAGCAGGGTGAGGCTCCTGCTGCTGGAGGGACGATCCCGTCTCTGCCTCGCTGCTTTGCTGTGTGCGCTTGACATCTCCCTATTCCTGATGTTAGCCTTGTGATCTGATTGCAAAGGCAGAGATCAGAGGTGGTGGGGAGAGCACAACTGTCCCTCAGAGGTGGCGCCAGCTAAGTTTGCTTTAAGCTATGCTTGAAACTGCACTTTCAATTCCTTGGTTGATTTTTTTGTAGTCCTGCTTTACCTTGTTAAAGTAAGGAATGCAAAAATGAGTACTTCCCCATTGCTTACCAGGTGAGAAAGGGTCATGTTTTCATTTTCTGCTTCATTTTTTAAGCCAAGGCGACAGGACCAGAACTGTATGAAGGCTCCCCTGCTCCAGCTCAAGTGAGTGTTAGGGGAGGGCTGTGCTGTGCCAAGGGCATGTTACAGCAGGGTCACAGCAAATGGGCCCAGGGACATAACAGGCAGCCCAGGGAAGGTCCTGTCTCTGTCACACAGCCCCAGGGCTGTCCAGCCTCATCCTTTAGCCTCCAGAAACTGCCAAACAGCCCAAGGTCTGGGTGTAGTTTTAAGAACTATAGTTATCCTTCCGGAGTAATGCCAAGTGTGGGCTGTGCCTTTGAGGAACGGTGCTGATGTCTGTCCTTGATGCCTGAAGGCCAGAGCTCTTTTGGCAGTTCTCCAGCACAGAGAAAGTAGATAGTGCACCTCACCTTCAAAACAAAACTTCTTTCTCTTGAGTTACATGCTCAAACTCTTCTTTTTACAGTTTACCTAAGCAGATGTAGCGTGTCTGCTGCCGAAAGGGACTAAGGCAGCAGTAATATTTATTCCCTCCTCCAAAGGGATTTGCTCCCTGAATCAGCTCACAAAGTCAAAATAGCACCGGTGCTTGTGCAGGGGAAAAACAAAGGGGTCATAGGCTGAGGATGGAGTAGGGAAATGATAAACAGGAGCCCAGCTTTTTACAGGGCTTGCTAGCTGTTGGAAAGCTCAGGTCTGCTGTAAATCTGTACCATTCACCTTATTTATGTGTGTACTCTAGCACGCAAGCTTGCTGCTACGGAGCTGATTTAAATAACAGAGGTGCACTAGCATAAATGAAAGAAATGCAGTGGGGAGAGGGACTTGTGGTGTGTAGCAAAAAGAAACCTTTTCTCCTGAAAGACAAGTTTCTTTCAAAGTTTCTGAGCAGGTGAAGTGAGCAAGAGTTAAGAAACAAACCCAACCATATGGCCTAGGGAAAGAGAGCTGTAAAAGGTGGAAGGAACAGCTCCAGAAGGGACTTGGCAGCTAAATAACCTCCAAAAAAACCTCCATGAGGATCAAAGATACCTGATGAAACAGGTTAAGGATTAGTCTGGGTAACATTGGTGTTACCTGAATGGCAATTCCAGGAACTTCCATTAGAAATTGTAATTAATGGTTTCGTAAACCATGGTTGTTCTGTACTTCCCCAAGTATGGTTAATAGGTGAATTTACATACGTTTATGAGATTGTAAGGACTTAGAACTTAGTAGTGCAATAAGAATAAACTTAAAAGAAAAATTATAACTGCAGAATAAAATATCTGTAGTTCAGGAAGTTCTGTTTTATTTTCTTACTCTTGTTTGTGCATTGCTATATATTTCTCGTTTTCTGCATTAAAAAAAACCCCAAACCCTCTGCAACTGCGATATTGATTTCACTTTGAAAACTAAGCTGCATCATTTCACTCTGTGTGTATCTTGCCAGAGTAGTTGCAGCTGTTGTCTTACTCAGAGGCTTGAGTGCGTTTTGCTGGTTTAACACAAAACCCTCTTGTTTGGGTTTTCCTTTAGTGGTGCTTATTTTAGTGCTGCTGGTCCTAGGGTTGTTAGCAGTTGTGTTTGACAGTCCCTCGTCAGTTTATGTTCCCTGATTTATAACACATTCAACGTTGCTCTGGGCTTGGAAATGAATTGAGTTGGAGAATATGAAAATATCTGGCATTTTTTTTTGATACTTTGGATAAGAAACTGCCCGTAAGCCAGTATCTCACGAGCCACCTAGAGTGTCAGAAGGGATTCAGATGAACGTGAGTAAGCAGGAATTACTGTGCTGGTCCAGGAAAAAAGCACTGAAGGCAGGGGAATGGACAAAAGCTGGAGGGTTTGGAGAGACAATCAGCAGCTCACAGATGAAGGCTGGTTTTGTGTATATACAGTGGTCCCTGAGTTTAGAAGGTCTGCAAATTTTGTTTGAAGGCTGCGATGTTCCTTATTTTGAATATTCTGGAAGGGAAGTACTAGAAGGGATTATGTATTTAAAAAACTGTGTTATCTATCTCTTTCTACTTTTTGCCTGGGCCTTAACTCGTGCAAGGTTTGTAAACAGCTGCAGAGGCTCTCTTTAAAAGCTGATTGTTAGTTATAAAGGGCCTGGGATAAAACTTGACCTGTTCCTCTGAGAGTTGAAGGGGCTCACCCGTAGCACCAATTTTGTTGCAGTTGTTGAAAGTCCAGTAAATCATGATCAGCCCTATTAGTAAACTTCTCAGACATATTAACCTTCAACCCCTAGACTAATAAATAAAAGATAAATTCTTCTTGCCTAGCAAGTGCTACTGCAGGTCTTTAAATATCTTTAAATAGCAAATAAATAACTAAATAAAGCTGTCCCTGCCCTGGGAACCATGGATTTGAGGATATCTTCCTGGATGTGATCTCAGTTAGTAGTGAACAAAAATTGCCATGTGATTATTTCAAGTAGGATACCTAAAAATAAACATAATGGGTCTGCTGGGCCTTTTTTGTGCTTAGGAATGAAAAAAAGCGCCAAAGTTCCTATGTGGTTAACACCTGGCTGTTTTACTGATAATCTCAACAGGCTGAAAACTGACCAAAGATTGTCCCCCTATTCCTCTTTATACCCTGACTGACTGGTGTTCACAGGTCGCTAAGGAAGAATGTGGTTGCTGCAGTGATTTGTGGACAGTGGGAGGACTTTGGTCTCTTGTTCCAGCCCTTCTGACAGTCACACCTATTTTTAAATTATTTTTAGAACAAGGGAGAATATAACATAATTATCGATTTACGGATTCTGTAAATATGTGCCCAACGAGGTGAGATAGCAATGGTCCTTAAAGCCCTGTTTCTGAAAGCAGCTTGGACACAGCTTTAAACCAGGATAAGAGCTGAAAAAAACCCCAAAACCAAATAGTGAATGCCTCTTGCAGTGTTGTTTCCCCTTACTTGTGAGGGTTGTTTGTTTTAAGTCTAAAGTAAACAAGATACACCAAGAGAAGCCGTGTGGTGAAAAGGCTTCTTAAATCACACTGAAGCTGAGGAACCTGAACTACAGATGTTCTGTAGACAGGCTGAGTTGGGGTTGTTCAGCCTGGAGAAAAGAAGGCTCCGAGGAGACCTAATAGAGATCTTCCAGTACCTGAAGGGGCTACAAGAGAGCTGGAGAGGGGCTGTTTACAAAGGCTTGGAGTGATAGGACAAGGGGCAATGGGTATAAACTGGAGAGGGGCAGATTTAGACTGGACAAAAGGAGGAATTTCTTCACCATGAGAGTGGGGAGGCCCTGGCCCAGGTTGCCCAGGGAAGCTGTGGCTGCCCCATCCATGGAGGTGTTCAAGGCCAGGTTGGATGGGGCCTTGGGCAGCCTGAGCCAGTGGGAGGTGTCCCTGCCCATGGCAGGGGGTTGGAACTGGATGGGCTTTAAGGTCCTAAGATCCCTTCCAACTCAAATTATTCTATGATTCTGTGTCCTAAGCAGCAGAACATGTCTCAAGCCTTATTAAAATGAGCCATGATACCGTTCTGTCGACCTCTAGGGGAACATAATCCTTCATGTAGAGGGGTTTGTGTTTTTTTTTGTTTTACCTCTACTATAGCACTTATTTACTGAGGTGCTGCCATGAGTGGTGAAGCGTCTTTCAGCCTCTGGTTGCAGCCACAGCAGCTCTGCCTGCCACAGGCAACGGTAGGAGCTGAAGCCAACTTCACCCTTAGCTGCATGCCACCCTGAGGAGCTGCAGTGTGAGGAGACATGGTCTCAGGGAATCAGGTGGTGTTTTTTTGTTTAAATTAAGATAACATTTTCTTTCTTTCCCCATTGCCTTTATCTGACGGTAAGATGGGATGTAAAGGGGAATTACAGACTTAATTATCTTTTAATTTGGCTTGTTTAGTTAGCAGGAACAAGCTTGGGCTAGAAAATACTTAGTCCTGGTTCTGGTGCTATGCCCTCTTACCCTGTGAAAGGGAGTCAGGGGTGCTGCATGGAGTGATACGCCCTGCAGCGGCTGATGGCATCACACGTAGGCTGGGGAAGTCAAGAAAACGGAGACAGGACTGGGGGAAATGTGGTGCTCTCAGCCTTGCTACTTGTTTGCTGCTGATTATTGCTTGGACTTGGCAGAATTTAGATTCTTGATAGAGGGATTGCTGTCATAGATTGGGCCAAACTCATTAACTTTGAACAGAGCACCATAAAAAAAAATCGGCGCTAATGTAACCAAGACCAAAATTTGACTTTGTGTGGGCAATGAAAAGTTCTGTGCTACCTCATCCTGCAGTGAGGGCCTGATTTGATGTTTGTGATGTTAATAACTGAAACTGCCTCTCTGTTGATAGGAAATATTTCCTCCCCAGGTGCAAAACTCTGCTTTCCTGTTGCTGGATCACTTATGGTAAACTTATGTAGAAAACAATATTTGCAAAAATGTTGGGGTTTGGGTTTGGGGTTTTTTTTGAACCTAGAAAATGAATTGTTTCCTGCTTAAGGTTGAGAATAGCCAAGATTAGTTTCTTTAAACTGAAATGAATTTTATTTGATTTTAAAGTAAACCTTGATAGAGTATGATAGAGATTAAATTGTTGCAGGACTTTCTCAAAAGACAGGTGGGGCTCAGAGCTGTAGAAATACCATTTGTCTACCAAAAGCAACAGTCTCTCTCTTCCCCCCATCCTCCTTCTCACATTACTTTTAAATATATATGATAATCATAGAATCATTAAAGTTGGAAAAGACTTCTTAGCTGATCCAGTCCAAACGTCAGCCCAACATCACCGTGCCGCCTAAACCGTGTCCTGAAGTGTCTTGTCTACATGCCCTCTGAACCCCTCTGGGAATGGTGTTCTAATGCTTCACCATCCTTTTGGTAAAGAAATATTTCCTAATATCCAGTCTATACCTCCCCTGGCACAACCTGAGGCCATTTCCTCTCATCCCATCACTTGTTACTTGGGAGAAAAGCCTGCACCCACCTCGCTACAACCTTCTTTCTGGGAGCTGCAGAGAGTGATGAGGTCTCCCCTCAGCCTCCTCCAGGCTGAACGATCCCAGTTGAGAATATTTAAGCAGTGACTTCTAAAAACATAGTTATTACAACTCACAGTCTGCTGCTTCCCTTTATGCTTCAGAAACTGTGGGATAAGAAGGCATCTGCTTTTCTGCCCACCTGTGCTGGAACTTCAACACCCAGATCACAAGAAGGCTGTGATGTACAGGTTGGCTTTCATCAGGCTACTGCAGGAGCAACAGCTGTCAGGACTGGCGAGTTGTGAAGGCTTGTACCCAAGACAGGCCTCTGCTCACTACATGTTTGTCTCAGATTCTGTAAACTGGTGCTATTTTCTTACTATAAACAAGGAATTTACAGGTAGTCACAGAGACAGCGATGGAGTAAGAGCATCTGGTATCCATATGTAGTCAATAGACACATGATCCTTGCCTCCTGTCCTCAAAAGCAAACTCAGCTCTTTGGAAAGTCTGTGTGCTACCAGATATTTAGCTGAACCTAAATCTTAACACGAAATCTTCTAATCCCTCTTTGTTTTGCTTTTGGGCTTTTTGCTTTAATTGCAAGAAAAATTTTGGTTATTAATTACAGATTAGGTGCTTTATCCTTAAATTATAGTGTCAGATTCCTTCTTTCTTTGTCTATGGAAAACTTCTCCCACAAACTCAAACTGATTTTTAGGGATAGAATTGCAGAGAGCTGCCAAATTCAAGATGTAGGGGAGATGAGGATAGAGGTAGGGGTATTTAATTTCCTAGAGGGAGATGATTAGGCACAATAGAAAAGAAATAAAGAACACACAGAGAAGATCCATTTGTGCTGCCAGTGGTGAAACTTCCAAGGAGCCTTTGGGACAAATTCTGCAAGGAAGCAAATTGATTTGAGTGAGTGATACAACAGAAGAATTCCTGTGATCATAAAGCAAGTGACTTGAATGTTAGCGTAGAAGATGGGGTGTAGAAAGGATGGTGGATGTAGCACAAGCATCTGGCGACAGTGAGAAAGGAGGAAGAAATATAAATAAACCAGCTTTTTCTGCAGCACTTGTCTTTACTTCTATTTCACGGCATTGAATTTCTCCATTTTTCAGAGTCGTATGTTGAATTGTCACTATTTAACCCCCTTGGAAGAAAAGTGTAGGTAGAAAACATTTTGCACCACTAGCTAATTTCTTAAGAAGAAGGGAGGAGAGAGAAAATTTATTGGTTCTTGTTACCTAGATAATACTAATTGAATGATAACACCAGACTTTCCTGCTCTGTAGAAAGAATTGGGATCAGTTGTGGCAATTACACTTGTGTGGTCCTGCTCTTGCGGCATGCTGGGTCCCTGGTGAGAGTTGCTGTTCCACAGTGTCATTAACTGAGCTGAAAGGCACGTGTTAAGAGCACATGGTAGTGAGATAAATGAATTATAAGTGCCAGCTTCTTAGTTTTTCATGTCTGCTTTTCTTCCTCCTAAAATTACATGTGTTGGCAATTTAAGCTGTTGATTGCTAGTAAGATTTTTAAAATAAGTAATACAAAGCTAAGAGATCTTTTCTTATGTTGAACTTTCAAATATACTAAAAAACCCATATGTTTTTTTAAATCTATCTTGAAGTGCATTATGTTAAAATGGAAATCCATGTCCCGTGCTGGAGAACTGGTATTGCAGAAGTTGCCCAAGGAAGAACTCCTTCATACAGCCTTGCCCAGCCTTTCAGCACATCTCTTAGAAGAGGGTTTCTGTGAATAAGAAGTCATTTCTAATTTAACAGGGCAATGATTCTGATTACAATTAATGAAAGCGCGTTGGTTTTCTGTGTGAGAAAACTGATGCTCGTCCAGCAGTTCAAGCAGATTAAGTTCAAAGGTGTCCAATGAGCACAAGAACACCAGGAAGTTACGACTTGTTTTCAAAGTTGTGGCTAAGGAGTGGGTATAAATGATGTGGACAAGGAGAACCTTTTGTAATTGTCGTTCTTCCTTTATATTGAATATAGGAAAGCAGCTTTTGTTTTGTTTTTCAGTCAAAGAAACTAAAGTCTATACACAGTGAGCCGATATGTTTGGAGGTGGCTTATTAGAAGCCCTTTGGCTTGAAGGCAGGGTTAATTAGGGGAAGGGTGGCTGCTTTTTAGCTGTTTAGATTTACCATCTACAAAAGTGTTGACTTCCTGCTTTTACACTCAGTGACTTGATCTGCAATGTCAGAAAATAATAAAGAAAGCTAAGAGGGCATCGTATCACTCCCTGAAACCATTCTCAGTTTTGGTGGTGTGGTTTTAGTAAAAGCTGACCCAGTTTAAGCTCTGCTTATAGAAATTCTCTGGTATTTCCAGACTGTTTTCTGTGCCACCGCTGTGAACCAAGGATGAGTGACTGTGAACTCGGCTGTGAGACACTGCAGCAGCACACTGAAAGCGTTCCATCAGGATGGTGGGGAATTTCATATTAAACATGCCCCGTTTCATGTATGTGAAACCCTTGTTCAAAGTAGCGATGAAATTGGGCAAAACAGCCCTGTTACTGGACGCTTTCACAGCGTGCTTCTCTCCATCTCTAGAATGAAAGAGCAAATTGCTGTTCTGTGCAACACAAAACTTACCTGAGGGAAAGCTGTTTGAAGAAAGTTCAGCAGAAGTTCCGCCCCTTTCTCTTACGGTCCATTGCTGGAGCACTGGTTTTGCTGTGGTGGAAGCCATCTGGAACTTGCTTTGGTATAAGCAGATGGATTTGGGTTAGTGCCCTGCTGGTGGGTGCCCTCAGTCATCTCAATCCAGAATGTGCTGGCTTTGTTTTGTCCACTCCCTAAAAAATAATTAATTGTTTAGCCTTTGGTTGGAATGTTGTATTTCCAGTCTCCCAGGGAAATGTAGCTATAAATGTAATAACTGGCATAATTATTGCAGTGAGCTACTGCGTAGCAGCATACGTGGGGCACGCGCCCACAGTCGCAAAGCCAGCCTTTGTATTGAGGTTTGCAATAACAGGGGCTATATCATCATGTAAGTGCTAACCTACAGGGGCAGGAAAACATAAATCTGATGTATTTCCAAAATAATTTCCATGCTACGGGTAGTTTTTAATATTGAGAACTAGTTATTTGACAGATTTCTTTTTTAATTTTTTACCTAAAACAGCACGAGACATTCCTCCCATCATCTTAATCTGTCAGGAAACATCTGACACTTCTAGTTTGTGTCCTTACTGCAGGCTGGCTGCATGTTTCTTTATTTTGTGTGCTGGAATGTGCTCTGGCTCACTTGCTATACTCATGGGTTTATAAACCATTTAGTTAATATAAACAGTCTTGATTTTCCTTTGCCCCTCCTTCGCCAGGAGCTTCCTCTGGGATCTGAGCTAGGTTACTGTGATAATACTCGGAGACACACTGAAGTGTGAAGTTCCCAGGGGGCGATGCCTCTGTGGGTCTATATTTTAGCTTCTCTTGCTGCCATTTCTCAGGCTCTGAAAGGGAATAGCAGCAATGGGATACCTCGAAGAGGTGTCACTAAGGTAAATATGATCATGGCTGAAAGTGGCTTGTGTCAAATGCTGGAATTGCATAAACAGACAGGTCTAATTTGTACTCTACGCTAACTATGGCAGAGTAAAATGCCTTAAAAAACAGGAGTGAGGGTTGTACTTGGAAATGCTGAGAATAGGGGCAATGGGTATAAACTGGAGAGGGGCAGATTTAGACTGGACATAAGGAAGAATTTCTTCACCATGAGGGTGGGGAGGCCCTGGCCCGGGTTGCCCAGAGCAGTGGTGGCTGCCCCATCCCTGGAGGTGTTCCAGGCCAGGTTGGATGGGGCGTGGACAGCCTGAGCCAGTGGGAGGTGCCCCTGCCCGTGGCAGGGAGTGGAACTGCATGATCTTTAAGTCCTTTCCAACCCAAACTATTCTGTGATTCTAAGATTGGAAGCAGGGATATCTCTTGTAGGATAACCAGGTATCACAGCCACAGTTCCTTCTCAATCACTGTAGCACAAATGGAGGCATGGCTTTGGGAAAATTTCTTAGATATTTATGCCTTTTCAAAAGGATTTTTAAGAAAAGCGGTAGAATTAATTTATCAGTTCAGTTTTCTACCACAGGATGCCTCGGAGACTCGTTCTGAGCAGAGTTTGTCCCTCAGGAGTGGTACCACGGGGTTTGCTGTCAGTGTGGTTCTTGGCACACTCCCCTACCAGAGCCGTTATTGGCGCTGGAGATGTGCAGAGGAGGTGTTTGATGTGCTGTGCCCCAGCAGAGCCAGAACAAGAACAGGCAATGTGCTAATAGTGTCAGGAATAGTCTTGCTTTGGCAGGGAAATAGATTAGACAGCCAGATAAGTCTTCCTTTAAAGAAGAAGTATGTTCTTTGAGTCAGTGTTACAGTACAGCTTAAAGGAAAAACAAGCCAGTGGTGGTTTTTTCAGAACCATGCAGTAAAGATAAAGGTGGTCCCAAAGAAATCTCTTCTCTAGCCTGCAAAGGGTAAGGAATGGGGAAACATAAAGAAATTTCAGATGGATTATTTCCTTCATTTCTTTGCATAGGAAGAGGTTGTATTCTGTAATCCTGACTCCAGAGGCATTCCTTGCATTGTACTTCTAGCACAGCAGGAGTCCACTAGAGCAGTAACATGAGTGGTCCAGGCTTTAACATTTTCAAGTGGTCAGTAAGTAGTAACTTACTGGGATTAGCTAGATTCTTATTTTTTTATTCCCTCCTAGTGTATGCAGTGTGTGTAAGCTAAACGCTTGTGAGGCCTGGGGAGACATCCCAGTGCTACAGAGAATGGCAGGAGCAGGGGACATGCCACTTGGCGTGGCACTGTTAGGAGGAAGCTGGGGATGGTATAACAAGAAGAGCCACACAAAAATGAGGAGGGTTGTTGGGTTGGTCTGACCTTCAGAGGTTAGAAGGAGGAGCTGAAGTTGGATAGAAACTGCAAAAGACGGAGTATATCTCAAATGTCACCTCCAGAGCTGGAATTCCCAGGGCATCTTGACAGACTCTCTAGAAACCGGGCTATTTGAGTGGAGGGGAACCATGCCTGTTACGTTGAAACAGTGCATTTGCTAGACACTTAGAATCTATCTTGTTGTGCTGAAGTAGTCATCTTTGCTAAATAAGATGGCAGCAATTTTCCTCTTGGAGAACATCTGCTTTCAGACTGAATCACTGAACAAGCAGCAGGCTTGTTGGAGCCTGCTGCCCTCACTAACTCCTGCCTCGCCGACGGGTATGGGCTGGCTTTCATCACCAAGGTGTCAGCCTTGGATTCCCCGTTGTCTGCAGGAGTGTCCTTGTTGAAAGGATGGTGGTATAAAAGTGAAGTCTAATTTGGCACTTTTGAATGAAATCTTCACGCCTTGTTTTCGAGGATCTAGACTTGAGAGAGCAGAACAGCTTAGAGTTATGGGGAAGAAAAAAGCAACAGGATTGTGGTGACACTTTTATCTTCCACCAGTTTTGAAATGACTCATAAATGGGATTCATCTTGTATAACCTTTAAACACAGTGAGTAGAGAATGGATTTGGTAAATAATCTGAAAAAACCCCATATAAAGGTAGTTTATCAGCAAAATGACCGTGGGGTTTGTTTTCGCAAAGAAAGTGATTTGTTTAATCACCTCCCAAAGATTTATGCAAATACTGCAACCCGAAGCACAGGTATTTCTTATTGGTAGGTGTTTGTCTTGGAAGCTTGCTTGGTGACCTTCTGGCGCTGGGCTGATTGATTAGGATTGGTAGGTGATGATAAGTATTGGCTGATTTTGAAATGTCTCCTTTTCACAGATAATTTAAGATCAAACAAAGACCCCGTATAAGGCAAATATTCTGGATGCCTCTTTCAGTTGGAGGTAAGAACCAAAGAGCCAGGCGTATTACTAAACAAGTAGGGCATAGATCCATCTGCTCTGTTTTGCTTGTGTGCTCTCTGTGAACTGTGTTGTCTCTTTCGGGGAGCATAGTAGGTCGCACAAGGGTTGAGGAGTAAATGCAAACAGCTAAGCTGTCTGTACATCCAGCCTAAGTGCTTTCCTCAAGGGGGAGATGCTTTCTGGCACTGCAGCATCAGGAGGACAAGAAAACAACTGTGTCCTGTACCCACCTGGAACCGTGACAGTAACGTTTTAATCTTCTGAAGTGAACAAGTTGCTGTGGCGAGGTATAAATTTGTATAAAAGTGGCTCGATTCTGTTGGTGATACGTTATGCCTTTAATTAAAAAGCTGACTTATGCTTGACAATTAATTGGAGTGATGTATGATTTTTATTAGAAACCCATGACTAATTTTTTCTTGCCGTTCTTGCTATCTTATTGTTCTTGCCTATCCTCCTCCAGCGCCGCCGCTGTGTGCCAGCCGTGTCCTCCAGGCACTGGTGCAGACTGGTGTTCGCTCTTGCTTCAGCTTTTATCTGTTCCCCATAAAGCAATTGTTTTCAGAGATATTCCATGTTGTCTTTCAGAGATTTTCCATTTCATCACAGTTCTGCAATTATTTTGTCTTAGAAAACTGTGAGATTTTTTTACATAAACTTAAACACTACACACCACCACTACAACCCCCCACCCTGTGTCATACAGAGAGGTAGCTTCAGCTAGGACCACATTTCCTACTTCTTTAAAGTAACAGCCAGGTTAAAAACATCCTTCCTGCAGGAGTGTCTGTGCCTGTAGAGTACTCTGAGCAAATCCGAGTGAGTTTTATATCTCATTGCAATAGGCAGTATTCAGAATGTCTGTGACTGGAGACACCTCTGTTAAAATCAGGAGAGCAGCAGCTACAAAGAGCTCCATTTGCCCCCTTACCTTGTTCTCCTTGGCTGTAAGAAGCTGAAGCTCAAGCCTTGCTGTGATGTTGCAACAAACTGTGATGTGGACAATTCTTTACCTTTCTCCACTAAGGAAACTTTGGTCTTTTTATAGGAAATTGTTTCCATGGGTGATTTTGGGCACGGATTAGTGAGGAACAATGCATTGTTTGTTAAAATTAACTTTTTTGAAGGGAGTGGGCTTAGAAGGAAGGAAATGTGGTTTAGATTTAAGTTGCTTTTGAAATTTCTTCCTCTTATTTTTCCTATCCCCCCCAAACACAAACCAAAAATCCAAACATCTAGAAGTCCCTAAACTGATATTTCATCACACATATCTTTAAAGTATTGGGTATAATCTGGAAAGCTAGAGAGAAAAATCGTCAGTTTAAAAATCACTGTCTTTGTTATCCTTTCTTTCCCTTCCCTCTCTGGATTGTTCTCCCTCAGGAACATGCAGCTTTTGTCTCAGCTTTTATAGCTCATACGTTTGGCAGGGTTTTATCACTGGCATGTGTTGAGTAATTTAAGCTTTAGTTTATCCGTATGCTTAAACATCTTCCTGGACGAGGTCTTTGCGGTCTCTGATCCCTGGGTTGATCATTCACAGGGTTGCTGTGGAAGGAGGAACCCTAAGGGGGCAGGTGGGTTGAATATCCCAGGGGAATTTAAGGGAGGAATACACTTTAGTATTTAATTGGATACATCTAGAGCAGGCAGCTGGCTGGAGATCTCTCTCTCCTTTCCATTAGAGGCCCTCTGTCAGACAGTATTACGTGATGAATTTCCTTGTTCTTGTTCCAAGGGTGCCCGATCCTGGCTGAGATGGCTGATCCTGTAGCAGAAGAACATGCGTCCCAAGTCAGCAAACTCTGCAGCGAATGTGGTCAGTTCCACCTCTTGCTGGACAATCATCTCTACAACTTCCAGAATGACGTGGATGATGAACTTATCTGCCACATCTGCCTCCAGCCTCTGCTCCAGCCTATGGACACCCCCTGTGGACATACGTACTGTTTCAAGTGCCTTGAAAACTTCATGCAGGAGTATAACTTTTGTCCTATGGATCGGAAGAAGCTCTCTTTCCAGCAGTGCCACAAGTCCAGCCTTCTAGTACGAAACCTGTTGGATAAGCTGATTGTCTGCTGTCCCTTCAAGGCTGAATGCCAGCAGAAAATGCAACGGTGTGAACTGGAAGCTCATCTGCAGAACAGGTGCATTCCCATTCCATGTTGCTCCTTGTGTTGTGCTGTCTGTCCGTTGTGCTGCTGATCAGAATGAGCCATTCTCAGAGCAGTTCTTAAACTGGGGCAAGGTGGGACACCACAGAGGACAGAGGGTGAGGCCACAAAGGTGGGCGGGTGAGGACAGCGTAATTGTGTGTGCGCGTTAGGGAGGTCGGCTCACGTGTGCTGCAGAGGCAAAGGGCGAGGTGTTCACCTGCTTGCCTGTAGGTTGTCTATGGACACGAGCCCTGTCAAACGCCTATGGATTTGTGTGTCCTGGTCTGGGGCACCTGACTGAAAATTGTTACAGACATGCCTATTCTTGTTTCACTGTTGCAGGGAAGAAAGGCACAAAATCAACACTGAAGCAAGGGATCGTGCAGAGTTGCCAGTTTAATTGGGACAATTAAGACCTGCAGTACATAAGTCCTTGATCCAAATAATGCAAGTCCGTCCAAGCTGCATGTTATGCAGTTGCTGAATCACCTACTTTATAATTCCATTATCTTTTCTCATTCTTTTGCTGAGAAAGAGCAACAAATGAAAAATACCGATTTTTTAGTTTTTTCCCCCACTTGAGCAGAGGAAAGGAGAATTTTTTCTTGCACTTGTCAGTAGAGATGTGTTTGGTGCTTCCACTGCTCTTTGAGCGGGTAGTAGGCAGAATATTGTAGCTTTAAACAAAGTGCAGGTGGCACAGAGCACTGGGAGAGCACTTGTTCCTCCCTAGTTAATGATTGCAGGAAAGGGAGCAAAGTACAAGCCGTGCTGCAGGCAGAAGAAGTTTGCGCTTTGTCAGAGAGCAATGAGAAATGCAACAGTTTTGTTTCCCTTCAGCTTTTTTAGCTTTTTGTGGCAATGACATATTTTAAAAACAGGTCAGCTAGTGTGCAGGGCGCAGTTACGCTGTGGATGCTTTTGCAGTTCCAGCCACGGACAGATCCTTGCAACTCTTGCTTGTGTTAGAACCCAGGGGAAGTGACAGAAGATACTTCCATGCCCCCTTCCCTTGATCTGTGAAAGCTTGTAATCTCCGTTTTCTTCAGCTGACCCTTTGCTTGCTCTCAAACAGGGCTGGGTACTCAGAGTGCAGGGACAGGGCTGCGTAGCTGGAGCCAGGGCTCGTAGTGAGGCTGAGCTTTCCTTTGCTCTGTAAATCTACTCTGCTATCAGTAAACTTCCATCACTCGTTAATCCATTCAGCGCAAGAGAAGGAGGCGACCTTAAATGTTTACCTTGGAGACCTGTCTGGAAACCATATCATTCTCTTAGACCTTTTGTAGTTCTTTATTCTCCTTGGGGAGGACATGTTCTAAAAATCCCGGCTATTTCACCTATGCTGTGAGCATAGTTAGGCTGAAAAAAAAGGAGAAAGAAATGGCACTGGGCCTTGGATGTTCCTGTTTAAAGTGAGAATAACCAATAGCACACAACTTCAGGAAATGAGACATCCAGCAACATTTTTCCATGGGGGACTTCTCCGTCTTTTGCAGAACGAATTTGTTTCTCCACGTCTTGGGACATGTGCACAAGTGGATCAAACAGCTTCTGTCTTTAAGTTTCAAGGTCATTTTAGTGCTTGGAGAATAAATGACTAGGAATAAACTATAGGAAGTAATACTGGGATGAGACTTGTTTAGCTAGAATGTAAATAGTCAAGTTAATTTGAAGAGTGACTCTGGTAAACACCCAATACTACTCATGTCTCTGAAAGTAGTACTTTTGCATTCATCAACCTCTTTACCTGCTACCTTTTTTATAAGTATACTTGATAAAAGAGATTGGTTTTTCTCTCTCAGTTTTGCTGAGATAGGCTGCGTTTTGTTGAGTGTTGATTTACTTCTTGAACCTTTGCTTGCATAGTGGTCAGTGGCATTATAAACTCTAACTTGTGCACAATCGAGCTGAGCCGTTGTCTGTGTGGATGGGAGGGGGAGAGCTGTCTGAGGGTCAGGTCTCTCTCTGCACTAAAGAAAAACACATCTCATTTGCTGCACTTGCATGTTACTGCTTTGTTAAAAACAAAGCCTAGTTCAAGGCTGAGCTTGAAACTTGAGCCCCTTTCTTACAATGAAGTCATAGTCATCTCTGAAAGATCAGAGCTAAGGATTTGCCTCTATTTTAAGAGGTATTGCTTTCTTTATCAAGTGTTTGCCAGGTAAATATTTAGCAAGGGAGACTCCCGTTACTATTACATTCTGCTTTTTTACTTTGCTTAACAATTTTGAAAGTAATAAAATAACAAGCCCACTCTTATGCTTGTACAAGTAGAAGCTGAAGGTCAAATGAGAATAAATTTGGTACAAGCTTTGCAGCTGATGAGCTGTTGAACATACTTTTACACATACCTTGGTCAGTCAGAGCTTGCATGTGCTGGGCTGACCACACAGGTGTGAAGACCAGCCACGTGCAGGCTCTGACAGTCTCTCTCTAGGTGTCCTGGTTTCAAGAAATACAAATCTGAACTACAGTGGAAAAAGAATTCCATTTCCAAAGGGAAGGAAGATCCTTCTACCAAGGTGGAGACAGGCATGCCCAAGGACCCAGAGGTACCGAGCGGAGGATCATCACTTGTTGCAGAAAGCTCTGCAGCTGCTGTGGTGTCACTGGGGACTGCAGAGCCTGGACTGGTTAATCCAGCTTTTGAGGAGACCGAAGAAGGTGAGAGTAATGGAAAATGTAATTATGTAATTACCGTTTATCATATAAAAATGAGGTAATTATCCTGGGCGATTCAATTTTTAAAGTGTCCCCAACATTCTTATATATCCTCAACGCTATTCAGCCATCAGCAGCTATTGGAGTAATCTCTGTCCTCAACTTGTCCTTGAGCAGAAGGGAGATGTGCATTAGGTGTGGCAGGATTACAGACCTGTCAGTGCAAAACAATTTGGAGAATCTCTGTTAGACTGCAGTGAATATTTGCAGTGTTCATTGCAGAAATGAACATCTCTGTCAATGTGAGCACTTACAGCACTTGCAGAAGCAAAATAATTTAATTAGTAATTGGGAAATGTTCTAGATTCTTCCTAGGAGAAGTTAAGAATACTCAGTCGGTTTCCTGGAGTGGTCATACTTTCTTAGCACAAGCCTGTGTGCATAGTGTAACTTGGTTTCTGGGTTGACAGTCACTAACTCTTGCAGATAAAAGTAACCTGGTTCACTGAAGTGAACCTCCACTTCAGTACAGAACCACTGTTGGAAGGCAGCAGCGGAGAAATCTGGGCCCTGTTTCACAGCTATTCTCAGTTTCCAAGGATGCAGATGCTGGAGCGGGCAACTACTGTGCCTGTGCCTGAGCTAAGGCACAGGTCAGTTTACTTCTCTGGTAGCCTCTTCCCAAAGAATGCTTGGTGCAGTTTTGCATCTCTCATGACCCAGCTGCTGTTCACCCTGACAGGCAGCGTGCTTGACTTCGTTAGAGCTATGGGCCTGCCTAAATGCCGTGGTGCTCGTTGGGTTAATATGACACGCTAACAACAACTTTCATCTTCAAAGTGTCTGAGGAGCATTGCTTAGTCTTCAGTATGCTACGAATAGGCAAACATTGCTCCTGTTTTGCAGCGGGGTTGGGAAAAGAGGAGGAAAGGAAATTAGAGAATGGAAGTTGCACAGCAGAGCAGTAATTACAGCTCAGTTGTCCTCTTTTCTAATGGACATTGTGGAATTTGGTGTTTGTGATGTGTGCACTTCTGGTAGGCCAGCTGTCGCTGCAGGAAAATATATCTCTAAAGGGTAATTGAAACAGATTGAATGTGGTCCTTGGAGCAAGTCCAGAGGAAGCCGTGGAGATGATCTGGGAGCTGATGTACCTCCTGTACGAGGACAGGCTGAGAGAGTTGGGGTTTGGGGTTTTTTCAGCCCGGAGAAGAGAAGGCTCTGGGGAGACCTTAGAGCAGCTTCCAGTCCTGAAAGGGGCTCCAGGAAAGCTGGGGAGGAGCTCTTGATCATGGAGGCCAGGATGGGGGGAATGGTTTTCAGCTGCAAGAGGGGAGATTGAGATGAGATTTTAGGAAGAAATGTTTTGCTGTGAGGGTGGGGAGGCCCTGGCCCAGGTTGCCCAGAGCAGTGGTGGCTGCCCCATCCCTGGAGGGGTTCCAGGCCAGGTTGGATGGGGCTTGGAGCCCCTGATCCAGTGGGAGGTGTCCCTGCCCATGGCAGGGGGTGGAATTGGATGGGCTTTAAGGTCCCTTCCAACCCAAACCATTCTGTGATGCTATGATTTATAATAAAACCCTAGAAATAGTAATGGAAGAGTTTAAATTTGCCATGAGCTCAGAGAAGATGAGAAACGTTATGGAGAAACTGTGAAGAAACAGGGGCTTTTAAAAGACCTCTTCTGTCCACTCCTAATAGCTGCTTTCCCTTCACATGCTACTTTGAGCCCAGCCTGCCAGTGTTATAAATCTTGTGGTGCTATGTGGAGGAAAATTCTATTAATGGGTTGGTTTTTCCCTCTTCAATTTCCCCATTCAGACCTTCCCCAGAGAACCAGTCTTGTGGCTGAAACAAACACAATTGAAATTCACCGAGAAGACCCAGAGGAAGAGCTGGGGATGAGGATAGTTGGGGGTAAAGACACTCCACTAGGAAACATTGTTGTTCAGGAAGTCTTGCGGGATTCTGTCATTGCTGTGGATGGAAGAATAGCACCAGGGGACCATATTCTTGAGGTATGTAAAACCCGTCCTTTTGAGAGTCCCATTGCTTCTCTGGACTTTAGATGCTGTCTGGTTGAGGAGAGTTGCCTAGGAAAGCTGGGAAATCTCTACAGCTGAGAGTTTTAAAGCACTGATCAGACTTGTATGTCAGCAGCATTGTGTATCTGCTGGGGCCAAGAGTCAGATTTTTGAGGTTCCTCTCCTATTCCTCGCATATTTGATAGTTTTCCAGAAATGTAGACCATTCTGGATAAAGTAAAAAAAAAAATCTCTCTGAGAAACTTCATACAGGAGCATTGTTTCTCTCCAAAGGACTCTGCTCTACTTAGGAAGTCTTATAATTGCTTGCTCTGCTCTATTGCTTAAGCTGCATATTCAGAATGGGCAGGTCCAAAGTTTAAGACCTTATGACTTGAAGTAAGCATCAGATATGTAATGTGAGTAATGAAGAGCACCATCCTCATACCAGGCTAACCCAGGGCCAGATGGAGTCCCCAGATTAATCACACTGCCTTACAGTGGGCTAATTGAGGTGACGGAAGCTTGTATGCAGCAGCACAGCCTACTTGCAGCAAGAACTGTTAGCACCTCCAAGCGACAGCTGCCTAGTCATTTGACAAGCCATAAAGACCGCATTGTCCTGTTGGACTGTGGACTGGCAGCCCCACATGCACGAGTAGCCAATATGATCTTTGAGTTGCTTTCTTAGATCTTAGTAACTTCTGGTTTATCCAGTTGAATTGTACATGCCTCAGTCTTGACTGGGCTGTAAATAGGGCAGGTCCCCCACAGTAGCCCTGTTTACATCCTAAAAGAGGACTGCACCTGGTCTTACGTGACAACAGGCAAAGCAAAAGATAGCTTCTCAGAGTTACTTGGTAAAAGCATGATTAGGCTGATGATTCCAGCAGCTGTGGACAAATCTGCAGCTTGAGTGTGAGGGAGGGTGGTATTCGATTTCTCTTCCAAGTGTGTATTGAACCCTAGAAGTTAAGGGAAATCAGCTCTGCGTTGCCATGGGATGGATGCAGTGATTTAATATTTTGCAGTCTTAGATTTGTTAGTTATGTGAGTTGTCCTGCCTTGTCCTTGTCCTCAGCTATTCACCAGCAATTATGGTCTAACTTCATCTGCTTTCTGCATTCTGCTTTAGAAAATTCTGCTGTCTAATGTGCGTCAGAAGCAGCTGCCTCAGTCACGGCGTTGCACAGGGAGTCGTACATCCTGTCTCCAACTTCGTGATGTTCTGCACTGTGGACAACGCTTACATTATGGAGGTTCTGATTAGTGACTCTGGTTTGTTTGTCTTTCTAGGTGAATGGTGTCAACATCAGCAGTGTGACTCACTGCCAAGCTGTCTCCTTCCTGCGCCACCCAGGTCCTGTTCTCCACCTCATGGTCCTGCAGGAGAAGATTTTTTCCAATAAGACTGCACAGCAGGATTCCACTTCTGCTGCCAGTCGGGAAGTGATCCATGTTACCTTGATAAAGAGAGACCGAGCTGAACCCTTGGGAATCAAACTGATCAGGAAGACAGATGAGGCAGGGATTTTTATTCTAGATCTGTTAGAGGGAGGATTGGCAGCCAAAAATGGAAAGCTGAGTCGGAATGACAGAGTCCTGTCAATAAACGGCCAGGATTTGAGGCAAGGAACACCTGAGGCTGCTGCGCAGATAATCCAGGTAATTTATGAGATAGGGAGGTTGTAGGGCTAATGACTCCGCAGCTGTCTGCGTGGATGGCAGGGCTCCTGTTCTGACCCAAGGAGCAAGCCGCATTCCCTGAAATATGTCTTTGGGAAAGTGACTTCCCTGTGGATGTGTGGGAAGCACTGCTTCCAAGTGAAGATAAACATGAAGAGTGGGAATCCATCGTGAGTCACCTCTGACGAGTCTGAAGCGCGGCAGTTGCTCACGGCACTTCAGTTCAGCTTAAGGCAATTGGATCTCCTTTGTGCTGTGGTGTTTGGAGTCTTCCTTGCAGCGTGAATATTGGTATGCACTGTGTAGGTACAAGGAGAGATTAGGACAGCTGCTTGTACTTCAAGCAGTCAAACTAAAGACGTTTGCTGGGAGATGCAATAGACTGGCAGCACAGAAGAGAACCCTTTTGACTGATCTTTCTCCCCATTTTTACCTAGTTTGGGGAAGGAAATCTAGAAAACAGCATGAGGCACCTCAGACTAAAAACATTGTAAACCACTAAGTGGGCAGAAGAGAAATGGTCACTCCCTGCGTGATAGGAATGTGCTGCTATTGTAGCATGCCAGATGTTCTGGTGAAATGAATGAGCAAGAAATTTTAGATTAAGGATTGAGGATTGTTACGTGTGCAGCAGAAATCATGTAGATCAGTTTAAATTCTTTATCTTTCTAGACCTGGAGATGACTCCAGTTTTTTTTTTTTCCTAAAGATCCCGACACAATACATCTCATCACATACTGTTTATATCCCGGAAAGGACCGGAGGTCAGCAGAGTGAGAGGGAGCCAGTTCTCTTCCTGGCAATCAGCACAGGAGTGCAGTGGCGTGGGAGAAAAGGAAAGAAAGAGCAGAGTTCCAGTACTCAGATCCTTTTTTATGTCATAGATGTGATTCCTTTCTGTGGTCTCTGGGAATTTTGTTTGCATCCCATTAAGTGCTGCTCTATTTCCTTTGTAATGTGCAAGTATAAACTCTTATATGATGAGTTCTTTCTTGATCCCACTGAAATCAGTAACCAAAGTCTTCGACCTGGCTTCAGTGGGTTTTAGGATTGAGTTCCTTTTGAAGTGGTATTTGTGTAAAACTGCGACAGTCTTCCAAACGTGATCTCTGTTCATCTGAGTGCTAATTCGAATTCTTGGTTAAATGTAATTTTAATTTTGATTGCAAACCATTTGCAATCTACCCATATTGTAAGGTACCATTCACAGCTCTATAGATACATCTGCACATCTGTAGGTCCTGTGCATAGTCTGGTACCCCTGGCTGAAGGGGAGGGTGAATCTTCATCTTAGGACATGATGTATGCAATATATTTTATTAAGACATGGATACATGCCAACTTGTCTGGAAAAAAATTGCTCTACCTCAAGTGACTTTGGAGGCAAGAAGCTTTAAATTCTGTTTCAGAAAACAAAACTCACCTGCACTAGTTTTAAAAAGACAGAAAACCCCAGAGCAGTTGATGCAGTCCTTCTTCCAAGGCCAGAGAGTTCACTGCTGCCAGGGAGCTGTGGCACCAGGGAAACGGGGTCCCATAACAAGAAGTGAGGGTGGCAGCTGTACTTCTCTTTTCGATTGCAGGAAATGTCCCAAGTGTGCATACGCCTTCCTTCACTGGAGTCCTTCACAATAAGGGTTTGCCAAACTTATCTGAGCTTACAAGCCACATTAGAAGAGCAGTGACAATAGCAAATACTCTCCCTGTATTCTACCAAGGCCAGCTGTACAGCTCGTTAAATGTTAGTTGGCAGCAATTTTAGACAAAAGGCCACATCTTCAGGTACTGTGGGAAAAAAATGGGTGGGAGATGTGGAACAATAGGCATGGTGCATCAGCTGGGAGGGAAAGAGCTTGAATGAGTTTCTTTCCAATAAAAGAAAAAGCATACAGTACTCATATCATGGGTCACCCGTCATGTAGAGCATTCAGCATTCTTGGTTATTTGTACTGAAGTGGGATTAGGAATTTATCATCCCTTTCCACTTCCTCTTGTTTGGCACTTGTAGGGGAGAAAGGCATGAGTGAAGCCTGTCTCTACTCCTGTTCCTTCTGACTAACGCTTGCTAGTTCTGTTTTTCTTTTCACCAGAGGACTCCGTGGTGCTTCACAAAACCCCTTGTATCACATTGCACAGCCCTGTTTCAGACTGTAGAAACCCATGCCAACACTTCTCTCTCCATGAGAAAATGACAGGGGCCGTCCGTAATTTCTAGTTTATTTTTCTATCTGATTTATTTACCCATTTTTTGTTTTGCCTGGCAGAGCACTGAATCACGAGTCAACTTTGTGGTCCTGAGGCAGCCAGGCTTACAGCTGTCAGAGCCGGTGGAAGAGAGCAGCACATCCAACAGCAGCAGCAGCAGCAGCAATAGAGGAAGTCCAGTGCACCATCGGAGACGACTAGATCAGAATCACTACAGACGAAAATCTAACTACCAGAAGGCAAGTTTTGTAAAGAGCAGCAAAATTGCTGGTTATTCTTAGTCTTAGACCGCTTGGTCAGATCTGTTACATTTGCTGTGTGATGGTGATTTATCACATGAGACGGATGATTGTCTCCATTTCTTCCTGAGCTGTTGAAAAGCAGAAGGTTCGTGGCTTTTGGTACTGGACAACTGTATGTTTGTTATCTAGTGTGAAACACAGATATTGGAAAAAATACGTCAAAATTCCTTCACATGTCTCTAATGTTGATGCATAAGCAGTGTTTAATCCTTCCTACTCTGGAAAGGGCAATGGGACATTTACCATCCATGAAACACTTGACTTGCTTCTTGGCGTCCATCAAGCACAACATGTTCAGAGTATTGCACAATGACACCAATTCATGCTTCTGGTTTGGAGCCAGAGGGATTTGTGGTACAGAAGGAGAAACTACACATGTTACACTGTATGGCTTGTGTTGCATCTGCCATCCATTTGCATATTATAAGAAACAGGATGAGCATAAAGAGAATCGCCAGTGTCTTGTATCTGGTGAGATTTGCTCTACATTTAGAGCTTCCATTTGAGTGCGAAAACTTGCTAGAACTGCTTAGACTTCTAAATGTCTCTGGAGTTTAGTTAATAGCTGTCAGAAATGACTGGCACATGGTTCCTTGATTTAAATCTTAGAACATAGTTTACATGTAGTTTCTGCAGTGTATACTATAATAGGTGCTTTCGCTGCAGCCTGAACACGTAGTCGTCACATGAGAGAGCATTTGATTGCTTGATATGAATGGCCTTGAAATGAGTTGGCAGCTTGTTCTTCAGTGCAGAATTGTTCTCCTCAGAGAGAGCATCTCTACAGCAAATGAACGTGGCATCGTTAGGAGAGCAGTGCCTCAGTTGTGGTGATGTCACTTTGGAAATACAGGGTAGTATTTCTATGCAGAGCAAGCACATTAGAAGCTGCATTTGCCATCTAGCAACATTCCCAAAATGTTCTGGATCAAAGATGCAAGATGGTCTGCTATCTTCTTCCAGAACTGGGCTTCCCATGTTAATTGCATTAATGAAGCTGCATTTTGTACTGTCTTTCCTTTGTAGGACTTACCTCAGGGATACACAAGTCATGAAAAGATAGTTGCAATAAAAAAGGAACCAAAGGAATCTTTAGGAATAACAATTGGAGGTGGAAGGGATAACAAAAACAAGCTCCCTATCTATGTAACTAGTGTTCAGCCGATTGGATGCCTCTTCAGGGACGGCAGAATCAAGCGAGGTAAGGAGGTTCGCAGACCCTTTATCTTTCAGGAAGCATTTGGGTTTTTTTTTTTGTTGAGCAAAAGTTGGACACTAAAGTGGGGCTGGAACAGGATTCCACGTGAGACCTTAAGGCAGAAATGGGCTTCACAGCAAGAGGTCCATAATAATACTATCTTATTTAATCAACAGGAGATGTACTTTTGAGCGTAAATGGCATTGATTTGACTCAGCTGAACTACTATGAAGCTGTCTCAGCACTGAAATCTAATGCAGCTTCCCACTCAGTTGTACTGAAGGCCTTGGAAATCGTTTCATTGAACTCAACAGAACAGTCTCTGGACATCAAGGAGCAAGGATTCAGCTGGTCTCCCCTCTGGATCACCTGGCTCGGATTGCCTAGGTACGTTTGTTTGTGACGGTACAGAGATTTGCTTAATCGCAGAGCTGACTTTCACTCAAACACTAGAAATTAATTGCTTGGTTGGTTGGCTTGGAAGCATTTATGGTATTCTCATCTCGCTCTAAGGCAGTGGAATGCCTTATTTGTCAAGGAGATCACAGTATAATGAATGCGTAAGAAACTTGCACTGCTTTTCATGGTGTGACCAATGGTTCCTCCACTTCTGTTGGACAGTAGCCATATTTCAGAAGTTCCTGAAACCCTTTTTTCTAAGAGTACTGACACAGACAATAAAAAGTATAGATTTGGGATTTGAGGCACTGAGTTGACACATAGTCAACATAGATACAGACTGCTGAAATATCATTAACTGAAATCACTCTGTGTCTCTTCCTGGATTGCGTAACAGAAGCCAACAGATGCCTGTGCCGTTTTAGAGTTTTGAATCCCGTTATCTCAGTTAGGAACAGGCGTTCTTCCTGTATGATTCTATTTGGCTGTCGTAATTGTGTCATCTTTAGCACGAAGCAGAAATGATTCTTAATAGTTGAGTTGCTGCAAGGCTTTTGGATTGTAGACTTAGCCAAATTTTAGCAGCAATGTGGTAAGCTCCAGATGACAGAGCAGAGGCTTTTGAAAGCTTGAATTTCTGCCTCCTTCCTGGAGAGATGAACCTCTGGAGAATTGAGCTTCTTTGGGAAGCTCAGATTATTTACAGCCTTGTTTCTTGAGGCACCTGAAAGAAGAATAAATAACAAAGCCTCTGTTATGTTGCCTTTGTGTTACTTAGCAGCCTGTAACAAAACTGCCCAAGGAGGGTAGGTTTTTTTGCCTCCAGCGACTGTACCTTGGCCAGTATCCAGCCCCGTCCTACTGGTTGCTCCCCCAGGGAATCAACCCATCTGTTCTGGGCAGGCCTGGGATGAACTGGCCAAAGCTGCACCTGGACAGCCCAAACCTGAGTGCAAGCCCTCAGACGCTGGCTGGGGTTTGTTCCTCATATGTGCTCCTGTGGTGAAGTACAAGGCAAAGCCCAGCTGGACTTTCTCTCTTCTTCCTTTTCCAGTGTATTTGGCTATCTGTCAGCTCGCACCTTTCTCACACCTTCTGCTGCACAGACTGCAGTCCACTCTTTGCTCTTTGATCACCCTTTGTTTCAAGAGCCTACAGACATTACGTGCCATTTAACGCACTGCTTGAAATTCTATGGCTGCTGGCATTAATGTTGGCTCCCCTTCATTTAATGGTTACTGCACCTTGCTACTGAAGAAAGGAACAATGGTTTTGCGTAGCCTTTCTGCTCTTCAGTCTTCTTTTCTTACACTGACCTGAATTCAGGCATATGAATTTGTCTGCCATTCTTCTGTGGGTGTGAGGGTGGTTAGGAGGCACAAAAGAGGGTTTCAGGATCTGACAAAATCTTCTTTCTTGTTTCCGATAGTAAAAGTTGCTGTGATTTTTGTGTTCCCTCACTCATTTTCCCATCTGCTCACAGTAAGATCTGGTAGCGATTAGCCAGATGTCCACAGAGTGACTGATTTCCCTAAAGCCACTAAGAATCTGCCTTTTTCAGCTAAACAATATATCTATATTTGAGATTGTAGCTGCCACAATCAACTTATTTTTAATTATTGCTGAGAATCCATAAACTGAAATGACACCCTTGTTTGTCACCTGAGAACGCTCAGAGAGCCTCTGTGCTAGCACTTCAGTTTGGCTCAGGAATGCACTCTGGAAGCGAGAATCCCAGTTATCCTCACTTGCTGTTTTAACTCACATCGCAGAGAGGTCTAGCCCAAACTGGGTTCCTTTCAAATGGGGCTAAACTGCTGCAGAAGAAGGCTCACTGCACTCTGGCACAAACAGACATGAACACTATCCTGGGCTGCATCAAATGAAGCTTCGACAGAAGGTCAAGGGAGGTGATTCTCCCCCTCTATTCTCCTCTTCTGAGACCTCATCTGGAGGATTGTGTGCAGTTCTGGAATCCTCAACAGAACAAGGAGGTGGAGCTGTTGGAATGGGTCCAGAGGAGGGCTACCGAGATGATCTGAGGGCTGGAGCGCCTCCCGTATGGGAACGTTTACAAAGGCTTGTAGTGATAGGACAAGGGGCAATAGGTATAAACTGGAGAGGGGCAGATTTAGGCTTGAGATAAAGAATAATTTCTTCACGATGAGAGTGGTGAGGCCCTGGCCCAGGTTGCCCAGAGCAGTGGTGTCTGCCCCATCCCTGGAGAGGTTCAAGGCCAGGTTGGATGGGCCTTGGGCAGCCTGAGCCAGTGGGAGGGTTGGAATGGGATGATCTTTAAGGTCTCTTCCAACTAAACTATTCTATGATTCTATGATTACAGAAAATCCCCAGAAATGTACCAAAACCGGACCCTGAGTCCTCAGGAACAGTTGTTCCACTCAGATCTGTTCCTTTTGGGCTGCCCTGCTAAAGCGGACATAGCCTCAGGGAGCCCCTGCAGCCCACACTGCAGAACTGGGGTTATGGGCTGGGGCGCTCGCTGTTGCAGAAGGGTTTTAGGAGGAAAATTACAGCCCCAGTCCTGTACCTCTCTTGGTTAACAGAAGGAATAACACGAGCATCTCAGTCACGTTCTTCCTAAAGGAAAACTACTCTGCGGTCCTAAGGGTACCTCCACACCACAGCATTTGGTGTGTAAGCTTGGTGCATCTTCCACCTCTGATATGGGCAGTGCTGCACACTTCCACTGACGCAAACATCCCTGGAAGAGGGACAGTGTAGTAATATTTTCTGTCCACCAGTATTGGCTGTTCTGAACCAGGTGACTGTAGCTTTCTCGCATTTTTTGTCTGGAAGACAACGGTGAGTAGCTCTGCTGTTGTTGTAAACTTAGTCCTTCTCCACTCTTGGCTTTGTTATTACTTGGTGGCAGTGAGCGTTCCAGGTATGCTAATACTTATTGTTGCGGAATGGTTATCATCGTCATGTATGTGTCACAGAAGACAGTGTGTCCTAATTCATTGCGTACTGAACCCTAAAGATACCAGAAATACTAAGTTTATGGATTGATTTATCTGTTCTCTGCAAAAGCTGTGACTCTCGAACCAATAACGACGCACAGTGTGGCTTATGGGTAATTTTTGGGGCATGGAAAAGCAGTTTTCCTCCTGCCTTTTTCCTTGAGGTTTATCTGAAGCTGGTCTCCATAAAGCCTGAGCTCTTCCTGCCACAACAGTGAGGTGCTCCCTGCCCTGGCCCCACCGAAACGGCTCACTCCCTCAGCTCTGAGCGGGATGCACAACTGCAGACTCAGTAGTATGTTTGTCAGAATAAAACTTGCACCTTTACTTTCTGCAAAGTCTAAAATTCTTTCCCCACAGTCATTTTCCACTGTAGTAAATTAACGTTTCTCTTCCTAAAACATCTTTTTCGTACAGAAAACTTGTTTTCTAGTGAACAGCCTTTTCCAGCTTTTCGAGAATGTATCTAATGTTTTTATTTATGTTCTGTGCTGATGTAGTGCCTGCCACTCCTGCTCTCTGGGCTTTTTTCTTGCACTAGATGCCATATAGAATCATAGAATAGTTTGGTTAGAAAGGACCTTAAAGCCCATCCAGTTCCACCTCCCTGCCATGGGCAGGGACACCTCCCACTGGATCAGGCTGCCCAAGGCCCATCCAACCTGGCCTGGAACACCTCCAGGGATGGGGCAGCCACCACTGCTCTGGGCAACCTGGGCCAGGGCCTCACCGCTCTCATGGTGAAGAAATTCCTCCTTATGTTTAGTCTAAATCTGCCCCTCTCCAGTTTACACCCATTGCCCTTCTATCACTCCAAGCTTTGTAAACAGTCCCTCCCGAGCTTTCTTGTAGCCCCTTTCAGCACTGGAAGCTGCTCTAAGGTCTCCTCTGAGCCTTCTCTTCTCCAGACTGAACAACCTCAACTCTCTCAGCCTGTCCTCGTATGGAAGGTGCTCCAGCCCTCAGATCATCTTTGTAGCCTCCTCTGGACCTGTTCCAACAGCTCCATCTCCTTCTTCTGTTGAGGATTCCAGAACTGGACACAATCCTCCAGGTGAGGTCTTCCGAGAGAGGAATAGAAGGGCATATACATTTCTATAGCTGTGCTTCTACACTTGCGTAGTACCCGTAGAATAAAACCATGCAGATGCTGGTAAGCTAGAGCTGGGTCTTTTAGCATTTGTGTGTGAAGAACTCATAGAAAAGTGAATTATGGTTTGGAGGTAGATAATTGGATCTTTTTCTGAGTGAGAAGTTATCCGAGAAGGCTTTTGAAATCTGAAACTCATCTGCAAACTGCTAAGGCAAAGCCCTCGAGGTAAAAACGTTTATTAGGAAAAGTTTAGCTGCTGGAATACCTCGGTAGGGTGATCAGCAGCAGTTTCAGGCAGTGCAGCTCTGGCAGTGCCCTGGTGCCAGGATGTAACCTGACTGTGAGTATGCGAGCTGCTTGCCTGCACTTCTGCCGCACCTTTCCAGATGCCTCGCAAAGGCTGTGATGTCTTTGCTGCAACCTCGAGGAGCAAATGCCGTTAGCACTTACCTACCCATTATTCTGCTCCCCTCTGAGAAACCAGACCTCAGTGGCTGACATCCAAACCCAGTGGTCTGGGACCTCTCTGAGGAGCCCAGGATCTCACTGTACACAGCAGTCTGGGGCGTAGGTCCTGCGGGGAAGACCTCTCACACTCCCATTTGGTAGATGGTAGAAGAAAGGCTGCCCTACCTCCTATGTTTGCTTGCCATCAGTGATACATAGCTGCTGAAGGCCTTCCTTGTACCAACCATGGAGCGTACAGATGGAATAAAAAAGCTGGATTACCAATAGTTGCATGGGTGTAACAGCAGTTCACAGTTAATTTTAGTCACTAGTACTGTGCGTCTTCATTAGCAGAATTCTCTGAGTTATTGATTAATCTTTAGGTCACAAAAACCCTCTAGAGAAATGGTAATTTTCTGCTAACTCTTGAACTAGCCTTAACGACACTGAGATTTCTGAAGGACTGGCATCTTCAGATGCAGCCCTGCAGAAAATGACTGCATCTGAAGGGGTGCTGGTTGATGAGAAGCTCAACATGAGCTGGCAATGTGCACTCACAGCCCAGAAACCAACCGTGTCCTGAGCTGCATCAAAAGAAGCGTGGCCAGCAGGGCGAGGGAGGGGATTCTGCCCCTCTGTTTCTCTCTCGTAAGACCTCACCTGGAGGATTGTGTCCAGTTCTGGAATCCTCAACAGAAGAAGGAGATGGAGCTGTTGGAACAGGTCCAGAGGAGAGCTACAAAGATGATCCGAGGGCTGGAGCACCTTCCATAGGAAGACAGGCTGAGAGAGTTGGGGTTGTTCAGCCTGGAGAAGAGAAGGCTCCGAGGAGACCTGATAGTGACCTTCCAGTACCTGAAGGGGCTACAAGAAAGCTGGAGAGGGACTGTTTACAAAGGCTTGGAGTGATAGGACGAGGGGCAATGGGTATAAAATGGAGAGGGGCAGATTTAGACTGGACAAAAAGGGGAATTTCCTCTATAAAAAGAGGAATTTTCTTCTATGAGAGTGGTGAGGCCCTGGCCCAGGTTGCCCAGAGCAGTGGTGTCTGCCCCGTCCCTGGAGGTGTTCCAGGCCAGGTTGGATGGGCCTTGGGCAGCCTGATCCCGTGGGAGGTGTCCCTGCCCATGGCAGGGGGTTGGAACTGGATGGGCTTTAAGGTCCTTTCTAACCAAACTATTCTATGATTCTATGTGATTATCCCTGGAGCACACCCTGCAGAGGGGTTGCCTCATGTCCTTAAAAAAGGAAAATAAATACAAGGCTGTTACACAGCTTTGCTTTCTGCAAGGGGAAACATCAGCTTCTGACCAGGTGGTTTTCCTTGAGGGACACTCATAAGCACTCTCTGGTTTTGACTGTGCCTGTCTCCACAGCTACCTTCACTGCTGTCAGGATATTGTCCTTAGTAAAGGAAACTTGGAAACCTGGGGCTTCAGCATTGTTGGAGGCTTTGAGGAAAGCAAAGGAAATCAGCCATTCTTCATCAAAACCATAGTGCCTGGGACTCCTGCCTTCCGAGACAGGAAACTGAGGTAAGTATGAGCTGCCCTGTGGGTCTCTCTGTGTGTCTGAACACTACTCAGGGCAGCATTTTACTGCGGGGCTGGCTTCTACCCTTTTAACTAGCAGAGCAAAACATTAATCACTGCTGATTCTTAGACTCTCACTCATGTAGCTTACTTGCACACTGTTACTAAAGCTGTAACAAACTAAATCTTATATTAGGGAGTTTGGGTTTCTCTATAAAGGTGTAATTAAAAGGAATTAACAGTTATGTTTTAAAAGGCTATAAAGTTTTAATTGAATAATTAGATAAAAGTAGAAAGGGGATGTTTGAAGTGAATCTTGGGAGGTTCCAGAGAACACAATCTCCTGGATTAGGAAAAGTATCCCAGTGGAAGAATCAAAAGCCCTCCTGTGCAGGAAACTTAAAACGAGCTTTGCTGACCTGGTTACTAATCATGGTGAGTGAATAGGGGAGCCAGAGAACTCCACAGGACATCCCTGCAGAGTTATCTCTGGGAACCAACAGAGCCGGCTTCTCAGCAAGCATGCAGCGGGCTTCAAGCGCAGGTGCAGTGCTGTAGACAGAACTGAGGCTGCTGTCTTGAGGGGACACAGTTTGAGTGCAGGTAGCTGGGTTTGCTCCTCTGAAATGGGTGTAAAAGAGCAGAGCTGGGTCAGAGCCTTGGTGGGAGGAGTGGGGCCAGCCGGGTTCCCATTTGAGTGCCAGGACAGTGGCTTGGTGCGCCACAACGGCAGCACTGGAACCTCTGCTATGTTGCTTCAGTGCTGTCAGCACTTCCCCATAGCAGTGGCCGGGCAAGTGATGATGACCGCAATTATCAGCACAGATGTGTTTTCTCTAACCTCCCCCTCTGTTGCCTGGCCAGCTGGTCACGCTGCTGGTGACCTTTCCTGCTGTGTCACTCGAGGACTAGCAGCGTCCTCCCTTGCCCTCTTTGACTTAGAAGTGAAAATGTTGCTTCAACAAAGAGTTGATGGCCTTAGCTCAGGATGCTCTAGGTGACCTTGGGGGTCCTAGGACAGCGTTAACAATGAAATAAGTCCTAATAAGCATGTTTCTTGTCTTCTGATTAGGTGTGGTGATGAAATAGTGGCAGTAAATGGAGTGCCAGCAATAGGAATGAGCAACTCGGAACTCATCCCAGTGCTGAAGGAGCAAAGGAACAAAATCACCCTTACTGTGGTGTCCTGGCCAGGAAGCCTCGTGTGAAAGCTCAAGCGAAAAACACCACAGTTCCAGGTATCAGACCTCAGCTGTCCATCACACAGAGCTCAGCCTGTGGTGGATAAAGCGAGGGAATGCTGAACTCACGCTGCACAGCGTATTGCTATGCGAGACTGTTAGGGTCCTTTTTGCAGGCAATATTTCTCTACCGTGCTGAGGTTATCAACAAATCTGGTTGTTGGACTCAAAGTAACGGGTAATCTGAACAGTTGTTGTAGCTTCCTGGGCTCATTAAAGCTCTTCAGGATTGCTGTGGCAGAGAATGCTCTTTTTCCAGCGTTTCTCTACAAATTGCCTTTGAGGTGCTTTTCTCAGTTTTGGAGCTCTGCTTTCCATTCCATGGTTTGAACAGGATAAAACAACTATGACTGTCATTTCCCTGCTCATTTAACACTGATCTCTGACTGCCATTCTTGGACACTCAGTCATGTTATATGTGCGGGTAAAAGCCACTGATAACACTGTAAGGGGACCCAGTCAAGTGGTTCTGTAGCTCCCAGTCTTGCTATTGTTAGGTTACTGACACCTAATGAATGTGTTTATACATCAAAAAACCCCTATAGTTAAAAGGGTCTCCTAGCTGAAGAGCTGCGTGGTGAGCTGTGTTGGCCTCTGTGAAGGTCCTATCACCAGGCAGCTGTTGTGAATCATGATTTAGGATCCTGCCGACTATGCCAATTTGTCATAAACGGGTGACTTAGACTGCTTGAAGAACCACTGTCAAAGGTGTGAGCAGAAGTGGTTTCACTGTTAAAAATCATACTTTTACCACATGGTATTTCAGAGTTCAGTAGCAAGGTTCACTCTGCTGCACAAAGGTTGTAGCAAGGACTCAAAGTTATCAAGACAAATCACAAAGTTAAGCAGGATATCGGGCGCTTACCAAAGATCTGCTGTTGTGAAAGCCCTCTCACCCTTGAGCACCCTGGAGGGTCCCTGTGCAAGGGGAGCTCAGCACCATGCAGGGAGAACCCCAGGCAGGCTCACTCAGGCTGCTGTATTTATGGGCTAAAGTGGCTGGCTTGTAGTCAAATTACATGTGATGGAAAAAGCCTGGGCAAGACTCTTTGTCCACACAACCTCCTTTGTTCCTTGATAAAGGAGCTGTGGAAGAGTCACCCGCTATTCATGCGTTAGCTGCATGATTGGTGCCCCAAACTCATTTGCCTTTATGCCGCTTGCAGAGAACAGGTTGTTCTCAGAGTTCTCAGCCTGGTTATAGCTCAGGCCTTTTGCTCCTTTGGAGCCTCTATCAAACTACTGCCAGTTTGGTTAAGGAGTGCAACTGTCACAGTAGCCAGGGATAAGGCACTGTTTAATTTTCATCCCCTTCCTCAGGCTGGCTTCCCTAGCTTTAGGACTTGATAAAATGACCGGCTTTTCCCAGAGAAAAGAGATCATTCTGTAAACAGGTGTTATAAGAAACCTCAATCTGGGATGCTGCCTTACTTGTACAAGTTCCTTGGTGATGAGATGCAGCATTAAGGTAGGTTGGGGGCAGGATGTACCCCACACGGCACCTGCACTGTCAGGCACCGAGATGAGTTCCAGCAGCTCTGCTCAGGTCCCTCCTGCAGCTGGAGCAAGCGCTCACCTTACTGGAGCGGGGTAAGCTCAACATGTTATACCGACTGTGGGAAATGCACTGCCTCGAGAGGGGCCCTGCGTGCCCACCACATCCCCTGTAGAGTTAAAATTTGGAATAACAGAACTGAACGCAAGGCGGGTTGGTTTGACCTACGATGCCTTGCCAAGCTCGTGCCTGGGCAGTCCACATGGAACAGTTCCCTTTTCTTAAGAAGGTTGTTAATCAGCAGTAAAAATGACAGGTCTTTCTCAAACCAGGTTGCAGTAAGCGCTGTGTTTCCTCTTACGCCTCTTCTGCTCCACCTTTTACGGGCCAGCTCAGATTATCAGAACCAGAGTAGTTTCTCTCTCCTGTAGAGAGGCTGCCCAGAGGGAACGTTTAATTCCCTGTTGCTGTAACTGACTGCAGGTCATGCCCGTCACTGTCGAAGCAGTGCTTTTCTTAGGGCTGGCTGCTCTGTAATCTGATGTTCCTGCAGAGCAGAGCTGTTCCTTGCTGGGCGATGCAGGCGTTCACGCATGGTGCCTTCCCTTCCTTTGGCTGGTATGTAGCACAGCCTGCGATCAGGCTCCAAAGCTTCCCTGGCACACAGTGCTTTGGCTGGGTGATAAACTCCGCTGCGGGCTGCGCATGTGGCCCGCTGGGCTCCTGAGTACTGAGAGCAAAGTCAGGAGTCAGAAAGTGCCTGTGGAAAACAAGGCACTCAGCCTGTCTGACACAAAGAACAGGCATATCCAAAGTGATGCTTATCTCTTTCCAATCAATGTGCGGAATCAGTGCCTGGTATGGGACAGTAAATGTTTCTGTAGGTGGAGAAGGCAATTCCTGCTAAGCAGTCCCAACTGTCACTCGAGTGCTGTGCAGCAGGAAAAGGCCATGCAGCTGCGTCAGACAGGTTCTGCAGTGTGGTTTTTCCTATTACTCCATCTTGTTTCAAGGTGCCTTTATTTTCACCAAAATGTCTTAGCGATGTAAGCATTTCCAAGATCAGTGTGTGAAAAGATGTTAAATTTGTTTTGATGCCTTTATAAATTATTGTGATATTACAAATTATAAATTATTGTGATATTGGGAGGTGGTCGAGTCCCCTTCACTGGAGGTGTTTAAGGGACAGGTGAACGAGGTGCTGAGGGGCATGGTTTAGGGAGTGTTAGGAATGGTTGGACTCGATGACCCAGTGGGTCCCTTCCAACCTGGTGATTCTATGATTCTATGGATCCTGGGTGTGTTTTAACAATTTCCTCCCAGTGTATCAGCTGCTAATGTCACCAGAAAGGTCACCTCGGCGTCAGGCCCTTCTCCAACAAACTGACCTTGTGAGGCAGGAAAGAGCGCAGTCGTCTTCTGCTTCTCCGGGGAAAGAGGCTGGACTGTCCTATGGCTGTGACTAGGAAGAAGACCTGGGCAAAAGTAACCCCTGCACCCCCATCCCCTCAGCTGTGCCCGGGCTCCTGGCTGCAGCCCACGAGTGCCTGTGAGGCTCAGTAGCACCTGGACTGCAAAGCTGACCTAGGGAATAACACAAGCTTCATTTATTGAGGCTTAACTCTCTGACTGAGCGTGCTGCACAGCCACTCCGGGACAATGCTGGGGCTGCCACTGCTGCTCCCAGAGGAGCTTCATGTCCAAGTGGAGGGCTGGGTTAGCTTGTGGCATGACTGCTACCACAGTGCAGGCAGCACAGAATAGACCTGTCTGAAGGGGCAGCATCTGATGATCCAGGAGACATCATTGCCATTCAGTGCGTGCTGCACAACAGCAATGGAGTCAGCCCCTCTCCTCCTTAGTGCAGCCTCTCGCGTGCTGGCAGGAGCTGGAGGACTGGACTGATCCCTTACATTTCTCTCCACTTTGAGCTGGCTGGCATTTGGGTAATGAGACTTGTGAAGTGCTCATCTTCAGCTCTCAGCGACACTTGGCACCTGGAGCACTCAGCGCTGCACAGGCCCCTTTTTTCCTTTCCAGCTTGGGTCCCAGACAAACACTGATGCCACCAGCCCAAGAACCATCTCTGGAAGCAGAGGGTGGGCACATTGGTCTTTGCGCAGCAGACAAGTGTGTTTCCACAGGGCAGGCACCAAACAGTTTTGATTTCTCCTCTGCCCATGCTGTGCCACAAATGGATAAAAGCAGGTTCATCCCAAGTTCCTGCAAGCTCCTGGGCAATGCCATCTGAAACCAACCATCCGGAGCCCGGAGCTGTGCCAGGAGCTTTCCCCTCACTCCGTCACGCAGCACCAGAAGCAGTGGTTCCTGAAGCTGCCTCTCAGTGTGGCACAGCTGTCCTCAGCCCATGCCCACACAGGCGACTGATAAGAGATCCTTGTCCCCAAACCATGGTGTTCCACCACAACTCCGACGTGGCTGGAGAGGGAGGGATGCTGTGAAGCCCGATTCTAGGCTCTGTCCTTTAACTCTGGTTGGGTGCACACCAATATCCCAAAACACATTTAAAAAGTTACATTAAAAAAAAATGAGCAAAACCCTCACTCTTTTTTCTCCCCATAGGGTTTGCAGTTGATGGCTCAAACACTGTCACACAGAGCATTACCATTGCACTGTACTGGCTCGGGTCCCTCAGGCTGAGCTTCATGTAACACCTGGACGTGCACGATTACAATACAAAAAAACCCATGTAGAATTTCAGAACCGTACTATTTTATAGCAAAGATTTAATACAGTTTTAAATACCAAGTCAAAGTAGTGGAAGATACTTTAAAAATTTAGTCAGAACCAACTAAAGAGAAACTCATGCTTGTCCTACAGGTCCCCCGCCAGCTTCCCACTTAGGTGGAAACGGGATGGAACTATTTTTGCAATGGATAACAAAAGAGTTGGGTTTGAAGTCTCTGCACACACACATGACAGCTTCTCGGAGCTGTCAGAGCACAGCAGAACCCTGCAGGAAAAGCAGCTCCTTGCATGCTGCCTGTTGGCCAAGGAGGAACCAGAAGTTTTTGTAGCGATAAAGGAATTTATTTGGGGATGAAACTTTTCACTACTAGAAGCCAGGCTCTAAGCTGGCTCTCAGAATCTAAATCACACTTTTCTTTGGACAATAAATTTCAAGTTGCACTTACTGTCCTATTTTTGAAAAAGGAATGACGATGACAAAAAATAACAAAATCCTATCACCTAAATGCGTTAGTTTCAGCTGAAGCCATCTTCCATCAGAAACCATAGGATCTGTTAGAGCACAGTTCCCCCTAGGAATGTGTATGAGGAGCTCAGTGCTCTGTATTCTACAACTGCTGAAAAAAACAACTGTATCAAAAAACAACAACTGTATCAAAAAACAACACCAAAAAAAAAAAAAAATGGTTTAACTGCCTGTGCAGCCTGGGCTCCAACAACCACCCTGTGCTGCACCGCTCACCCAGAGTCAGCCTCGCCTCCTGGGGGGAAAACATCATCAACCCGCAAAGCACAACAGCACCGATGCCTCGCTGCTTCCAAAGGAGCTGAGGGCTGGCAGTCGCTGAGGTTACTCCTTGGCATCCTGCTCCTCTCCCTCCTGGGCGCCGTCTTCACTGGCCTCCTTCTCCTCTTTGTTCCGCTTGTTCTTTTTGTGCTTGTGGCGCCGATGGCTCTCCCCCTCCTCGCTCTCGTGTTGCTTGCTGGGAAGGGGAAGGAAGGGGAGCAGAAAGTCACCTTAGAGTCTGCATCAGCACAGAGAGACCCAAACACACCGACTCGACAGCAGGTGTGGGGACAGAGCACTTGGATCTGACAGATCAGGAGCGCTGAGGGCATCACTGTGCTGCTGAAAGACTTCATTGTGTTTACTCGGGACAATCTGAGATCAGCTGTGGCTGCAGCAAGGGCAAGTTATGTAAACCACTGGAGATGGCTGCATTACACCACACGGTACCTCAGCACACCAGAACTGCTGTCAGAAGAATCACAGAGTGGTTTGGAAGGGTCCTTAAAGCCCATCCAGTTCCAACCCCCCCTGCCATGGGCATGGACGCCACCCAATGGATCAGGGGCTCCAAGCCCCATCCAACCTGGCCTTGAACCCCGTCAGGGATGGGGCAGCCACCACTGCTCTGGGCAACCTGGGCCAGGGCCTCCCCACCCTCACAGCAAAATGTTTCTTCCCGAGTTCTGATCTCAATCTCCCTTCTTTCAGCTGGAAACCGTTCCCTTCATCCTCTCCCTGCCTTCCCTGATCAAGAGCCCCTCCCCAGCTTTCCTGGAGCCCCTTTCAGCACTGGAAGCTGCTCTAAGGTCTCCCTGCAGTCTTCTCTTCTCCAGATGGACAACCCCAACTCTCTCAGCTTGTCCTTGTATTTGATATCTGTGTGTCTTTCCCATTCCTAAGGGAGCTCTTAACAATTTTGACACATCTCAAGCTTCAATGCGAAGCACTGAGGCTGCTGAGAGAAAGAGTCCTAAACCAGAGAGGTGTGGAAACTTTCGTTCCTCTGAACATCCATGGACTGGAGGCAAGAAAACGACCAATGTAGCTATAGAAACGTGGCTTTCCTAAGGGGAGGCAGAGCATGTTTCTGCTTCTGCTTACTCATAAATAATCTGGCACTTCACTAGCTTTATACTTTAAAACCTCTCTGCCTCCTTCCCCTCAACCCCGTGCCGTTTTCCAGATGCAGCTGGATGGCTGTAGGCGTTCATGAAGGATTTCTGTGATGTGGGAGTAACTCTGACCAGGCCATTCGTGCCTCCAAGCCCTGCATCTCCTGAGCCAGCGGCACGCACAGTGCTCATGACACAGCCCACAGCCCCCAAGATCAGCATTGGCCTCCTATCAGGGAAGGAGGGGAGCTCTGGGTTCACGTACTCTGGCTCTTGGTTCCCCCTGGGAGGAGATCGGCTGCTGCTTTTCAAGCACGCAGCAATTTCTCCTCACAGGCTGAAATCTGAGTCAGCTCTCCAATGCTGGCCAAGTGGGAAGATGGCAGAATTCAAACAGAGCACAGAAGACAGGAAAAAGCAGATACATTGATTGCAGGGAGATGTATGGTGACACCGCACGGACACCCAGCTCCACGAACAGGGAGACGTGGATGGGGAAGAAAAATCCCTGCCATAGCTGGAACACTGGGTCAGTGGCAGAGGCACCAAACTGGCTGAAACACTGAAACTCTGGCTGGGAAGCTCCTGGCTTCAAGTAGTTTTCTGACTTGCTTAATAAATGGGTTTAGAGTGATTAGAGTAAGAAAACAAAAAGGCCACTGTCTCTCCTCCCCACATCTCCAGCTGCTGTGTGGACAGCAGTGCAGTGGTGGCTTACACTTACACAACAGGACTGGCCCTTCAGCCTCGTCAATTTGAACTGGAAACTACAACAAAACCTTTCTTCTTTCTGCAGATGCCTTCAACAGGCTTAGATCTCCAAGTGCCTTAGGAGGGACTCTTACACACACTCTCAGGATCCCTCTGTTTGCTTCAGCTAACAAACACTTCCATCCTACTACTTTCAGCAAGACAGAGCACCTGTGTGTAGTTTAAGATCATCATCAACCTCACTATCGGAAACACTGGGCATGGAGCTCTGACCAGGCTGTGCTCAGCTTCCTGCTCCAAGGGGAGATTTCAGGTTACAGGCTGAAGAAACCTCTTCTCTTCCGCATAACACCACACACTACCAAAAGTGCATGCTTCTGTTATGGGTTTGCGTTTTACTTTGTGTTTACTTTCTTAACAGTGGGAGTTAAGCCATTCTGATGTTTAGCACAGGTTAACCTCTCCTTTGTCAATCAGTGCTGCGATCTTGTTGGCAGTGATCCCACATTTTACTGAGATCTTACAAACACTGAGAAATCCTCTCCCTATGACAGAGTTCTGCCTCCTGCCCAGGTAATGCACCTATGAGCGCTTCCTCTGCCTGGGTATCACGTCTCAGGCCATTGGCAGATCGCAGGAAGCCAGCATGACCCAGGGTGACAGCTCACCGAGAACAGAGGATCATGGAATCCCTAGGTTGGAAAAGACCTTTGAGATCATCAAGTCCAACCGTACCTGTCCACTACTAAATCATAACCCTAAGCCCTTAATCTCCCTGTCTTTTAAATACCTCCAGGGATGGGGACTCAACCACCTCCCTGAGCAGCCTCTGCCAGTGCTTGATAAATCCTTTCAGTGAAGAAGATTTTCCTCATGCCCAATGTGAAATATCAAGCATGGTGTTTGCAGCTGAGGTGTGTACTCACCAGCAGCCCTATCTGACCCTAGACAGCTCTTACCGTCTTGAAGACTTATGCTTGCTGCTCTCCTCCTTGTCCCTGTGCCTGCGCTCTCGGTGACGATCCTCTCGCTCCCTGCTGCGATCTCTACTCCGGCGGTAGTCTCGCTCAAAGTCATAGCTGCGCTCTCGGCTGTAGTAGCGGTATCGTTCATCATCACTTAAGAGGAGAAAGGAGAAGTTAGGCAGAGGAACACATCACTTGTGGATCTGATGGTCAGGAGCCATGTTCACAGGACTGTAGGAACACATGCTAACCAGCAAAATCTGTCACCTCATAGTCTGTCAACAGGCTGGGGCATTCATGGTGCTCCTGAAACACCTGTAAGAATGAGCTGCTGCTGCTGCTTACCGAGCCCAAGCTGTAACCCAGTCTCAGTTTCTAACCACAGTGAAGCAGCTTCCTCTCTTTGCCCATTCCATAGCTTGTAACCCCTCCACTGGAATACCACAGCTTTCTCCTCCACCTCTCAAGGCAAAGGCTTTACAAAATCTGTTCTCTGGATTTGCCAAGGGATTACCTTAGCAGCAAGCATGGGGCCAATGTATCAGGGTTATTGCCTTCACGTTCCTCCTAGAATATTTCCAAGACATCCAGCTCTCCTGCTCAAACCCAACAAGAGCACGCTCCTCTTCCCATTCTGCTTCCCCTGGTGCTGGATTTTACCTCACAGCACTCTAATGTCCCACCTAATGTGCAATTCTCTCATGTGAGTCAGACTAAGGGACTGTTTTCTTCCCCATGAGTTCAAAACCTCAAATTGTGAGTGTAGCTGACATGGTCTTTCTATAGACCTTGATCTGCTTAAGGCATGTTATCCAGTCCATACAGAGAGGTGGGCATAACGCACCCCAAATTCAGACAGAGTTTACGCTCCCTTTCCCTCTGTATCTCATAGTCCCTATTCAACTTCTGAAAGCCAAAATCTAAAGGGTTAAAAAGTCCCACTGTGTGAAACAATTCAGACTGAGAGAGTTTGAAACATGGTCCCAATCAATTCTCCTGGGAACAAGCTGGGCAAATGTCCAATATCCACCACCTGCAAGTGCTCCACAGGACCGGCTGAGCAGGGCTCCTTGCTCTGCTTTGGCAAGCACCAACGTAGAGGTCAGCACGCCCGAAAGCACCCAGAAATGCTAACAATGGACTCAGGAGTGCTGATCACCGGACCTGGCTGCAGCAGGAATTGTAGGAGTCCGGGCTGCTCCAACTGCACCAAGTTTGTCTCCTGCTCTGTTCATCCTCCACACCTCCCGGAGCCCATGAACTTGTAAGGAAATAAAAGGGAGGGGAAGAAAAAGGGTTAGGAAAAGGTTGCCCTGTTTGCTCCCACTCTGGGCCTGGGGGAGTTCCCCGGCAGGCAGCACCCCTCTACCAGGAATGTGCATTCTGATCATGGCTGGAATGACTGTTGATATTTCTGAGCCTGACGCCTGCAAAACACTGATTCTGCCTGTGAAAGAACAAAAAAGTGATGGGTTTAGCAAGAGTCTCTGCAGCCTAGTCTGCACTTTAGCTCTCTAGATCAACACTGGGAGGTTGAAAGCTGCCTTTCCCAAGTGCTTCCAGCATTTCTGAGATCACGTCAGTTCCCACCAAGGTGGTTGTCTCCAGCACTGCTCACAGAAATGCCTGGTTGAGTATTTCCATTTCCTGGCTGACTCCTGGTGAAGGGCACTCCTTGCCCTGAAAGCCTCCACAGGACAGCTGAGCAAAGCCTGGGTTGTTTCCCTTTGATCTGACAATTGCATTGAGACAAGAAGCAGCAGCTTCTATGGCTGATGTTTCACACAGAGCTGTGAAACACCCGCTGAAAGGGGCCCTTTCATTTACTGGCCTCATACTGCAGGTGGGAGAGCCGGCATAACTGGGTCTGCTGGATTTAGACAAAAAACAGACAGAGGGAATTGGCCAGTGACACTGGCTCCTGGTTTGTCCTCTGGTTGATGATCCAGAGCACCTCTTCCCCAGACATCTAAGAAAACTGGGACAATCCCAGCCCTTGACCAAACACCTTCCTGTGCTCCAGGGCAAGGCTAGAGCTCTGTGCAGGGCAAGCTGTGTGCAGGATCTGACAAAATGGCACTCACTTGTTGTATTCACTGGTGGTTGGAGTGCGGTCTCGGTCTCTGTCCCTTTCCCGTTCCCGCTCCCTCTCACGCCTTGAGCCGGAGTACTCCCAATGGCTGCTGCTGGAACCGCTTGTGCCTTTGTCCACCGTTGTCACCCAGGGTGTGTGTGATGTGGAGATGGGTGGGTAGCTGATGAAGCCTGAATCTGCAGAGACAGCACAGAATCCTTGTTCATCGGAAGCACTAACAGTATCCTCTCTGTCCCTCCCTTCCTGGAGACTCCCTCTGGAGGCACAGCTGAATACAAGGAGACGACAAAAGCTTGCTCCCTCCTCACTCTCCCTCTTTACTTCCAGCAGTTTGCTAACAACATGTGAACACCTTTTCCCAGAGGAAAATGCAAGCCAGACCAGACCTTTACTGATGTCACTGTGAAATCTCAGCCCCCACCCCCGCCAGCACATCCCTGCATCCTGCTGTAAGGTCTCCACCGGGAAGTTTCAATCCCTCCCTCCCAGACATCTTGGCTCAGAGGGCAAAGGTGCCCGCAGAGCTGAGCCCCTTTCTCTGGCTGCTGAGCCAGGAGTTAGTTTAGCCAGCCCTGAGCCCTTTGCCACCTTGCCAAGGCCTTGCTTTCCACCAGGCTCCCCCTCACCCGAGGTGGCAGCTGGGGAGGAACAGAGGCACCAGCCGTTAAGGAAGGATGAGCCCAGAGCCCCTGGCACTTCTCCAGCCCGTGCTGGCCTGTTGCAGCCGACCCAGCTGGACCAGTGGGGTCACATCCTAGACAGCCACTGTTGCTGGAAAGCTGCACATGGGACAGCACTGGAGGCTCCTTGTTCCCAAGAAGGGCTCCTGCTGCCCACTCCTCCAACCACCTCCTGCAGAGTGAGAGTGTGGGGCTGCCTGTGGTTCTGCCCATTCAGCACAGTGAGTGAGGAGATGCTGCTCCAAGTGCTGGTCCCTGAGGACATGGGAGAAGACTTGGACACTGCTGGTAAGGCTGCACAGGGAAGGAAACAGCCAGAGAATTCTGGCAGCGCTTCTTCCATTACAAAACAAAAGGAGAGGGATGTCTGCCTGTGCCTGCAGGCGATGGACATGACAAAGTTGGGGAGGAGCGCATTCAAAAGCTCAGGGAGGAGATGTGGAGGTGATGGTTGTCCCTGAGGGTGGCGGAAAAGGAAGACAGAAGGAGTGAGCATAAGCAAGTACATGTGCCAACAGAAGCATACAGGACAGCTCCTCTGTTGCTGGGCGTCAGCACTGAAAGCAGCAGCTGAGACTTAGCTCAACCACAAAACTGCATCCCCCACTGCTGCAGAACTCTCAGGTCTCCAAACCCCTCGTGGCGTGGTCAAGCCCAGCGTCTGCCAGGGGGCTGAGACACGAGCAAGACCCCAGCGTTACAGCAAGCACGGTGTCCATCAGCTTAAGGAAAGCTGGAATGACCAAATCCCAGAGATGAGTGCTGTAAGCAGTGTCACTGTGTGTTATCTCCAGTGCTCACCTGCAGAGTTGTAGCCGAATGGTGGCGGCTGCCGGTTGTTGTAGCTGGCAGGCTGGCTGTGGAGGGAGACAGGGATGCAGTTACTAACAGCAGTGACGCCCTGCAGGCCCACCTGATCCTTTCTGAAGGCTGGTGGAACACTCACATGGGAAACCCACAGTCCCAGTGTGTCTCTCCCACTTTGCATTGCAAACTATCGAAAATGCATCCCGGTACAGCTGCTTTGCCACAGCTTCTGGAACTGCTGTAACTCAGCTGCTTGCCTTCCTTTCCCCCTCCTTCTGTAGATCGGGCAGGGTTCCTGGGAAAGAACCAGGGTGTACAAAGTACCCAGAGAATCTATAACAGAATCACAGAACGGCTTGGGTCAGAATGGACCTCGAAGCCCATCCAGTCCCATCCCTGCCATGGGCAGGGACACCTCCCACTGGATCAGGGGCTCCAAGCCCCATCCAGCCTGGCCTTGAACACCTCCAGGGATGGGGCAGCCACCACTGCTCTGGGCAACCTGGGCCAGGGCCTCCCCACCCTCACAGGAAAACATTTCTTCCTAAGATCTCATCTCAATCTTCCCTCTTTTGGCTGAAGACTGTTCCCCCTTGTCCTATTCCTGCACTCCCTGATCAAAAGCCACTCCCCAGCTTTCCTTTGAGAATCTGGAGAAACAGACCATGCTGCCATGTACTCGGCGCTAGACCTAAGCACACACCTGGATTTTACGGACTTCTTCTGGTGTCCTGAACGTATAAATCCAGGTAAAGGCACTGAGGATTCCCTACGGACTCTGCTCTCTCCCCTCCCCAGTCTATGACCAGACTACGAAGGACCAGCACTGATTTTGGACCTCTCCCCCCTCTCTCACTACGGAGATGCCGTGCAATGACCCAGCCTGGGTGTGGCCTTACCCATCCAAAGTTGGAATGAGGAGAGCTGGTGGCGGTGCCAGCGGAGGCGGGAACAACCCTAGACACAGAAACATAAGTCATCACAAAGATCCCATGGTTTGATGTGAGGGAACAAGACTTCATTGCTGGCTACGGTTAAAAGCAGTTAAAGCTTCTTTTCACTGAAGGCCTTGTCTGAATTGCAGTAATCATCCTTCAGGGCTGCAGCTCCTCACCAAAATTAAACCCCCAGAGCTATATTAGTTCTGTACGGGGATGGGAAGAAAAATAAAGGAAGAATTATTATACCTTCTGGCTTGGGTTATTCATCTTAAACATAAAATTCATTAGGGAGTAAACATGACATACAGCTCCATGGGAGACAGAAGTCTGGTTCTCGGGATGCAGACACACTGCAACTACAGCAAAGGGTTTATGGCTCCATTGATTAAAATGAGTAACTCACTCTCTTGCCAAGCACGTAACCAGAAGTCACCTGGGTTTGTTTGTTTTTGAAGAAATCCAATTTTCTGAGCACACATACGTTCAAAAATCACGAGAAGAGGGAGCACCAGAGAAGCAGAGAGCCCTGTCTGACACTGCCCAAATGGGCCCAGGGTCAAACACGTCAAGAGCCCCTCCCCAGCTTTCCTGGAGCCCCTTTAAGCACTGGAAGCTGCTCCAAGGTCTCCCCACAACCTTCTCTTCTCCAGATTGAACAACCCTAACTCTCTCAGGTTGTCCTCGTACAGGAGGTGCTCCAGCCCTTGTCTCATCTCTGTGGCTTCCTCTGGACTCACTCCAACAGACCCATGTCCTCCTTGCACTGAGGACTCCAGTACATCTCTCCTTCCAACCCAAGTATCTGGATTGGAAGTTTTTTGCCACAGTCTGGTCATTTTGCCCATCTCGCTCCTCCTGAACACCTTTAATATAAATATACTTGACTCACAACTGGGTCCTGAAACATCTACAGTCAAGACCAGTTTGCATTCAGTTTCCATCCTGCTTCCCACGAGCAGGTTCCCTCCAACAATGAAAACCTGCACTTCAGTAGTACTGTACATCGAGAGGGGCATGAAAAGTTCCATTTTTACAAAGAGGGGAATTTTCTAGCCTTACGGAGAGCCCAGCTACTGTAGGTTTTCCTTATTTCCATTTGGGAAGCCCAGGTCAGAGCATAAATAAAAGCATGGACACAAAAGCTGTGACTCAAGCCCAACACAGGTGACACACAGTGAGGACAAGTGCATGAAGCCCACAGTACTGTGGGTGCAGATTTTGTTTGGATACGTGACTCAAGTACACGGTGTCACACAGAGGAGGGGCTTGACTGCACATATGTGGGCACGAGCAGCCCTGGCTTTTCAGATGTACGGCACCCAGTCACCATATGGCTCCGCATGTTCTCCTGCACAAACGCCTACATTTGTTTTCCCTGGATGAGGCAAAATTTCCAGTAGAAGAAAACAAATCACAGCTTGAGGCAACTCAGTTTTATCGTGGTTCTGAATCAGTGGAGTTCCTCGCTTCTACACACAGCTGGGTGTTACGTTTCTCTATTGGTGTTCACCAGCTCCACCACACACCAGAGAGCAAAGTCTGGCGGGAATGGTGCTTGCTCCTCACATCCCAAACTCCTACACAAAGCAGCAGTTTGTCCCTCAAACTTGTGCTGTGCAAATGCCACAACTGGAACCAACCCATTTCCAATCTCAGTGTCTTTTGCCACCTGAAGTTCTCCATTTCACATTATAGACTGGTCTTCAGAGACAAAACAAGGCAGCATTAAGAAGCCCCACAGTCTATTATTTTGATCCAGGATATGAGGCAACAGCTACAGTTCAACACTGCACTGGAGTTTATTGGCCTTCAATGAGCTGTGCTCTAAAACAGATTCTGGTGTCAGCCTCACTTGTGCTGCCAACCCAAATGCTCAGAATCACCATGGTTATGAAGAGCAAGGTTAATGCCTACCTGGAATAGGGCCGGGTGGTGGCAGACCTACGGAAACAAACAAGCAAGCGAAACAAGTTAGAATAAGTAAAGTACGGTATCTTTGTATCTCAAACTAAACCTAAAAGCACAGTTCTGAATACATTTCACATATTTGAACACACAGAAATACATGTGGGCAGAAAACCTAGTGCTGTTACGCAGCTACCAACCTATGAACTGTACTGTTTTCACAAATGATGATCCCTTTACCTTGTGTTATAATTTAAATTATAGCACAATAAATATAATTATTACATAAATATAATAAATAAAATGTTCAATTTTGGTGCTCTCTTACACTGGAGAATTCCTTTTTCCCAGTGTCAACATACAAACAATTGATTTGGCCTTCACAACAGCTGAAGGAGCTGGAGAGGACAGCCCACTGCAGACGCCAGCCTCTCCTCTGTCTGGTTTAGGGTTGGTTGGAGTTTTTTTTTATTTCTTCTGTCAATCACAACTGCACAGTGAGCTCTGATGTCCTGGTCAGCAACCGAGAGTGAAGAAGTCATCTCCATTCTGCCCATCATTGTAACAGAAGGCAGTAAGACAAGCTACCACAGCCCACCAGGGAACACTGCAGTAACAACCTTCCTCTCATTAAAAACCACAACTGTACTTTTTATTGTGTGTCTTCTGCACATGAAGCCAGTGCAAAACAGAGGAGTTACAAGGTTATGTGCTCCTGGGGACTCCTCAAGAGCCTGGCTACTGCTGTTGGGCAAGGAAAGGCCAGCATGGCCTTCACTTCCACCTCAATGCACTTTAGGCCGGACGCAGCAGGGGCACAGACTTGATCTCGGTGAGATCAGAAGATGCGCAGACTTTGCAGGAAGTGAAGGCAGAAAAATGTGTGTTCAGCTGTGGCCAGACCATCTGCAAACCTGCACCAAAAAGGTTTCAACATGAAAACAATGCTGTGTGCCCTGGAAAGCTGCGGGAGTGCGGGCATTTGGCCTTTTCAGTTGCAAAGCTGCTTGTTCTCTCCACTAGCATTGCCCTGTTGTGCCTGGTGCCCAGAACAGGTCCTACTAGCATCTGTGTTGCATTAAGAAACTGCAGAACCAGAGCTATGACGTGCACGGAAAAGACCGTGGAGCCGTTCTGTAACTCAGTGCTCCAGCCAGCAAAGCAGAACAAAACTAGAAGCGTTGCCTCCGCCATCTCAGTAGATTTCAGCACTCAGCCTGTCACTGCAGAGGCTAAGAGCATTCCCACAGACACAAGGCTGAGCTTGACAGTCTGAGCACAACACAAACCCATCTGGTTATTGGTAAGAGCACACAAAGCTGCCAGTGCCGAGGACTGATCGCACCCAATGGGCCGGAAACTCATGGCAAAGACCTCATGCACGTTACTTATATTTTGCTTTTAAAATGAAGCACTACTTTAATGACTCCGCTGGATACTGGACTCTTTCAGGAGCAGTAGGAATCCTCCTGCAGTGACAGCTGGTACAATAGAATCATAGAATAGTTTGGCTTGGAAGGGACCTAAAAGATCATCTAGTTCCAACCCCCTGCCATGGGCAGGGACACCTCCCACTGGATCAGGCTGCCCAAGGCCCATCCAACCTGGCCTTGAACACCTCCAGGGATAGGGCAGCCACAAATTCCCTGGGCAATCTGTTCCAATCCACAGGAACAAACACAGACAGATACAAATCTTGGTTTTTCAAGGCGAAAACTAACCAAGCTTGGACCTGGGTGAGGAGGAAAGCTGTTTGTTAGAGCTGCTGCTGCAGAACTGGCAATTCCAGCATCGCCCACGAAACTTTTGGAATCAGTCATAGCCAGACAGGACCCTGAAGTGAACAGCCTGCTGCTCTGACGCAGAAGAGCAGTTCCCATGTTCTTGGCTTTCTTCACAGACGAGCAGGAACCCATTTCTTTATGTTTATCAGTAAATAATGGATTTGGAGCAGCCAAGGGCTCTCTCACAGAAACAAAGCCTGGATTTTTTTCAAGGAACAGCTGCCACTTTGGAAGTACTGGAGGCCAGACATCAAATCAGCTGTTGGAGTCACTGAGCAAAGGGTAGCCAGGTCTGAGGAGCTGTGACCTGAGCGCTCAACTATTCCACAGCATTTAACAGCTGAACCTCTGATGTCCCTGCCCATGGCAGGGGGGTTGGAACTGGATGATCTCTAAGGTACCTTCCAACCCAAATGATTTTATGATTCTACGATACACTCCAAGCCTGAGACATCCTCACCTGCAGCTTCAGACCGCCACGTATCGCTGGCTGAACACATACCTGGAGGATGGAGGGGAGGTGGAACAGAAGTAACGGGTGGAGGAGGGTGGAGGAAGTGTGGTGGAGGTGGCCCGGTGAGCGGGGGAGGCGGTGGGCCTGCTGGTGGTGCGAACGGCTGCTGCTGAGGTGGCTGCTGGGCCTGCGAAGGCTGCTGGGGCTGCTGGGGAGGCTGAGGCTTACTCCCGTGGTCTCCAAGGACCTTACAAGGCAAAGGAATGAGGAGAAAGCATTTTAATCTCTTTGCTCCTGCAGCTGGCACCTCACTGTGCTGGCATAAAGGGAGTATATCACCAAAACCGTGACACCTGGGAGGACCAGGCTATGCCATTCCCGGTGGACAACACCTTTTGGGGAGGAAGGAAAGCTGGCCAAAGCAACTAATCTGCTTAGCAAGGCATCTTCCTGTATGCAGAACAGCAGCAAGACTAGATTCTGGCTGCGTACACAACTGTGTGAGACAGCTGACACTGCAGTGTCTGAGCACCTTTAGTTCACAGGAACTAGGAACTGCCACAGGCTGCAGGTTACAACGTGCCAGTTCTGAGGATGACACAGTAGTGCTTCCTTTTTTTTATTTTAATCCAATTTATCATTCCTGTGGGCAGCAAGAAGCCAAATTCTGATTTAGATTGTGCCTACATGGTCAAAGGAAGCGTGGATTCAAATCTGCCTGCCACAAGCAAGACACGTAAACGCTGCTGCCAAAGGAATGATTGATACGCAGAGAAATCAGAATGCTTATCTGTGCTTGGAAGTGGGAGGAACAACCAGCATTTCCTAGCAACTTTTTCTGTTAGGCAACCTGTTTTTTTGGTGATTGTTGCCAAAAAGTTGGAAAACTGACCACTAAAAAAATAAACAGACCACAAAACCACATCTGAGAACAAAGCCAGGAATTGTGTCTAGAGAGAGGAAAGGTTCCTCTTTTGGGGTCCAGGTGACCTTGGAGCAGCTGGTAGGAGGAAGGTGGTTAAGAGGAGAGTTTTCAGCAGATGGTCCTCAAACCCTGCAGAGGGCACCTTCCTACCTGGAAGCCAATCCAAATACCACAGTCCTACAATGGACATGCCAGATCAGAACTAAGTCCAGTTCTAAACCCCAGGCTTTTCTTTTTTAGAAGGGAGAAGATCCAGTGACACGGGCCTACTCTACGTCTGAAGTGCAGGCTGTATCTAATGATGCTTATACTAAATGTTGCTTCCAAGTTAAAAGAAACACGAGCCCATGCAGAAACCCTCCACTGCAGAGCTGGAGATTACGACCTGACAGTGGAGGGAATGGGAATAATCCACATAGGGGTCTCCCAGCTACGTGCCCTGAGGAATACTTTGGGACAGCTGACGAGGAAAGGGACGTCACCACTCAGATGGAAGGCCTGTCTTTAAAGGACAGTCCCCAGCTCCTAGCAACATTAAGCTTTTAATGCGGAATTAATTCAACCTGCAGGAGGGAGCGATGCACGCGTATGCCTCAGCAAGGGTGACACACTGCCGACTGCTCTGCAGACAGAGGCAGCAACACGGGAGGTCGGACATGCACGACACTTGTTTGAGGTTCACCAGAAGTTCAATGAGATAAGAAACTTCTCAAGACGGTGCAAAACATTTACCTGGATTGGGTTTTCCTCAGAGGCATGCTTATCACGACGTCTTCCTTCTACTCTCCTAATGGTGCCTGCCTGGCCACCGATCACATCAATTGTCCCACCCAGCTTCCTGGTACAAAGCAGACGCATCTGTTTAGGCTCAGAGACATCAGGAGGAGGAAATTTTCCCACTATTAAACAGACTTCTTGCACCCATTCTTTTCCACCAGGCAAAAAAAGCCTCTACAGGCAGCACTCAAATTGGACAAGAGGTGAAGGAGAAGCCCTTTTTGACATTTGAGCAACTTGAGCTCTGCCAGCAGGGGTGAGTTAGGTTGGAGTGAGGTGGGTGCTGGTCTCTTCAGCCAAGTAATAAGTGATAGGACAAGAGGAAATGGACTCAAGTTGTGCCAGGGACCAAATTATATTGAATATTGCGAAAAATTTCTTTTACTAACAGAGTGGTGAAGCACTGGCAGAGGCTGCCCAGGGCAGTGGGAGAGTCTCCATCCCTGGAGGGGTTCAAAAAACTGTGTAGACGTGCTGCTTCAGGACAAGGATTAGTAGGCACGGTGGGGTTGGGCTGACGGTTGGACTGGATGAGCTTAGAGGTATTTTCCAACCTTAACAATTCTGTGATTCTGTGATGCAAAGCATCCCCACATAAGGGAAAAAGTGGGGAGTATTTACCAGAATAAGCCTTTAATGTTATCAGCCCAAATTTTTCCTGCTTTCTGTCCCATCTTCCAAGTGTCGCTGATACCACTGAGATTATTTACAAACTAGATCCTTGGACACTTTCGAGCCTACCTCCCTGGGACCTAATCTATTTCTACTAAAGTCAAAAGTTTTGCCATTGCCTTTGATGACATCAAGGGCTGGTCCTTGGACACAATTACATTAATGCAGCCAGGAAACAGCACTGCCTATGCTCCAGTGGAACATGCAATTTTCTGTGTTTTTTTATCTCCATACTCAGGTCGTACTTGGAGGAAGAACATTTTTATAGGAACTCACTGTAAGGTCGTCACAGGGAAAGGTTTGCAAGAGAGAAGCACTGAAATTTAAGAACCCCTTTCTCTATATTCATGCAGCAATGGATTTGTGTAAGTATGGCCTTAGATGTGTTCCTGCAGTTAGGACAGGAAACATCAACATTGTTCCAAGTTAGAATCACTGAGGCTGGAGAAGACCTCTCAAGCTCATCCAGTCCAACCGTCAACCCGACACCACCGTGCCTATTGAACCATGTCCCCAGGTGCTACAGCCACAGGGTTTTTGAACCCCTCCAGGGATGGAGACTCCACAGCACCTCTTACAATGCTTTGACACTCTTCCAGTAGAGAATTTTTTCCCAATATCCAATCTAAACCTTCCCTGGCACAACCTGAGGCCATTTTCCTCTAGTGCATTCCCTTTCCTTTCTAGCACGTAGAATGTTCTATCTCAGCAGGAAATTCAGACAAAGTGGATATAAAAATGCTGGCCAGCTGGGCAATAAAAAGTTTCCTCACCGAAATCACTTTTAAGAAAAAAAAACCACACAAACCAAACACCTCATTACTAAGCCCATCATTCTGCTGCTGTTGCAGGGTATAAAGAATTGCATTCTGGTCCTGACCAAAAGCTCTGCTACAGGAGCAGAACCTGGTGTGTCAGCACTTTGAAAACCAGAGGGCAAGTTATAAGGGATAAAAACACTGAACAGTTACTAGAGCATCAGTGGTGCAATCCTCCCAAAGTCTTGTGAGACACAAGAGCACCCTGCATAACAGCTGGAAATGACCCCAACTGAGGAAGAGGGCAGAAATGCCAGCAAAGTGCTCCAATGCCAACTGAGCAGGGCTTTAAAGCTTACATTTGAAGCTCACAGATGGCTCTTTTCTCAGACAAAGCAGAAAGTTGGAATGCACGCCTGGTGCACTAATGAAGTAATACGAATAAAGCAATAGAAATACTCAACCCCAAAGCTTCTCTTCTGGTTCCCCACAGCTTTGTTTTTCTGAAGCTTTTGATAAAAAAACATTAACCTGATAAGGTCGAAGTGGTTTCCCTGCAGAGGCTGCTAGTCACAATGGCTCAACTGTTTTGCTTTCTGTGGCTTTGTGGATCCTCTCTCCAACTAGAGAAAATAACTGACCACCACACATCAAGCAGCACAGCACAAAGTTTCAGAAACCAACGGCTCCTCTCACCAGCTGCCAAACATGTCATCGACTTCCACTTAAGGAGACAAAGATTAACATTGTGGGTGTAAGAATCATGGAATGGTTTGGGTTGGAAGGGAACTGAAAGCCCATCCAGTTCCAATGCTCTGCCATGGGCAGGGACACCTCCCACTGGATCAGGGGGTCAAAGCCCAATCCAACCTGGTCTTGAACCCCTCCAGGGACGGGGCAGCCACCACTGCTCTGGGCAACCTGGGCCAGGGCCTCCCCACCCTCACAGCAAAACATTTCTCCCTGAGATCTCATCTCAATCTCCCATTTTTTGGCTGAAAACTGTTCTGTCTCATCCCATCCCTGCGCTCCCTGATCAAGAGCCCCTCCCCAGCTTTCCTGGAGCCCCTTTCAGTACTGGAAGCTGCTCTAAGGTCTCCCCGCAGCCTTCTCTTCTCCAGGCTGAACAATCCCAACTCTCTCAGCCTGTCCTCGTACATGAGGTGCTCCAGCCTTCAGATCATACCTGTGGCCTCCTCTGGACTCCAAGTAAGCACATATGCAGCAGCAATGTAAGCCATCAAAGCTGAGGTATTTGCCCTGGTTCTGATATCCCCCCAAGACGTGTCCCTTCAGCTGGGATACAGGTTTCCATCCCTGTGCAGCACTACCTTGACACATCACCAAGGAGACGTAAATGGGCAGGCAGGGCTTGCGCAACCCTCAGGAAAGCACTGCTGAAGATGAGAGCTACAGTAACTTCCTGTGAAGTTTAAAAGCTGCTTCTTTTTCAGGCTTGAGCAGATTTAGATATGGCCCAGGTGGATCCCAGCTACCCCTATGACAAACACCGTACCCTTAAGCTCTCTCTGCATGACCTCTTACCTATTAGGAGGAGGCCCAGCCTTCATGCGTCCTCCCACCAGCGCCAAGAAGTCTGTTTTAAATTCTGTTTTGATGACGTTGTTTTCCACTTCTTTTTCAGCATTTCCTGTTCTTCCTTGCTGAACCTATGGAAGACAATACATAACACAACATTAATGCCTTTACTTTCAGCTAAAGGTAGCATCAGAGACTAATCCTCAGCAAAGGAAAAGGGCTCCCTCGAGGAAAAATCACAGGGCTCTTGTGAAAAAGCAACCTATTCTTCAGCCACGGCAGACATTTCTTTAAGTTGGCAACTCCAGCCTCAGCCTGCTGTTAGAATTCCAAAAGTTTAATGATCTCACATCCTTTTTCATGTAGTCCTAGTAGCATAGAATCATAGAACCATTTGGTAGGAAGAGACCTTTTCTATCATCAGGCCCAACTGTACCCATCCACTTCTAAACCATCCTTGAGTGCCTCATCTACCTGTCTTTTAAACCCCTCCAGGGATGAAGACTCAACTACTTCCCTGGGCAGCTGTTCCAGTGCCTGAGAACCCTTTCAGTGAAGAAATTTTTCATGATATATAACCTAACCCCCCTCTGGCACAACCTAAAGCTATTTCCTCTTGTCCTACTGCTTGTTACTTGGGAGAAGAGACCAGCACCTACCTCGCTCCGACCTTCTTTGTAGAAGCTGCAGAGGCTGATGAGGTCTCCCCTCAGCATCCTCCTCTCCAGACTAAACAATCCCAATTCCCTCAGCCTCTCCTCATGAGACTTGTGCAGACCCTTCTCCAGCTTTGTTGCCCTGTCTTTAAGTCAAAACTGGAAACAGTAGCACTTGTGATGTTGACTCCTGGGATGAAGTTCTTGTTAGCAGATGCTGGCCACCCGATGGACTTCGTAAAGGCTGATGGCCAAAGCAGTCCCCAAACAGAAAAGGCAGCCGCAGAACAGCAACAGCCCACAGCAACGAGCAAAACCAGCCACAGACGCCCTGCTCTGCTGTCTACACCTCTTGTATTGACAGGATCTCCAACCAGACACCCCTATAGCTGGAGAGCCTCAAGGTCAACTGGCAATCCACTCAAGTCTTGCTGCTGTAGTGGTTCAAACCTGCCAGACGCTGGAGCTGTTCATTCCATAGGTATTTTTAGACTTTAGCAGAGAGATTTAACCTTTAAGGGCACATTTTTTTATTTCTCATCCCCGAAAGGAACACAGAACAGTTTGGTATTAAGGTATCTCCTGCTCTTATACTCTCACCTCTGCAATTACTAAATCAAGTCCCAGTTTTATTGTAGCCGCATGCAGCAGTAATATGTCACCTACTGTGATCTTATTTTCCGTGCTGATGGGAGGAGCAGGATCCAGCCCAAGCTGAAGCCGTCGCTGCTTTTCACAATAAGCTTTCCATGTTTCTTCATTGAATCCGTAATTAAAGTAATCAGAAAGATCAGCACCTGACAAAGGGAGCAGAAGTTAACATGGGGATTCTAGCAGGCTTGCATTCTCAAACTGTCCTTTAACTGCTTAAATGAGGAGTTAAGAGAACAAAAATCTCCTCCAGAGCACAGATTACTCTGTTTCATCCTGTCAGAAAACTGCTGTGTGCCACAGTAGAGCTGGCCACATATTTTGGTGGGAGGGGGGCTACAGCCCAAACAGCAGTGGGACCATTTGGGACACAGAATGCAGCACATCTGTGGGCTATCAGAAAAGATGCTCAGAGCCACTTAACCCATCAACCGGATTTTTTCAGACTCATTTCTTGAAATTGCCTAAATGAGTTGAGCACTGGAGAAAGCACACGAATGGTGGCTCCAGGCACTGCCGAAGAAATGAGATGGTGCCACAGAACCTTCTTGGCAGAGCCAAGCTGACATATCGTACTCCTGACCATCACTGCCTTACCATCACTGCCTTTGCTGTCTTGAGAAGAGGTTCTGGGAGTCGCCCATTTTGTGAAAAAGGGCTTAAGTGGGAGAGTTTTTATTGACATATCTCAGATCACAAGTAACAGCAGTTCCATCATGATCCAAACCATTCCTTACAAGACTGTTTTCTTACTCTGACAGTCTCCTGTGAACTGTGCCACAAACTGCTTGCCAAAAAAGTCAAGGCGGAGGGACAAGCACAGCTGCAGCCAACTCTGTAAGACACACCTTGCCACAGGACGCCTTACAAAGCATCTCCTCACCCTGCTGAGGTGTCCTTGCAATATCCCCCTCACAAAGTCATTCCTAGACAGACCAATTCTAAACCAAGGAGCTGAGACATAAGGGCTGAGCAAAACACTTTGACCGTGTTGAGCTGGGATCTATACAGCCAGATTTATCTTCGAGGTTGGATGCTCTTCCTGCTGTACCACCCAAAGATGCAAATTTTTCTAACACAGACAGAAACATGATATTTACATGTTGATTTTATCAGCCTACATTTCAGCCCTCCATCACCCTTCCACACCATATTTCTTCTTCTTCTCACTCCCTTAAAGAGATACCAACTGGCTGAGCAACTAACTGAAACGATACAAAACTGAGAGGCTGCTGAGTAACAAGCTACTCGCCACCTAAAATAAACCGACAGGACACACCTCTGCAACCACCTTCCCTGTACCAGCACTGCAAGACTGTTTTCTGGCTGGGGGGACTCACTCTGCTCAAGGGATGCCAGCAAGGTCACAATGATCTTCAGGCTTTCTCTCTGAACTTCTGTTTTTCTTCTAATTTTCTTCCTGGCCCCCTTTCTCATTGCACACTTGATGGGAACTCCCCCGCAGATGAAAGGCTATGGTTTCTCTTAGGTCTGTACCAGTTACTGCTCATCACAGACAGCTTTAGTGCTAATCTGATACCACCACCCACCAATGTAGTGATCAGCGTTGCTCTGTACTCCAATGCCCTTCAAGAAACCCCAACCCCACCTCACGGCCAGCCTTCTGAAAGCACTGCTCCCTCAGCAGAGCAATGTTTCTCAAAGATAAATAAAGTACAGGGGCTGGTGGGGAACAGGATTATTTCAGAGAAGAGGCGAGTGGGTGTTTTGCTTCAGTTAACATTTTATTACAGCACGTTTTACGAAAGTAGCACAGCAAAAACTTGGATCTCTTTGGTTCCTTCACTTACTTTTGTATCAAATTCAGACAAAAAGCAGAAGTTCATTTGTAGCGCTCTACAGCTCTCACGCAGGAGCCACTTCTGAGTGGAAATCTCCCTAACGCTAATCAGGAAGACAAAAGAGACCATGTACATATTAAAACCTGCTGTGTAAAGTGCTGTTTGTCCAGACACAGTCTGGATGACGCTGTCCAGAAGAAATAAGCAGGGACTTCTCACTCACAGGTATGCACCAAGAGGCAGAACCCAGCAAAGAATGAGGCAACGGAGCTTTTCTAACAGAAAAGCCTAGCTTTTTTTGTCAGAGAGACAGTGTTTTCCTTCCTTTCATTCCATTGTTGGCAGCAGGAGGATTCAACACAAAAAAGACATCCTTTCTATCGTAACACGTGGCAGCTCCCACCATCACTGCCCTTTCTGCAGAAGCAGGGACATGAGGAGGGTGCACAGGGAGGACTGTTCTGCTGTGGTGAGGCAGAACAAGGAAAAAGAGGAGACCACATCACACGTACAGTCATATCTTCATTTTACTCAAGGCCAACCAACATTATTGTATTGATATCATAGAAACATAGCATCATCAGGTTGGAAAAGACCTCCAGGATCATCGAGTCCAACCATTCCTATCTGCCACCAAACCATGTCCCTGAGCACCTCATCTACCCATCTTTTAAATACCTCCAGGGATGGTGACTCAACCACCTCCCTGGGCAGCGTCTACCAGTGCCCACTGCTTATCAATGCAATATTTTCTGGAATCAAGGAATTAATAAAACCAAACATTAAATAAAACAGTTATTCCCCTTAAGGGAGTTAAATTGATAGAGTAAATGCAGCCCAATTTTAGGTAGAAGCAGGCTTGACCAAGCAGTAAACATCACTGATTGCCTAGACAGGCATCAAGGCCGAGCAATACGTACTGTTCTATTTCCCTGCTCCCCAGAAGCAATAAATGGACAGAAATTACATGTGAAATTAGAGAGAGACAATTAAAACTACAGAAAATATTTACCACAAGAAACTGTGAAGCCCCACCTGGTTTCCTCCACGGTTTGTCTTCAAATGAGTCCAAATCCACCTCTATAACAGGCAATCCATTTATATTCCCTGCAGCATCTAAGTCAATACCTTTGGGCTGCAGCTTGGCTTTAGAGAGAGAGAAACCGTTACTCCTTTTAATGCAACGCCTTTAATCCACTGCTTTGCTGAGCAAATTGCTGAGCAATTTACTCCAGTCAAAAGTAAAGCGCTACTGCAAATTCACTGCTGGCTTTACAGCACTCAGGTAACCGCAATCAAGATTTTATTAAATATCACTTCAGGCACTCAATAAATAAATAGCCAGGGTACACAACACTGGCAGGTGAATGGCAGAGAAGCAAATTAAACCCAGATCGGTACTACAGGCAAAACGAGTAATTCATTAGAGCATGCACAAAATCTACCCCACATGAAAAAAAGTGTATTTTCCTTCCCAGGCAAAATATTTCTTTTTCCCTCCCATGATACACATGCATTTTCTCATAACAAGAGCCTTCATCCGGATCAGCCTGAAGTGTACAACTAGAGTCAGCAAAAACCTGTCAGGTACGGAATCTTCAAGGGGAATTTGCTCTTATTTTCTCAATCAGAAGATAAGGCATTTGCATAAAGAAATTAATAGAAGGAAGTAAATGAAAGCCCATGAAAGGACAGCCTCGTATGAGGAAGGACAGAATCCAAATCTCAATATTGAGTATAAACTCAAGTGAATGGTGAGGACAATTTAACCTGCAGAAATATGCACAGTGATATGGCCAGAGTCTGTTTCTTTTGCTACCTGACCCTGCTCGCAGCTCAGCACCCTGACCACAGAGTTAAAAAAGTACATTCTCCAGGCACTTTAGAATGTTTGCCCCTAGCACAACAACATAGAATCACAGAATTATGGAACAGTTTGGGTTGGAAGGGACCTTAAAGATCATCCAGTTTCAGCCCCCCGCCATGGGCAGGGACATAGTTTAGAAATATTCTCGTTTTATACTGTAGAAATAATAATTGATGCATTTTTTTCTAGTTTAGATATAATTATAATCAGCTTATTCAGTGATAGGTAATTAAATAAATCTGTTGCACCCTGTACCCTGAGGCGGTTATAGGAGCCCTTATCTTTAAGAAATAATGAGATGCACTGGTTTTCTATCCTTCCACACCGAGACCATGCTTTGCATCTGCTCCAGCCACCAGTGCCAGAGCAGTGCAATGTTGCAAAAGGCAAAGGGTAAAAACAGCAATACCTGAAGCAGACGCTCCATAACCTCTACCCGTTTTTAAGTTTAGATTCATAGGAGTTCCCCTATGGAAGAGAACCGTTGCATTGGTATTTGAATACATTACTTGGCTGAAGACTTTCATGCAAAGCATATTCATACCCCTCAGAAGAAGCTCAGCTCACTCGGGTTTATCTGTACCTCTCTATGGTTTTTAGTACTAAGCCTCAACACCTTAAAAGTGAGATTACTTTGCCACTTACACTCCTCTGACCCTACAGAAACACAGAAAACTTACTGACTGACCAACACTAGGACACAGAGGATTGCCTGGAACATGAAGGGAAAGAGCATTCCCAAAGCAGTAATTACCGTTCTGCCCAGGAACGGCCTTAGTGTGTAAACGGAACGGAACAACATGGAAATCACAGCTGCACGCAGATCACAGGAGGAGGAGAGAGAGGTAGAAGCAGCAGATTTCTAAAAAGGTGTCCGCAAAATGTAATGAGCTGCTAAGGGACGAAGCATTGCTCTTCAGAGTAATCCATCGGACTGAGACCACCTCTGCAAGAGGAGGAAATAATCCATAAAGTGGAAAAATTAGCTTATGCTGCACAGCACATGCAAGACATCTCCCTCAGAGGATAGACGCTAGCAGCAAGCAAAACTGCTGCCATATTATTTTTATTCAATGCAAATTAGGTAGAATTTTAAGTCAGTGACATAATTTCCTAGTTCGCAAATCCAGCTTCACCATTTCCAAATCATGAAATATCAGACAGCTCAAAATCAGTAAATCCACAGCTTATGCAAATCCTTAGCAATACGGATTTTGGTTCTGGAAGTTTTCACAGATGAGGAGTTAAACAGAACTCTCACTTTTGATTTTGCCCAATGAAGCACAGTAACGACTTGGTTAATTTTCTAACAGCAGACTGGAATTATCATTCCTATTTCACAGATGGATTCTCCAATAAGCAATTGCTGGACAGAGCTGTCCATCAGCTTCTAATCCCACTCCAGTGTTCCAGCCATCACTCCCATGTCTCCCAGAAGATGAGCTCTCATCCCTACTTCCAATTCCAATCATGTGCTGGAGCTGCCTCAGATCAAACACCAACACCGCAACCCACAATACATACATGTACGATGGTGCTCCAGTTTTAATGTTGCCAATAGTAACTTTCACGTCATCATCGTCACTGTCGCTATCGCTGTCATCTTCATCATCTTCACCGCTTGGCAGGGCCTAGCGACAGTAAAAGCACACAGGAGCTCATTAATACATAAACCTGATAAATCCCCCAGGACAGCAAGCCAAATCCCACAAACTTGTAAGATGAAGGTTTGTTAAAAAGAATGATTCCAATACAGAGTCATAACTTCCCCCTGCACTCCAAGGCTGTACAAAATTGTCCCTGGAGGCAAAATCTATGGAAGTAACCAGCCACCAATGTAAAAACTAAAAGCCAACAGTGTAAAAACTCCCCCCCTAAAAGAGGGGAGATTGAGATGAGATCTTAGGAAGAAATGTTTTCTTGTGAGGGTAAGGAGGCCCTGGCCCAGGCTGCCCAGAGCAGTGGTGGCTGCCCCATCCCTGGAGGTGTTCAAGGCCAGGTTGGATGGGGCTTGGAGCCCCTGATCCAGTGGGAGGTGTCCCTGCCCATGGCAGAGGGTGGAACTGGATGGGCTTTGAGTCCAACTCACTCCACTCTGTGACATGGACAGGTGCCCACAAAAAAACTGCCATGTTCTTTGAAGAAGCAACTCTACATGAGTCAGGATAAGATTTCTGAAGATGGGGAAGGTTTAGCTCGGTTCTAAGAATTTCACTGTCCAACAGCTCCTTTCCCCTACTCTTTTTGAAAGAGCTTTTCTGACACAGCTCCTTCACAGGTCCATGGTGAAAGTATGCAATCACAAATAAAAATCACCAAAATACATTCACTGGCTTCCCCAAGGAACCTCAGAGAATGTTCTCGCATCAGTTTCAGGTAGGAAGCTGCTGAGGAGCTGGGCTTGACTTATGTAGCACAATCAGTCCCCAAGCCACTTAACTCTACCCAAGAGCTCTACAGCTGCTGGGGTGACGCCAGCACAGCACCACTGCTGGAGCGCAACAGCAAAGGAAGCCTTCCAAACTCCCAGAAGCGCAGTTCTGCCGGATGCATAAGCTGAATTAACACCTTACTGCTACAAAAGGATATGAGGAAGGCATTCCTAACCCCCTCTCTTTTTCCTCAGCACACAGGTTTGTCAGAACTCTATGCAAGCCCTCTTGACATAACACAGCATTGGAAAAGAAACCCTTCAAAAAGACAGGAGGGAGAGAAGCCTCTGCCTCCTCTTTCAGCACGGAGACACTGCTGCATTTTAAGAGAGCTGAGGCTGAAACAGAACTGATCCCCAGCACTTTGGTCTTTCCATCCCAGTGTCTCCCATATTTTCCTGAGCCTCAAGAAGTCATATTAAATACTGAGCTGGAAGTAACACCACATTCTGCTTTTCCTGCCAGGCTGCAGTACCAGAGGCCCTCACCTGCCTCTCCAATGGGCACCAGTAGGATAAGGGTTCCCTGCACCAGGCAGGCTGAGAAAGGGAGCCTGGTGCTGTGTTAGCACTGGCAATCGACCATCCATACACTCCTATGGCACACGTGTAACACTTTAGGCAGCATCAGCATTTTTACACTTCCATCTTTTTATCTATGAGCATTGAGAAACTGAAAAATAACTACATCTACTATTTGTGGCAGAATACATACGTGTTGCGACATCTCTCGGTCTTCACTGCTTACAGGCCGGTTCTCCTGAGGAGGATCTTGCAGAGTATGAGAAGATTCTGCATGTCTAGTAAACAGGACAGATAAAACAAAGTGGATAGCCCAACCGAGAGGTGCACCCATAAACACTTCTGAAGCATTCATCCAGGTGAATTTCATAGCACGGCTTAATTCATGTACTTAAAAGAGGCTACAGAAAATCTAAGGAGGGGCTCCTAATCGGGGAGGGCAGGGATAAGGTGAAGGGAAACGGTTTTCAGCTGGAAGAGGAGAGATTGAGATGAGATATTAGGAAGAAGTGGTTTCCTGTGAGGGTGGAGGTTGCCCACAGCAGTGGTGGCTGCCCCATCCCTGAAGGTGTTCAAGGCCAGATTGGATGGGGCTTGGAGCAACCAGATCCAGTGGGAGGTCTGCCTGCCCATGGCAGGGGGTAGGATTGGATGGGCTTTGAGGTATCTTCCAACCCAAACCATTCCATGATACTATGTAGACTATTTCCCAGAATCACCAGGTTGGAAAAGACCTCCAGGATCATAGAGTCCAACCATTCCTATCAACCACCAAACCATGTCCCTGAGCATCTCATCCACCTGTCTTTTAAATACCTCCAGAGATGGTGACTCCAGCCCCTCCCTGGGCAGCCTCTGCCAGTGCCCAATGACCCTTTCTGTGAAATTTTTTTTTGTGATGTCCAGCCTAAACCTCCTCTGGTGGAGCTTGAGGCCATTCCCCCTTGTCCTGTCCCCTGACACTTGGGAGAAGAGGCCACCTCCCTCCTTTCCACAACCTCCTTTCAGGTAGTTGTAGAGAGCAATAAGGTCACCCCTCACCTTCTCTTCTCCAGGCTAAACAACCTCAATTCAGCCACTCCTCATAAGACTTGTTCTCCAGCCCCTTCACCAGCTTTTTTTGCTCTTCTCTGGACACGCCCCAGAGCCTCAACATCTTTCTTGTGGGGAGGGGCCCAGAACTGAACCTAGGATTCAAGGTGCGGTCTCACCAGTGCTGAGTACAGAGGGAGAATAACCTCCCTGGACCTGCTGGTCACACCGTTTCTGATACAAGCCAAAATGCCATCAGTCTTCTTGGCCACCTGGGCACACTGCTGGCTCACATTCAGATGGCTGTCAACCAAGACCCCCAAGTCCTTCTCTGGGCAGCTTTCTTCCCCTGGTCTGTAGCACTGTATAGGGTTGTAGTGCCCCAAGTGCAGGACCCGGCATTTGGCCCTGAAACCTCATCCCCTTGGTCTCAGCCCAGCGGTCCAGCCTGTTCAGATCCCTTTGGAGCCTCCCTACCCTCCAGCAGATCGACACTTCCTCCCAGCTTACTGTTATCTGCAAACTTACTTAGGGTGCATTCGATCCCCTCATCCAGATTGTTCATAAAGATATTGAACAGGACTGGACTTAACACTGAGCCCTGGGGGACACCATTGTGACTGGCCTCCAGCTGGAGTTAACTCCATTTACCACCACTCTTTGGTGGTAAATTTCCTCTGCTGACAGTTAGCTCAACTCTACAACAAGAAATGAACCATCCTTGCTTGGCTTTGCTTTTGGAGGAAAGAATCAGTTCAGAACTTCCAAAGGGCGCTGGACAGACAGCCCAGCCAGAACCGCTCCACAGCTGAAATACAGGTAGCAGCCAGATCAGTTTTCAGCTCCGAGTCAGCACTGGCACAACTGACAGGAGCAAGACCATCATAAGCAAAACTTCACCCTGTCCTTACGATGCTAATAATTACACTTCTGTTTAGTCAGCAGCAATGGCATCTGTCCCACAGCAACCAGGGAAGAAGTGATTTTAGTGTTTCTACAAACAGTTTACATAAAAGAGTAGTTACAACTCAAAGAAGAGAAGACAGATAATTAGCCACCCGGTCTTCTCATTTATTACAAATTAGCCCTAATGCAACAATCACCAGGTTCAGATTTACCTCCAATTAAAATGTTAGCAGTATTTATTGCATTAGCCAAGCAAGAAAGTCACATTGGTGTGCACAGGCTACAAAGAATTAGAGAATCACAGAACAGTTTGGGTTGGAAGGGACCATCCAGTTCCAACCCCCCTGCCACAGACAGGGACACCTCCCACTGGCTCAGGCTGCCCAAGGCCCATCCAACCTGGCCTTGAACCCCTCCAGGGATGGGGCAGACACAGCTTCCCTGGGAACCTGTGCCAGTGCCTCCCCACCCTCATGGTGAAGAAATTCCTCTTTATATCTAGTCTAAATTTGCCCCTCTCCAGTTTATACCTTTTGCCACTAGTCCTATCACTACAAGCCTTTGTTAAAAGTCTTGTGAAAAGAGAATGCAAAATGTACAAAGCTAAAACCCAGAGATCATTTTTCTCTGATGTCAGAGGTAATACCTAACAGAATTCCAAGATAATTCCTGCTGTTCAAAGGAGACAATCAGAACACCCCAGGAAACCCAGTTCTCCACCAGTACTGTGTGGAGACCTTGCCATTCATTTGAAATGCCGTACGGGATAATAAACACACAAGAGATTATCTTCAAACAGAACCACAGGTGACACCTGACAGAATCCAAACACCAGCCAGATTACATCCAGGTCAGAAGTGGCAGAAAGGACACACCAAGCAAGTAAGTCAAAAGATCACACTGACGCAGCTCAGAGAGCAGTTATCGAGCACAAAAAAGAACAAGCAAATATGGACAATTCAGCAGTTACTGAAGCTCCTGTATTGAAAAAGCACCATATACAAAGAAATTCAACAACCAAGCCAAGACTAAAGAGAAGGGAAGGCAACTCAGCAGCTGACCAAGGCAGCATAGGTCCTGTCTGCACCAAGTTCTCAAGGCGACAGCTAAAACCACTTCACGTTACCAAGTAGCCAAGGTTCTAAGGGAAAATCAGCCTAAGAACATTTCAAAGTTGCAGACACAGGGACCAAAAGATGGACCACTAGAGAGCATCTCACAGGCGCCTCCAAAACCTCCTGCATTGTTGGCCAAATCCAAGCAACTTATAACTTCCATCTCAACCCCAGAATGTTCCTAAGAATCCATGATGACTGAATTAAGGAAAAGCGACAACCATTACCTTCAGCTTTAAGTCACATGAAATATCTGTGGGTGTGCATTAAAATTCATGAATTGGAGTTCAAATAAGCATTTGCTCACTAACAGGCATTCCCTAACCTGTTTGCTTCCCAATCTGACATGGCCAAAGCACCCTACGCTGATCTCTGCTTCAGGGACAGAGACAGACACTGTAGACAAGACAGCAAGGAACCCTTGGAGCTGCAGCCCCCAATAACAGAGCAAACAAAGAGTCCTTTTCCTGGAAACACCCCATGGCTCTGCATTCAGGAGGATTCCGATTGTGCAACAAAGAAAAGGGAAAAAAGAATGAAAGGGGGGGAGAAAGAACGAAAGGGGGGGGGGGAAGAATGAAAGAGAGGGGATAAAGAATGAAAGAGGGGAGGAAAGAATGAAGGGGGAAAATGAAGGAGGGGGAAACAAAAGGGGGGAAGAATAAAAGAGGGGAATAGAAAGAGAGAGAAAAGAATGAAGGGGGAATAGAATGAAAGTGGGGGAAAGAATGAAAGTGAGGAAGAATGAAATGGGGGAAGAATGAAGGGGGAAAAATGAAGGGGGAAAAATGAAGGGGGAAAAATGAAGGGGGAAAAATGAAGGGGGAAAAATGAAAGGGGGAAGAATGAAAGGGGGAAAAATGAAAGGGGGAAGAATGAAAGGGGGAAGAATGAAAGGGGGAAGAATGAAAGGGGGAAGAATGAAAGGGGGAAGGAATGAAAGGGGGGAAGGAATGATAGGGGGAAGAATGAAAGGGGAAGAATGAAAGGGGGAAGAATGAAAGGGGGAAGAATGAAAGGGGGAAGAATGAAAGGGGGGAAGAATGAAAGGGGGGAAGAATGAAAGGGGGGAAGAATGAAAGGGGGGAAGAATGAAAGGGGGGAAGAATGAAAGGGGGGAAGAATGAAGGGGGAAGAATGAAGGGGGAAGAATGAAAGGGGGAAGAATGAAAGGGGGGAAGAATGAAGGGGGAAGAATGAAGGGGGAAGAATGAAGGGGGAAGAATGAAGGGGGAAGAATGAAGGGGAAGAATGAAGGGGAAGAATGAAGGGAGGAAGAATGAAGGGAGGAAGAATGAAGGGAGGAAGAATGAAGGGAGGAAGAATGAAGGGAGGAAGAATGAAGGGAGGAAGAATGAAGGGAGGAAGAATGAAAAAGGGGGGAAGAATGAAAAAGGGGGGAAGAAAGGATAAAAGAGGGGGGAAGCATAAAAGAGGGTGGAAAGAAAGGATAAAAGAGGGAGAAAGAAGGGATAAAAGGGGAGGAAAGGATAAAAGGGGGAAGGATCAAGGGGGGAAGGATAAAAGGGGGGAAGGATAAAAGGGGGGAAGGAAGGATGAAAGAGGGAGGAAGGATAAAAAAGGGGAAAAGGATAAAAGGGGGAAAGGATAAAAATGGGGGGCAAGGATAAAAGAGGGAGAAAGGATAAGAGGGGGCGAAAGGATAAAAAGGGGGGGAAAGGATAAAAAGGGGGGGAAAGGATAAAAAGGGGGGGAAAGGATAAAAAGGGGGGGAAAGGATAAAAAGGGGGGGAAAGGATAAAAAGGGGGGGAAAGGATAAAAAGGGGGGGAAGGATAAAAGACAGTGGAAGTATAAAAGAGGGGGAAGAATAAAAGGGGGAAGAAAGAATAAAAGAGGGGAAAAAGGATAAAAGAGGGTGAAAAGAAAGCATAAAAGAGGGAGAAGAAAGGATAAAAGGGAGGGAAAGGATAAAGGGTGGGAAAGGATAAAAGGGGGGAAGGAAAAAAGAGGGGGGAAGGATAAAAGAGGGGGGAAAGAATAAAACGGGGGAAAGGATAAAAGAGGGGGAAAAGGATAAAAGAGGGGAAAAGAAAGGATAAAAGACAGGGAAAGAAAGGATAAAAGAGGGGGCAAGGATAAAAGAGGGGGCAAGGATAAAAGAGGGGGCAAGGATAAAAGAGGGGGGGAAAGGATAAAAGGAGGGGGGGAAAGGATAAAAGGAGGGGGGAAAGGATAATAACTTACTAAATTTACCTAAAACTTGTTTTGGAAGAAGTTTTCCTATTCCCTAAGCACAGGACACTTCCTAGAGAACAACAGAACTGTTTGGTTGGAAAAGACCTTTGAGATCATCAAGCCCAACCATTCCTGAACCACACCTGAGCACCTCATCTACCCATCTTATAAACCCCTCTATGGATGAGGACTCTACCGCCTCCCTGGCCAGCCTCTTCCAGTGCCCGAGAACCATTTTGGTGAAGAAATTTTTCCTGATGTCTAATCTGAACCTGGTGTAACTTGAGGCCATCTCCTCTCATCCTATCGCTTGTCACTTGGTACAACAAACCAACACCAACCTCGCTACAGCCTCCTTTCAGGGAGTTTTAGACAGCAATAGATCTCCCCTCAGCCTCAGAAGCAGGACAGTACCTATAACGGTCTCAGAAATTCCAGATAGGGATTTCACTGTGACTTTACAGGACAATAACTATCAAGCTGTACTTCTGAAGGCACAGAAATACAGGGAAAATCAAGCCTCCTGAGAACCACACTACATTTAAAAATGGCAAACTTCTGCTGGGAGAAAACTCCAGGATGAGTACCAGGCAGTTATGCTCAAGGACAGAAAGTGCTTCCCATCCACAGAAAGCAAAGCTGAACATGGAGGTCTCCCCCACACTGTTATCAGAAAGCCTGACCCAAACCACAGTCTGCACAGATCTCACACAATCTGCTTATCTGATCATGCCAAGACTTTCCACCCTGGGCTCAACGCTTTTTAGATTTTCCACAGGCCATAGTTTCACCAGTTCCAGGCCGGCACAAAAGCTGATCCTCAAGGCACCATTTTTCCATTAAACTGGAAAACAGATCTAATTGAAGACTAAATAGGGAGAGGAAAAAACTGTTTAAAAGCTAGTTTTAAGTCAAATCAGATGACTGATCCAGTTCACCTTCCAAATCTATGAACACTGAGCCAGCCCACACCAGGCGGCTGGGGATGAGCCCATGGGACAGGAAAGGACTGTCTGCTGTTTCTGGGAACAGCACGGCTTTCCAGCATCCATGTAGCTGTGCTGAACAGGGCTGGGTCTCCTCTGTAGGACACACCTTTAGAATGAATAAACAACCTTCAGACTCACCCAGAAATTGGTCCATCTTCTTGCTTTCCAGTAGTATCATCTGCAAAAATACAGTAATAATAAAAAAAAAAAAGGGAATTATTGAAGTGAAAGCAAAAACCACTGAACTTAAGCACAAAATGCCTCACAGCTACAGCAAAACCTGGCAGTGCCAGGGCATTACAACCCCAACGGTCCCTTTCCAACAAAGCTCAACTAGAAAAGAGCAACTGAAAACACCCCAACAACAGATGTGGCTGCCCCATCCCTGGAGGTGTTCAAGGCCAGGTGGGATGGGTCTTGGAGCAACCAGACCCAGTGGGAGGTGACTTTGCCCACAGAATCATAGAATAGTTTGGGTTGGAAAGAACCTTGAAGATCACCGAGTTCCAACCCCCTGTCACGGGCATGGACACCTCCCACTGGATCAGGGGCTCCGAGGCCCATCCAACCTGCCATTCCATGGCAAAAATGGGCTTTGAGATCCCTTCTAACTCAAAACAGTTCCATGATTCTATGAAGCAAAACCCGTCTGCGGGGGTGATATCTCACCCCTGGAACACAGAGGGAGATTTGAAACACAGATCCAAAGATGCAGACTAAGAGCACACGTCCCGCGAGGATCTGAACTCAGAGGGATTCTGGGGGGCACTTAGGGGACGGGGGGATGCGGGGAGGGGACGCTGAGGACAAGATCCGGAGCGGGGCCGCTGAGGGGCCGCGGGGCCCGGCCGGGATGCCGGAGGGGCGGCAGGGGAAGGCGGGGCCGCGGCGGGACGGGCGCTCGGTCCCTACCCCCGTAGAGCCAGTGCTCCTCGTCCTCCTCGGCCTCGAGCGGAGCGGCGCCCGGCACGGCGGCCGCGGGCGGCGGCTCCAGCTCGGCGGCCATGGCCGGGGCGGCGGGAAGAGCGCTAGGGCGCCGCCATGGCCGCGGCGGGGGGAGGAGCCGAAGGCGCCGGGACCCCGCAGTGCGCAGCCGCCGCGCCTGCGCGGGAACGGGAGAGCGGAGCGGGGGGACCCCGCGGGGAGGAAAGGGCATCGTCGGGCCGAGCCGCGGGGGCCACAGGGCCGGTGGGGACGGACCGCCCCTCTCCTGCGAGACCCCCTCTGGAGCCCTGCGTCCAGTTCTGGAATCCTCAACAGAAGGAGGAGATGGAGCTGTCGGAACGGGTCCAGAGGAGGCTACAAGGATGATCCGAGGGCTGGAGCACCTCCATACGAGGATAGGCTGAGAGAGATGGGCTTCTTCAGCCTGAGAAGAGAAGGCTCCGAGACCTTAAAGCGACCTTCCAGCACCTGAAGGGGCTCCAGGAAAGCCGGAGAGGGGCACCTCCCTCTGGGGCGGGTTACTCAAAGCCCCATAGGTGGTCACCTTTAGTTTAATATATGCCTTTAATTTTAAAGTCTTTTTAATGTGAGAGCTACTGCAATTCCTCTTCCCAATTTTAAAACAATTTTGGATATCTGATGTGACCTGCAGTGTTCCTAAAATTGTTTTTTATACCAGCAGAAATGTTCAGGTTGTATTTGTTATCAGTGAGCTGGCATATAAATATTTATTTCCAAAGAAGGCTACTATAGATCATACGGTTTATATAAAGAATGTGAAATAAAAGGTAAATATATTAAAAGCATTACAAATCATAGAAGCATGGAATTGTTTGAGTTGGAAGGGACCTCAAAGCCCATCCAGTCCCACCCCCTGCCATGGGCAGGGACACCTCCCACTGGATCAGGGGCTCCAAGCTCCATCCAACCTGGCCTTGAACCCCTCCAGGGATGGGGCAGCCACCACTGCTCTGGGCAACCTGGGCCAGGGCCTCCCCACCCTCACAACAAAACATTTCTTCCTAAGATCTCATCTCAGTCTCTCCTCTTTCAGCTAAAAACCATTCCCTCCTTGTCCTCTCCCTGCCCTCCCTGATCCAGAGCCCCTCACAGCTTTCCTGGAGCCCCTTTCAGTACTGGAAGCTGCTCTAAGGTCTCCCTGGAGCCTTCTTCCCTTCTCCAGAAAGTAGTTTAGCCTAGAGCCAAACCTTCCTTGCTCACACAGTTACAAAATACACAGGTATGAGTCAACTAAATCCAAGATCCACCAGGTAAACTACCACACAGGACTTAGTAAAAGGTAAAGGACGAACTAAACAGTCTTTTAGCAAACTGTGAGCAGAATTCAGGCATCCATTGTGGAACTTCTCTTTTTAGTAAAACCATTTGTGTAAACTTTGCAGATGGCATCAGTCAGTGATAAAGGCTTTTTCAGAAGGAACAGGAGTGTATATCCAAGAAGAGACGGAGGATCAGGAGGACCACTGTAACAGCAGTATTGAGAAAATTCCAGAGGAGGTGTCAGATGAGGAGTCAGTACTGACAGGACAGGTCAGGACAGCGTCTATTTGGAGCACGTATGAGAAAGCCCATGATTTATCAGAGAACAGCTATGAATCATAAATACGACACAGCCATTAAGGAGACCAGTGTGATTCAACAGGTCACATGATTTTCACGGAAGAGAGGGAACTATCTACATTGAAATTCCTGGTGCCTGAACCGTTATCTGGAATACCTAATTGTTTCTGGTCACCCGTATTCAAGGAAACTTAATTCACACTGGAATAAATGCAAGCAAATGCAAGTAGGATGATCAGAAACACTGAACTTTGCTTTTGAGAGACTAACATCTCATTGTGTCTAGCAAATGAAGCCTGTGAGGATTTGAGTCTCCATAAGCTTAACTAGAAAAATAAGCTCAGCTGAACACTTCAGCTGTTTATGCTCAAAAGCAGTGCTGACACGACAGATGTACATAAGTCTAGATGGCACAGACATTATAAGCTTCACTACTGAGCAATTCTGAAGCTGAATTTGGCACTAAATTCCAAATGCTCTTACAACGGACTTCCCTAGTGGTCTGGGCAATTGCATCGCATAACCCCTCACAGAGGAGCTTCATAGCTTATCCTATGTTTGGCCCAACACCACAGCAACCTTCTTAGAATTTCTATGATTATTCAGTGATGGTTCCTTGCTTAAACTCTGTGTCAGCCCAGATGCACCCAGATTTGTCCAAAACAACTGACACCAGCTTTTAACAAAACCACTGCACGTGCCCATTTCAGGAACGCAGTATTTTTCCCTCTGATATGAGCCAAAGGCTTTAGTTTTAAGTCCTGCTGTCACAGCTACAAAGCTGGTCTGTTACCACACACAAAAGGTGTCAGTGTTTGACGCTTCCATCCTGTCTGGGAGCCAATGATTTATTTTGCGAGTACACACTACCCCGGTCATGTCACGTCCCCTTTGAGGCACAACCACCACAGCATAAAATAACTCCCTCTGCTTTTCGGAGAGAAGCAGCAGTGAAGGATTCCTACGAGAAGTCCTTACAATAGAAGGGCTGGAAGCCAATCAGACAAACAGCCTGGAGGACTAAACGTGATTTTTCTTTAAACCAGCCAAACCACAATTGAAGTCCCAATGCCAGCACCTGATCTATTGAAAATCTCACCACTATCGCCATCCCCGGCACGGCTGATCAGCATGCTGCACCAGGGAGATGCAGAAGGGGATTCTCCATAAACACACTGCACTATTCAAAGGTTTTTATTTTTAGATTTAAAGAAAAACATCTCAGAGTGATTAAACGTGTCTGACTTCCAGCTTCTTTTAATGGCACAAGCAGTGCAGTCAATTGTAGAAAGCGAGCTCTGTTAGCGTTTTATTTTAATTTAAAAAAAAACCCAAAACTCTCCTGATGTGAGGTTCCATTAGAAAAGCGGCAGTTCACTTGTAAACAGAAAGAGTTATGAACACAGTTTCATACAGCTGAAACAATCCCACTTTTCTTAGGCAGTACAAGTAATGTTACATTACTGTCAGAACACCAACAGCAGAAAACAAAGGAAAGGCAGAAGAATCACATAACATCAGTTACTAAAATGAGAAACTATTTACATTGAATTTTAATAGCTTGAAATTTTTATTGCTCCAATGGTAGTGTGTTGACAAACAATGTGATAAACTGTACCAAACACATATTCATGGGTTTGCATGTGAAGTTTTGTACCTATCAAGGAAAGCACAGGAACTGTTTTTTTAATCAAGACCGCACCAGATTTAGCAAAAATATTTTCTATTTTAAAGCCCCACACCTACAAATACCCACTTCCTAGACTTGTCTGTGCATGCCTTAGAATACTGCTTTTGTCCTCCTATGGCAAAACAACTTCACAATGCAGGTGGGGAATCAGCAGCCAAGAGCTCTGCTGCTCTGCTCATATCCTTTAGTACTTTAATACATCCTTTAATACTAAACCTTACTAGATACAAGCCCAAATACCTCCTAGATAAAAATAAGAGATAGTGTCAGCATGTTTGTATCAAAAATTAAACACTGATTTGGTAGCCAGTAACTGCTTTTAAAAACCTGCTGCAAACTCACACTGGATAATTATTTTTCCCTTTTCTCCTCAGTCTGTGCACACTGCTTTCTCCTTTGTTGGAAACAGGCAAGGCGCTTCCTTTCCTACTTCCACTACTTTGCTAACATTAATCTCTAATAGATGGCTACAAATTCTCTCATTAACAAGTATTGTCTATAAACTGGTTTACCAATTCATGCTGACTTCTTATTGTCAAAATGAAATTTGTCAGCCTTGTGAGATACAATTAACTGCTGAATGGTTTTCTCTTAAAGCAAAGGGTATCCCAGGCCAAGAAGAACCTGTAGGCAGCACAGAAGTCCACAGTTTGCAGCAGCACTAACAGCTGCCTTAACCATTACAAGAGCTACCGAACCGCTGTCTGTCAGATGCAAATATAATACTGTCTGTTGGCTTTGCACTGTAATGCAAATTATCTACTTCCTAAAGCATGGAGCTTACTGTAAATGGTAGGTTTGGCTCTCATACTCTTCACTACTTGCTTTACTGTCACCAATTTAAATGTCTTTTAAAGCACAAAGAGAAGAGACCCTTGCATGGTTTGAAGACTACACAATTAACAATTAAAACCAAAGTAAAACATATAGAATTTACATACTTAAAATGTAAACTTTGAAAACTAACATCCTGTGCCTGAGTCCCTTGTGGCGCCTGGGAGAGACCCGGGACAGATAATCGGCAGCGGCACTGGATGTGATCAGGCTCAGGGGAAGGGGACAAAGAAGGGTTGAGGGTGGGAAAGCCAAGGCACAACCCTGTTGTGCTGCATACCTCTGGTCACGCTACAGCATGGGGGGTTGGGATCTCCTGGAGCTCTGGGTGTTCTCTCAGCTTGGCACAGCACCTTGTAGAAACATGGCAGGTCTGAGGGAGAAAGGCTTAGTCGAACACCATAAAGTCAGCACAGACCGCAAAGGATTTCTTTTAGCAGCGAGACTGCCGTCTGCTCAGCACTCACTGTTGGCAATCACTAGAGCTTTCCTTCAGCATGCCTGCTCTCTCAGTTGGAAAAGAACACTTTGAAAATACAGTCACATAAGGAAGAAAACAAGAACCTGCTGAGATTTCTTGAGTTCTTCCACAAAAGAAAAGAAAATTACTAGCGAAGTTCTGGCATGACAGTTAGAAACTCCCATTGCTCTGTTAATTCAGCTGAGCTCCCTCTACACTTACTACAGAAATTTATTTGTAAGGGCAATACACAGGATTGGGTGTGCTATTTTGGTTTGAGTTTACAGTGTATTTTTATGCCATGAAGTGTTTTCTCTGCTTCAAGTTAACACTATCCCCCCAAAAAAAATAAATTGGCAAGAACACCTTGCTTGGTTCTGTGATGGAAATCTGAGTTGCAAGGTGTAGCTAATGTTAAATTCAAGCAACTAGTTTTTTATTAAGTTACAAATGCAATTACGCACTTAGGTGTCACCAAATGAAACCTCTGCACTACGTACACAGATTTCAGAACTTGAAGCATCAGTTTGTGATTGGTAACCTCTGCAAGTGCTGGAGGCTGACTCCCCTCAGCCGTCCATGAGCAGCATGGACTTTGATTCCAAGTCACAACTCGCATTAAAACTGGCCCTCTGTAACACTGCATACCAGGAATCTGGCCTATGACAGTTATTAGAATGCAACAGTCTTATAAATACTGCATTTTAATACAATATTGCACACTGAAAAGATGCAAATACATTCAGAGGAAATCCCAAGTAACTCTGAAAGTAGAAAGCAACTTGGGATGGTGTGGCAAGGAGTCAACCTGCTGCAAAGAAATGCCTGGACACTTAGGTGAATGATATTCCTCACACCTTGCAGATACTTAAGTCTACTGCTCTTTCTTTTCTGATTTCTTATTTCTAGTTAGCAAAGGGAGGGAACTTGCAGCAATTTGCTTACTATTCTCAAGTGGTCTTGCTCCAGCCTGCCACTACAAGAGGCTTTTCTGCAATTACTTCCCTCACAGAGATCAGGTAAACGGGGAGGAATCTAAAAACCGTTGTGAATTCCGCAAAGCAGATTGTGCATGAGCACCCAAACAGGCATGAAACTGTCTGCATCCTCCCATCAGCAGCTTCTGGAGAACCACTCTGACTTAGAGAATGTGTATTCCCACCGGGAAGGATGCCGTCACTCAACTGTTACAATGCTGAAGCGCTACACACTACAAAACCAACCAAAGTGTTATTTCCGCTTTTATTTGCCTGTTCCCAACTTCTCTCCTTAGTAATGAAGGTCTCCAATTATGAAATTTTTTTTTTCCTTACCTAAAACCAAAACTTGACATCCAGATATTCCTAACTCAAAAAGGAGCTGTAGGATACTTTGCTAACAACAGCTGCCATCTACCCACAGATGCAGCTTTATCAAAGGTGAACTGTAGTCAGGTTTCCTGTTCCAGGTGCTACAAACACCTGAAATACTCAAAAAAAAGACAGAAATGCTATGCATTTTTCATCTGTTTACTAAACAAAGTGCAACTGCGCCCTACACATCTGGTAGTATGTACAAACTCGATATGGCTTTACCATGAAACTGGCAGGTGAAGGGGTCTGTACAGTCAGGGGGTGCCAGCAAATATGATGAACCAAACAACGTCAGGCTGTTGGCAACAAAGTAAGAGCTACAGTACGTTCTGTAAACCCTGGCATACCACACTGTACATTATGCAAAGAGACAATATTTACAAATCCAGAGTGGGTAAAATAATTAACCCCTAATGTAAATGATGATTTTGCAAAATGCAGGACAAAACCAGTGCTGTTGATTGCAAGTCCTATGCAAGCAAGTTATACTGAAATCATTACTAATAGACGCTTACCTGGACATTTCTACTGAGGGTTTATAAGACTGCAACATACAGAATGGAATACAGTATGACACGGTATTAGGATGCGTGTTTGACAACGGCAAGTATAGAAATCAATAAGGCAGCATGCTCAGAACAAGTTTAAGCAGCACTGACGTTAGATCCCTAGTGGCAACTATATCAGTTAATGTCAAAATTTCAGAGTGCAACGTAGACGCCTCAGTTAACATAAAAAAAATGTGCAAATTGTTCTCTTCTTAACAAAAGAAAGTAAAATAGCAAGGAAGATATTCTACTGAAGAACATTTTTAAGTCACAGCAAAGTAGACAATCTTCTTTCCAAAATCATCTGCAAGGCACTAAGGGTAGAAAATGACAGGTAACATAAGACATCAAACGCTGTTCCTCAGTCAGGTCGGAATATGGGATATTTTGGTAAGAACTCTATTAATATTACCTGTTGAAGGAGAGAAAGAGACAAGAACAGAACACAGTGACAAAGAAGTTCAAACCGTCAACACAATTTCATGCAACATTAGCTAATACATAGAACTAAACATGTCTTGAGATATTTGGCAGGGGAGGGGACTATTTCCCAAAGTAACAGGGCAGAGGTGTCAGTCATTTTGCACCACAGGGCTTCAGGACCATTGACTGTTTTGGGATGTGTTTTCCTTCAAGCCTACACAACCTTCTTGGCCATACATGAAAGTATGAAAGACAGGGAAGTAGTAGGACCACCAAAATCTTTTGAGTTCTGGTCTCCTACATGGCCTGTCTGTCCTAGTTAAAACTTAACGAAATTCCTATCTAGCCAAAGGAAAAAAAAGATGCAGACCAAATCCGCCAATGCACACAGTCCCAGCGCATGCGCCTTGTTACAAATTACAGCCCAAACCAGCATGCCTGCAGGGCAAGCATGCAATTGTTACCAAGAGAAAACATGGTTAGTGGTGAGAATTCCCATGTGCCATGTCTGCTCTTGTTAAAAGCAGCCTTTGTGGGTGTACATCTGACACCACTGCATCTTCTCCTGAGGGTTTTTTTGGACAGGCAGTGGTCTGGTACAGTAAGGATTTGTCTGTAAAATCATAGGTGTGTCGAATACCAAGTAAGTACTAGAAGCAATACTTACATATTCCATCATATTGCTAGTTTCACATTTCCTTTTACTCAGCTTCCAGTGCAAACCAAGCTAAGAAAAAAATTATCAAAGGATTTAATGCACACCAAAGCACTGTTTTGATGAGGAACATAAGCATTAGCAATATCAAATTATTAGGATCTGGAACAATCTAGAGACAGGTTTAAGATCAGTATAAAGTGTGGTATTATAACAACACTGCAAAATTCCCACATGCCAGTTATTTACCTGATGAGGGTGGAGAGGCCCTGGGCCAGGTTGCCCAGAGCAGTGGTGGCTGCCCCATCCCTGGAGGGGTTCAAGGCCAGGTTGGATGGGGCTTGGAGCAACTTGATCCAGTGGGAGGTGTCCCTGCCCATGGCAGGGGGTGGAACTGGATGGGCTTTCTCAGGTCCCTTCTAACCCAAACCATTCTATGATTTTATGTAAAAAAAAGTTACTATTCTTAAAGCTGAAGGAAACAAGCACTCTAACTTTTCTTACCTTATGATATAGTCTGTTGTTTTCCCATTCTAATAACTTCTGAATTGATCTTCTAGTCTAAAAAGTAAGCCAAAACTGTATTATAAATGGTTCAGCAGCCAGCCTCATCCACAAGAATCTTGCTGTTCCATTTCTGGCTTAAATCAATTTTAAATAAGCTAGTTTTACAAAAGTAGAACCAAGCAAAGGAAAAAGTACAGAGAGAAAAGTGCTACCACTTCAGCTCCCTGCTTCTCACCATCAGATCTGCTTCAGAATAAAAATGCATACATCCTTGGTTTTTCTATTACTTTAGAACTGCAGCCTTCCCAGAACACACTCACTTAGCAAGGGATCCTTTGAATCCAGTGTTTTTACCTAGCACAGCCAAGACATCAAAGAGCATCTCCCACCTGCAGATGGTTTGCTGACAACATGGTGTTTACATCCATGGAACTGCCAGGTATCCTAATGTAGTTGTTACCCAGGTCCTGAAAAAACCTCCCCACCAGAGAACTGCAGCTCACAACAAACATCACCTGTATTTTCAACTCCTGGATACAAAGCGCATGTGATCTTCATGTTCTGCTCTTTTCACAGTTATGGGAGAGGAGAAGATTTGTTGGAGTTTTGGTGACTTTTAAGGTCACAAAAAGTCCACCGTGATGATCTGCTCTAGTTTCTGCACGGAACCCACCAGTTCCTTTGCTAGAGCTAGGAAGGGTGGGTGAGCTACTACAATCTCATTAAAAAGAGATACAAAGCTATCCAGTCCTGCAACAAAGATTTAATGGTGGAGAGCCTACCACTTATTTTTAAGTTTTTCGAGTGACAAAGCTATCTTTTGAATTAAAAAGTACACATTGTTTCTGGTTTCAGCTGTCTTAGTTTCATATTCCAGCCTCTGGATCTTACAATACCTCTTGTTGCTAGATGAGTGTATGGGGACTGGCTAGGCTGGAGTTATTTTCTCCACAGCATCCTGTGTGGTCCTGTGTTTGGGATCTATGACTAGAACAGTGTTGATAACACATCAACATTTGAGCTATTTCTGAGCAGCACGTGACCAAAGGGGTTTTCCGTGCCACATACCACCATGCTCAGCAACAACACTCACCCCCTGCCCACAGAGAGGCTGGCACCAGCCTGCTGGTAGAAGGTGGTGAGGGATCTGCCTTGGCATCCCTTGGGTGTTCCTGCCTTTCTGCCCTTCACTCATTAAGCTGTTTTTCTCTTGACACATGAGGTCCAAAAAGAATCAAGTCCTTTCTTGATTCTCTCCCTTCCCACCTAGGGGGGCGGTCAGTAAGAGAGCAGCGAGTTCAGTTCAGTGTTCAGTTGCTGGCTGCGTTCAATCCACCACAACAGAAAGCTCAGAACCATCTTAAGCTTGTTAAGAGTGATCAAATCGCTTCTATATGTACGCAAGCATACCCACAGAAAGAACACTTGAGAACTGCATTAGCACTACACCTCCATGTGGGCATGCATTTAGATTTTCACTAGCACAGGAATACTTGGGGCTCTGAGCAACCTGATCTGATTGAAGATGGCTCTGCTCACTGCAGCGGACTAGATAACCTTCACAGTCCCTTCCAACTCAAACGATTCTATGATTCTATGGGTTTAAACCTGCAAACATTCCATCTGTGTATCTCAAGCGTACTCTGAAATGCCAATGTTCAAAGGCGGTTAAAATGAGCTACAAGTCCTGCGACTGTTTAGTGACACAGGCTTCGGCCATCAGCAGTTCAACGCAGTAACATTGTGCCTTCTGTGCGTTTCATTTCTGTTTAACCAAAACCTCAATGCCAGTCAATACAACTGTGATTTTCTTCAGCAAGTTGGAAAGTTTGGCAAAACACAGCTGGTTTATTTTCTCTGTGCCTACTCCTTGGTTTTGCTTTATTTTATTAAAGACCATAGACGCTGATCTGCCAGAAGTGTTATTTTTTTAGCAGATTTTGACCTAGCATCTTTTCCTGTAATTGACAAGTGTAAGAGGTTTTTTTCCTTGTGCACCTATGTCCTATTTACATTTGTGGATAATAAGGTTTTAAGGCTCCAAGTCTTACAAGCTGTGTAGCTGCAAAGAACACATTACACTGCATCTTTTTATGGATTTCCTAAGCATTTACTCTTGTGATGAACCAATTCCAAATGTAAACCATACAGGTAATTGGGATCATGTTTCCTTGATTTTAACAAAGCTCTCTTCAGAATTTTTTCCTTGGACTTGATTAGAAGAATTGTGAAATTTCTGTTTGAACCACCCTCCAGAAAATATAGGAGGGAAGTCTTTAAACTTGCCGAATAGAAATTTGTGTTTGTTCTTAACACAAACGTTACAGCAAAATATGTCAAATGACAGCTCAGAAATGTTATTACAGACCAAAAAAGTGATTTTCAATTTAAAAACATATTTATTGGGGTAGGGTGGGGATGTGAAGAGGAAAAGTAATTTTCATTCCAGTCCAGGCAGTCTTTGAAGGTCAACGGCCAGTTCTGCACTCGTTCAATTTGGTTTTTAGACCTTTAGAAATCCTGAAGTTTCAGGTTACCCAACACGCCATTCTGCTCTTTGACCAGTGATGAGAGTGACTACTCCCAAGACTATTCATTCAATGGGTAATTTGGTATAATTTACTTCATTACCAAATTTATTTTTTTCTGTTCTCTATAGACTGGAAATCAGAAAAATCTTTTGAATGCAAGCAAGACAAAAGAGGAGTTTGAAGCAGGGATAATATTCTCAAACAGCAGTTCATGTCATCAGTAATTGCAAACTAAACAGAATAAAGCAAATGAAACGTGTACTCACTCTTTTATTAAGACAGACCACGGGCCAGAGGCTGCAGCCCAGCGTGCAGCAGCAGCACAGGCAGCCGCACAGCAGCCACTTCACATTGACAGGGAGACTCTTCCTCAAACAGGCATTCACACGGCTGATGCTGGTCTTGAATTCCTCTGGGGCAACCTGCAACGGAAGCGCTGAAAGTCAGTGGAAAGCCAGGATGGGTGCAGTTTCTCAGTGACTGCCCCTACATGTTAACACACAAACAAAACCAAACCTTTTGTACAATATGAGCCCATCCTCCAAAACACTCCTCACCCAACAGTTGCTTGCCTGTAACAAACTCATTTATGGTGCGTGCTTTGCAAAAACTTGCATTAGAAAGCCACACATTGCTGAGACGAACAGCCTCGTCCTTATCTATTGCACCAGTGATAAATCCAGTGTCCTGATAACACAGTGGCCCCAAACAACACTCACATTGGGGCACCGCTCCCCAAAACATGCACTGGCTACGATGCCCAACTAAACAGAAGAATGGCAAATATCTGGTTTCCAAGGGAGTGCCAGGAAGTTCTGTAGTAGAAACACTGAGGTATCACATGGGAAACAAAGGAGAATATTGTCCAAATTTCATACCAATGCAAGTCTACACTGTGCCTGGATCAAGGTGGCCCTCTGACCACAAATAAACTCCATTCTAATGAGGTCCATATCCACACAAGGCCACAAGGTCTCAATAGGGGAGCCCAGAAAGACATATACAGGATTATAGCCAAGGCAAAGAAATGCGTCCTATCCAGGGTTACAAATAGAGCCCAGCTGCTGAAAAAACAATTTATTTCAATTACAGAATACTCAGCAGAACTTACTCAAAATAACATTGTCGATCCATTGCCACTGCAGTCACAGTGCAGAACTACATTTGCTGCCAGCCATAAACTCCTTTCTCCAATAGCAGCATGTTTCTTACAGGAGAGTGAGAGCACTCGCCCATTTCCATACCCCAGGTCCCTCACCTCTCTATAAAACCTAAATAATTTCTACCTGACACGACAAACATGGATTTGTGGCATCGACTCTGAGATGGCACTCTGAACTGTAAGACAGGCCACGCTCAAACGCACAAAGCAGAATAACCTGATCCAATGTCAGACTCGAGGCTGTCAAAGGAAAAAAACCCTAGAATTAGTATGTATACAAAGCTGTACAACTACTACACAATCCTTCCAACCCAGCAAACCCAACTCTGCCCATCTCATTCTGCAAACAAGGGAACAGCTACAACAAAAGCGTTAACTTAATGACAAAGGCTCCTTTCACCAAAGGAGCAGATATACCGGACAGGAACTGGAAAGGACCTGATGCTGCTACCTCTGCCTATTCATGAGAGCTAAATTGGTTAAAACGTCACAGGTAACGCAGTAAATAAATGCACCATCTGTTTCCTGGCCATTCAGCCCACCAGACAGCAGAGTCAGAGGGCAGCTGGGTTCTACAGCAGCTAGGCCTACAGTTCATCATATAAGAACATCATTTAGCATGATGATCATTTGATAGCAGGAATTAGTAAGTAAACAAAGTTATTTCTTCTGCAATTATACAGACTTCTTCACCCTTCCCCCATACAAAAAGGACTTTCTTATATTTCTTTTTACATATACAAATGAAGTAAAGATTTTTTTTTAGACTGACTGGAACATCAACTTTTAAACAGATTTTACAACAGACATCATAGTTGGGGGGAAAAAGACTGAAGAAAATGGCAGTCTCCCCCCTCCCCCCAATCGTATGTATTAGATCATTTTAATGAACAGGACAAAAATCCCTTTGTAAGATGGCAAAGTGGCCTGTGCTTGCACATATCACAAACAGAAGGCTGTACTTTAGCAGGGCTGGCTCCTGTATTCAGGACTCCACACTATATGATGGATGCAAGCAAAGCTATGTCACCTTCAACGTGGGAGCGAGCTTTGCAGTGTAGTCTTGCTGGAAAAACAAAAATAAGTCTTTTTTCTTGACCTCTTAAGTACTTTGGCAATGAATCCCAGAAAGAAAAGAGAATGTTTCCTCCTCTGTTTCTAGAAACAAAATTTACTCAACCTTGACACCACTGCACTCCAACCCCAAAACACAGCTGCACAGAGTTCCCAAAGACAATGGAACCAGGACTTAGTTTAACATGAAGAAACCTTATCATCAGTGAAAACAACCAACATGAGAAGAAGCCAACTGGATTCTTAGATCACAGCAGGCAGAAAAATTTGAGACCTAATAAGAAAGCATGGGGATGGTGAAATCCTCTATTTCTGTGCCACTTTTAAAGCAGTCTTGGTTCATATCAGGCTCACAGCAATTTTATAAGAACAATGTTGAAGGATCTCCTGCCAGTAGGACATAAGACTGCCAGCGGCTAACCTAGAAACCAACACTGGATACTAACAAGAAACAGAGAAAATGTCCATTTCAGGAATTTTGTTATGATGTTTCCCATAATAGGGGATTATGAAAGCACCACTGCTGCCTCAAACGCTTCATGGAAAAGCTGAATCTCTGAGCTGCAAGATGAGATGAAATTCCTTAAGATGGTTTTGGCTAACCCAAACTACTGGATATATTTCTCGCTTTAGGAAATGCAATCACAATAAACGTTTCTGTCAGTCAAGGACACATCCTCATTTGGAACAAAAGGGACAGTGAACCAAGGTAAGCCTCATTCCGTGGTAAATAAGAGTGAAACAGATTTGTGGCTCTCAGTTTACAGCTCAGTAACAGCTAAGCACTGTTACACCGTGACAAAGAATGACATATCTGTAAATAAAATAACTCTTCTAATTCAATAATAAAACAACATCCAGATGAAAGAGCCACCAAAGAACTTTGTTGATTTTCTGGCATAACTTTAAATCTCACCTTTCTTGCAGGTACAGATACTGAGAGGTTCATATGAAATTACTAATGTATTCCAAACAAACAGTTTGCCGTGCCTCCTGCACAAAGCCAGCTCCCTAAGAAAGCCGAGTCTGAGTAATTTTGGGAAGTCTCTAGGAGAATTCGTTTGGGTCTGGAAAAGAATGAGATAAGCACATAGCTCCTGGCTGGGCGTACACCTTGTAAAGGGACACCAGTTCCTTTCAGGTCTTTAAGGGAGGGGAAGAAAACATAAAAGGGAAGGAGAGGGTATCATAATATTTTACAACAGGATGCAAGAGAACCTACAGACACAGGAAGAGAGCGAGTAAAGCCCAGCAGGCCTGATCTTTCTCCTTCAGTCATCACGACCACAAACTGCTATCAATCACACGCTGCAATGGGATCACAATACCAAGACCACATTTTATGGCTCACATTTCTCTGTGCCGCACAGTAATCTCTGTATGGGACCCTTGCTGTGTTAACATCAGGGCAGGAAGCTCCACCGGCTTCCTTAAGGTTCACTGCCTCCATCGTCTTCTTGTCACCTGGAGCACTCTGAGCTATTATGCCATATATCACAAAGAGTACTTTGTTAAAAGCTTTTAAATGCTTGTTTTGAAAGAATTAATAATCCTATAAAACAGTAGCACACAGAATTTAAATTTAGGCTGAAGTTCAATCACATTATTAACAGTTAAATATTGCCTTTCTTAAAATGTTCCATTGAAAAGCACAGTTAGAAAGCCCAGCTCTGTATTTATAAACCAGATGATGCTTGCATCCCATCCTACAAGAGAAATACTGTCAACATAGCTAGATCCAATATCTGACCTACCGGATAGTTCCCTCTCCTTTACTGTTTTACTGTCTATGTTTTATCCCCAAATACACACATTCGCCAAAAAAAAAGCAACAAACATATTTCAATTGATATTTAAGATGCAATTACATGCATCTTAGCCCTAGGGTAATTTCCAGCAACTATTCAGTCTGGAAACTGGGATATGAGGTGGTGAGGGACAAGGGTTAAGAGGAGAGGTGTTTCAGATTTTAAAAAAAGGAAAATCAGCAGAAGGTTACGCAGACGGGCAAACGGAGGGGTAAGAAGCTACGTTAAATTCCTAAGACTACACAGTACAAACCTCCAAAGTTAATGCTTTGGGGAGAAAGGTGTAGCCAGATAATTCTGCCTACTAGAATTTTTATCAAGCGTTGGATAGGTTTCCATCCCACGTTTCAAAACCCAGATCTTCCCCTGCATTTACTAAAAACAAAACCAATATCATAGAGAAATAAGCCTTGCCTGACGGCCTCATCTTTTATGCTCCAACAGCAGATGGGATATATTATCAACGCCAACTCAGAGTGAACAACAAACCATTAAACTTCATGTTATGTAAACATTGAGAATAAAGTCTAACACTGCCTCATGCTACCTGTGCACTGATGCAACTCACAGTAAAGGTTTTAATCACAAGTTGTTAATATAAACAGTCACTACGCTATTCATAAATTTTGATTCCATAAAATGTAAAAATTTGTCTTTTAAGAACAGTGAAAGGTCTTAACGTGGTGTATCGACTGACTACAATGCTTATAATTGTGAATTATACTGAGAACAACCAACTGAGTTCTCATTTTTAATTGCAATAAAGATGACTGACTGCCACATTCAGTGGAAGAAGCAGATTATTTATTTCTTGCAATTGATGGTAGTAGTAAAAACCAAAAACCCCACAGCTGTGGTTTTTAATGTCTTTCATGGGAGTGTGTGACAGGCAGTAAAAAAAAAATGTGTTTAGTACCTCATTTGCTTGGTGATTTTTCCTCACAAAATGGAACAAATTTATTTTCAAGGTATTTTTACTCTAAAAGTCCCTCAGATCCACGTGCGAGGAAAAACCAAGAGGGTGTCAGGGCCCTCAACAGGAGCAGCACACATGGACATACAGCACAGCCCTGCACAGGAGTTATGCTGTTGCCAATCAGATCGATAGAACAAGAAGGTTAAATGCCAAGTAGAAGAACGGAACTCTGTCCCTCCTCTCATTGCTAAGTTAAGTCCAGGCAGTCCACTGAACCTTAATTAAAACATTGTTCACTGTCTGTTTAACAGGTGGAGAACAACCAGATGAAAAATGTGACAGGCATGGATGCTGATATTTAAAAGTTTAGGTTTGGGTGTTTGGGTTTCGTTTGTTTTTTTTTAATGCATGCAAATATATTTCAGAGAAACAGAAAGAATTGAAATTCTATAAATCTAATTATGCTTTAACATTTCCTGCTAGGTATTTTCTATAGGCCTATTTATAACAAATGAAAACTTGACTAAGAGTTACCAATAACAAGATCTGTTAATTCCAAAAAGCATCCTATGGCTTCTCAGTGACTGTGAAGTTCTTTTCAGAGAAGAATAAACCACAAACGTGCGAGGCAGTGCAATGCAAATGGCGTGATCCCCAGCCTGCGTATCAGGCACGGCACAATCAGTAAGACTCTTCCTTTGGAGCTCAGTGGGATTCTGAAGCAAGGCTAGAGTTCCCAGGATGCCTTTAACACTGAAAACTCCGATCAGCAACCTGCTTTAAAACTGTACTGCTGTCAAAACAAGCTGGACAAGTGCAATATCCTACACCTGGGTCAGGGCAATCCACAGTTTGAATACAGGATGGGGGATGATGTGATGGAGAGCAGCCCTGAGGAGAAGGACTCGGGATGCTGGTTGATGAGAAGCTCGACATGAGCTCAACGTGTGCTCACAGCCCAGAAACCAACCATGTCCTGGGCTGCATCAAAAGAAGCTTGGACAGCAGGGAGAGAGAGGGGATTCTGCCTCTTTGTTCCTCTCTTGTGAGGCCTCACCTGGAGCCCTATTTCCAGTTCTGGAATCCTCAACATAAGAAGGACACGGAGCTGTTGGAACGGGTCCAGAGGAGGCTACAAAGATGATCAGAGGGCTGGAGCACCTCCCACAAGAGGACAGATTGAGAGAGTTGGGGTTGTTCAGCCTGGAGAAGAGAAGGCTCTGAGGAGACTTTAGAGCAATCTTCCAGTACCTGAAGGGGGTCCAAGAAAGCTGGGGAGGGACTGTTTACAGAGGCTTGGAGTGATAGGATGAGGGGCAATGGGTATAAACTGGAGAGAGGCAGATTTACACTGGACATAAGGAGGATTTTCTTCACAATGAGAGTGGTGAGGCACCGGAGCAGGTTGCCCAGAGCAGTGGTGGCTGCCCTATCCCTGGAAGTGTTCAAAGCCAGGCTGGATGGGGACTTGGGCAGCCTGATTTAGTGGGAGGGGTCCCTGCCCATGGCAGGGGGCTGGAATTAGATGATATTTAAGGTCCCTTCCAATCCAGACTACTCCATGATTCTATGATTTTCCTCATTATACTCTGTGAAGAAATTGATGGAGAAAAACCCCAGATGGATTTGGCAGAAGTGGGAAATGTCATCCAGCTGCATTCCAGTACATTGCTAACATGGCTCAACAGCTACTGCAGAGGCAGTGTAGCTGTGTGGTGTGACATTAGAGAAAGCAGTAGGAGGCAAATAAACTTTTTCCTCACAAATTCTGGAAAAGATACACAAGGCATCTCGGAAACAAAATGAAGCAAAAGAAAACCACTAGAGAGTGAAAAAAGTGCAAGAGAAAAATAATTCAAAATGTTGAAGTCTTAAAAATAAAATACCTTTATGAGAAGAATTCAGAACCGTAACCAAGAATTTTGTTACAGGATTTCATTAGCTAATAGCTATAAATGAATATTTATTAATGTTGCATTTAGTAAGGTGATACAACTCCAGAGAAAGCAAGGGACTTGTCTACACTAATTTTCAAAACTAAGCAATGCTCTTATTCTTAAACATGCACAAAAACTCCTATCTAATCCACAGGTTTAACACTATGTTTTGTTCCTTAAAGCTTCAGAGAAAAGTTTCTCTTCCATAGATGTGTCTAAACACAAACTGAAGGCTTGACAGAGGCATCAGAGAGGTCTGCTATTTGATGTGATTTAATTCACACAAACTCCAGACAGCTACACGGCCAGCTGCAGCGAGTCCTGCTTTTATGCAATAGCCATGTTGAGCTTTTCTGTGTTTAGAACACTAATAGTGACAGCAATCACTGCAAATCATTTTTTCTTGTCTCAAAGTACATCTTAGGGACAGGTGATCAAACCAGCTGGTTTGTGCAGGACAGTGGTAATCCCAGCCTCCTGGCCTGCACTGCCCTGCGGATTCAGGAGCACATATTTGTAACAGAGAAACCACTGGATGCGGTGGGGGAGGGGGGAGGGGGAAATCTTCCCATTTAAAAGAACAGTTTAATCTCACACTTACCTTCCCTGTCAGAACAGAAGGAAATTCTGTATCAAACTTGTTGCTCAAGCCAAACCTTGAAAACAAAAGAGACAAAAAAAAATATATTCCACCTAACTTATTTTGTTTCCCTTCACAAAAAAAAAGTAATAGATTTTGTACTTAAAAACCCCAACTATTAATTTCTTTTGCCCTTACATTTACATCCTTTCATGAGCTTTCAACCTAGGTTTACACAAAGTCTTGTGTGTCATTCATTAGGTCATTTATGAGACACACAATAATAGCTTGTTACCTTACTGCAATAACTTGAAGTTGCTAAAAGTGCAACAATTTTTATGATTAGAGAGCGGCAAGCTTCAATCTTGGCATTCTCTAGGGTCAATAATCCTTTTACTGTTGTTTTTCTTACTCATGCAATTTATTCACATGCAACAGATAAAGCTGGGTATAACGAACCTGTTCATCATCATCTTAGAAATTTAAAACCATTTATTTTCAAAAAGACGCTTTGGGCTGAGTTGAACTCTCTCACACAATACATGTAAGAGTTTACACAAAGAACAGCTCAAAACAACTACAAACTTCAAGAAAATTAAGTCTTAGGTATGGCTGTGACTGTTCTTCATTGCAACGTTACTGGTTTTGAGCAAGAGGTAAGCCGTTATAACCAGTGAAACCTACAGGGAGCTGGGCTTTGCCTGTAAACCTATGCTACCACTGCCTCCAAACCTATGGAACCAAGAAGAATTTCCACAATCTAGTGCTGTAGTTCCGCAGGACACTGACAGTGTGACCGACATGAACTCTTTATTTTATTTAAAGCACGTAAGTAGGGAAGAAGTTAACCAGGTTCTGATGCTAAACCTGCCAGCTTCTGCAGAGCACAAACGTGGATCCTCCGTCCCCTATACCTTTGCAATTCAGTAATTTAACAAAATACAGCAGCAGCTACAACCTTTACATGTGAACAGAGCTTAGTGTTCATTTTGTAAAGTTAAATATAGTGTGCATCAAGTTCCCATTCAGCTCTGCTGAATTTTCTCCTGAGTGAGGATCACAGCCAAAAAGAGGAACACAAATCCACTTGGTACTGGAGTATTTTATTGCAGAAACAAACCTTCTGAAGAGATGTTATTTGCTTCGAGTCAAACTGACACCTGAAGCAGTCCTTACAGACACTGGTATTGGTGGAATGTCACCTGTCTCAGTCACTATACAGCACAGACAGACCTGTCTGCACCGCGTAATGCCAAGTCTGGGTATCTGAACCAATGTCACTTGCTTAGAAGGATAAAAAAATGTAAAATAAACCTTAAAGAAGAGAGAAGCATACTGAAAGAAATTGTGCTGTCTTTAGAACTCCAGAAAGCCAACTAACATGTTGGCCACAATCCTGGTGCAGTCCAATCAAGTTCTCCAATGGCTCACCCAAGTCAGAACCCTGACTCCTGTGAGGAGCAGCTATTAGAGCACAAGGCGAGTAAAACATTACAAAAAAATAAACAAAGAGTAGACTTTAATTGAAGAGTCTATCAACCTTGGTCTCTTGAGCTATCCTAAGCACTGTAACCAATTCCCACCTATTTGTGTAGGTTCCACCCAACACGTTTTCACTGAAAGGTTTCTGGCAGCGAATGGCAGTGACCTGAACATCAGCACAGCAGGGGCTACCGCACATTCCAGTAAACTGGAAAGCTCCAGTGTGAAACTGGTGCTACAAAACCAAACAGTGAAACCAGTAAAATTTTAGGCAAGCACAAAGGTTACTTCATACAAACACGTTTCCATTCGCTGTGACCGCAATGTGCCAAGTCAGCCTCCACAATTCATAGCTGTTCTTCTTAGCTGAAGTCTTCCAAGTTTTGTTACACTATGTATTTATTTCTAAGAAGGTTTAGAGAGCAGTAAGGTAATCTTTTCAGCCTTAAAAAAGTCCAGAAAAGACCAACACTATGCCCAGACACAAGCTTGGTTTGAAGGACATGGACTCCTCTGTCTATCAGCAATGAAACTGCCCAAAATGGTCACAAAGTTGTAGCAATCAGAAAACATAATTAATCAGCTTCTGAGAAGTTCAAGTAACGCTGCAGAATCTTTTGTTCCACCCATATACAGAGTAACTCCACTAAATGGAGCCAAAGCTAACCTGGCCCAGAACATGGACTCTTACTGTGGCCAGGAGCAGATGCTTAGGAAACAGGCAAAGAAAATGAGATTGCAAACCCAGAACACTCTTCTGACTCTCAATGATTTACACTTAAAAAACTGCCTAAGCCACAAGTAGTGAGTGTCTTTACTTCATTGGTCACAGAGGCTCATTAAAATCCCCACTGCACCACCAATTTCCACAGAGAATAACAAATCAGTGCTTTGTGATGTACATGCTTTAAAAGACTGCAATGCATTTTATTAAGTTCAATTTGAAGGCTGCTAGTGTCATGAAACACTCTAAAATCCAAAACTTTTACCAGTTGCCAAAACATTCCTTTCAATAACAGAAATGCATCTCTTTACACCGGCAAACAGCTGGAAGAACACGAAAGCCCTTGGCTATACTGAAAACATGACCATGCAGCACTGATACTGTGTGCAGGCAGCATCACTGCTGGTCATCAGCAGTTTTAAGGGAAGGGTCTCTAGAGATCTTACAAACTGCCCTTGAGATCATCCACCACACAGCTCGGAAACAGTCAGCTCCTATTAGAGAGGGGCAATTAAAGAACCAAACTAAAAACGGACCTCAAAGCCCATCCAGTTTCCACCCTCTGTCATGGGCAGGGACACCTCCCACTGGATCAGGGTGATCAAAGCCCCATCCAACCTGGCGCTGAACATCTCCTCGGATGCGGCAGCCACCACTGCTCTGAGCAATCGAGGCCAGGGCCTCCCCACCCTCAGAGCAAAACATTTCTTCCTGAGATCTCATCTCAACCTCCCCTCTTTCAGCTGAAAACCATTCCTCATCATCCTATCCCTGCACTCCCTGATCAGCAGCCCCTCCCAGCTTTCCTGAAATCCCTGTCAGCAGTGGAAGCTGCTCTAAGGTCTCCCTGGAGTCTTCATGTTTTTTAGAAATGTTGTTCTTAGAAACATAAGAGCAGGATGTTGTGTAGTTCTACAGCTTTGCTAGGAATTCTGTAAAAGTAGTGAAGCATTGTTAGAATATTTAACGCAGCAAAGTCCTGATTAAGAGATAAGTAACTTCCTTAGACCTTCAACAACAGACTAATGATCTAGCATGATTTGGTCTATGAAGTCTTCTAAAATTCCATATACATAAAAATCACTATGTAAAATAAATTGCAGTACCTGTCCTTTAAATAATTTAAAACATCAGTTGGTGACAGGTTGTCTCCAGGCTGGTTTTCCGGCTCCTCAGGGAAAGCTGCCCCAAGCTCAACATTTAGACATTCAGGGAAGTCACCCATAAACTGCGGTTGCAATTGCCTTGCTGGATGATAAACATTTCCAAAAGCAAAGCACTGTTGCCTATAGGCATAAAACACTGGAACAGAACTAGGATGGCCTCAGTTTCTAGTTCTTTCTGCCTCTCTTTCCATGTTTGAATGTACAGCATCAGACAAGTCCTCTCCTCTTTTTCCCCATTTGTAAAGCAGACAGAACGCAACTTCTCATACGGAGCTGTAGTAAGACATATTCCTAAATCCTACAGAAATCACAGACTGCAAGGAACACCCTGAACCATCAGCTGGAAACTCCACCTGCAACAGGTACTACACTGTAAATTCTCTCCCCTGGTTTACAAAGCACAAGGAGGCGTGGCCTCCAGAAAGAGGACAATATCTCGTATCAAGAGCAGACCACTTACAGGTGCTTCACCTTTCTTTTCCTTTTCTCAGACAGTAGGCTCTGCTGCCTCCTTTCCCCACACTAATCCAGGTTAAGCGTAGCCTGTCTAGAACAGCTGAACTCCGTTCCTACACACTGTTCTTTACAAGGAATCATCTTAGCCTTGTTCAGCACTAGAGACAGGCCCTTTTTCCAGCCCAGGCCCTTTTCCTATGAAGCCAAGAGAACTACCAGAGCATCCCTACCCACGGATGATGTTTTGGAAACCTAAGTTTTTCGTAACTAGAGGAAGGCTGAGGTACTTTGCTATTTTAACTAAGTGGAAGATGGAGTAATATCAGACAATAATTGTCATCTTATCCCAACTGAGAGCACCCTGCCTTCCCCAACCGATGACAATCTGCACCAGGACTGTGGATCCCCAAGGCACATCTAAAGAAAATATTACAGAATAACAAGAGTCAACTTACATCAAAACCCAGGAGGTCTGCAGGCATTAGCAAGAATCACAAGCTGCACACTAAAGGCAAAAATACATTTAATTGCCATTTCACTGCCTCGTCACTACCCATCCACATGGACTTAATGAGATGGAAAAATTATATTAGATAAATAAAAAACTTAAAACCAAGCTAGAGTTTGCCTGCCACTCTATTTCTTGAAAGTTATTGCTGTTGCTTGGGTAGGTGTACGACTCAGCCTCCACTAAAAATGTTTATCATGACATATTTGGACACACCAACCAGAATCATCTCGACTACACAAGAAACAGGGAAGAATGGCTTAAGAACTCATTAAAACACAATTTCAAAAGCAAAGAAAAGACATTTATTTGGTCTTAATAACTTCTCTGCGCTAAAACTCAAAAGCCTTCTGAAAACAATAAACATGACAGTTAATTTTTTCAATGTAAGGATCTTCCAGACTGAAAGAGCATTGAGCAAGATAAGAATAAGTTTGCTAACTGCTTTCACATACTCTCTCTCTCTGAGTAAAACAGAATAAGTACACTTTACATGATCACTCTTACCATGCATGGGGGGTAAAAGGGTTAGCAAAATCATCAGTGGAAAAAGCAAGACCCTGCTAAAAACCCTCAGAAGATTCTTGGAATCTATATTTAGTCCTGTTGGACTCTGCAGCAGAGCTCTGTTAGGCTGAGCAGCTCACTGACCAGGTTGTGCAAGAAACTAATACAGAGTTTGAATCTACTAACTTGGGAGTTTTCTAAGAGGACTTTACATGAAAAGCTGGACCAGAAGGTGACCCTGGAATCAGAGAATTATCCCTTCTCTATATAATAAAGGTATTCACAAAGGCCAGGGTGATAAGAGGAACAGAAGGCATCTGAAACAAAAATCCAATGAAAGCAATGGCTTTTTATGAATTAACAGCTTTTCGATTCTTCTTTTTTTTTTTTTATTAAGAGTGTCTGACCTGTCAGGACAGAAGCTATTATCAGTGATGTTCCAGATGGGTTCAGAAAACACACACAAGTTTTACTGGATGATGTATCTCACTTTGGTAACCAGAACAGGCTGCTTCTGAAGCCAACTGATCTCAAAAGCAGCAGCATCTGTGTGATCAAAAAGCGAGAGAATTTCAGACGTCATGCATACTAAGCAGGAATTCTTTAGGAGGCAAAATATTTCCCATGTTATAAGGAGGTTAGGATGACATGCTGTCGCGTCCAAGGTTTACCTGCATTTTAGCAATAACAGCGACTGACTGTTTTTATAAATAGATTTAAAAATGCGTCCTTTCAGGATAAAAGCTGTGTCCTATCATTCAGGCAGGTACCTGTTACAGGAAGAGAACTGGGAGGAGTAGAAGAAAAGGAAAACAAAGTGGATGGGAGCTCAAGTAGTTGCGAGGGCACATATGCTAACTTATCATTTACAAATATCACTTTCTTTTGATGTAGACACCACTGGTTGACAGAGTTCTTGGAAGTGCTCCTGCCCATCCCCAAGAGATGCTGGAGCCAAGAAGGAACTTTTAGGTAACACCGCTAATACACAAAAAGCATCACAAGCAGATAAGCGTGTAACATTTTTTATGGTTTAGTGCTAAAATCAGATCAGCAACCAGATGGGTATGGGGTATCCTGATCATCCGCTTCCGTTACACCTCCCATTTGTCAGGCCACATGCTGTTTGGGGTCAGGACAGGAGGAAGTCCCGTCTACACAACCAAGTACACTGCAGTGCGCAGAGCAGTGACCCACTGGCACGAGCCTGGTTTATCGACTTACATGACAGACACAGTACCAAATCCAACATTAGTTCTCTTAGGATGAGAAAGCCTTCCCCACCCCGTGTGTTTGCTGTGGGTAGGTATATCACGCTGCACCTATTCACAGAGAGTAACGAACACTCCTTTATGCAGTCCAGGGACAGACCCACAGCCACACAAGCCTAGGGGGGGTCTCTGCAACACAGAATTCCACTACCTCCCTCTCTGCCAGGAAAATGATTGTAACCAATGGCTTGTTAGAGATGTGCTTTGTTATAGCAAGTCCTCCACTCCCAGAAGTACGGATATTGAGAAAATCCTTACAAGTAAACATCCCGTATAAGGCCACATGCTTTTCTGTTTAAAGAGTAGCAAACATCTGGGTCGTGTTGCGTTCTAACGATAAAAACACTGAACCTAAACCAAGCTGACAACTGAGTCTGGAGTGGATCCCGCTGCGCCAGCCGCGAGCCCTCCGCAGTGCAGAGCGGGGTCTGTGGCCCAACCGGGAGAGAAAGCCAGGGGAACGGCTGGGAAGGGGCGGTCGCTTTTATCTAATGGATCGGTTGGAACAAGTACAGCCAGGGCTGACAGGGCTGCAGCCCCTGCACTGGCTGCACCTCAGCGTTCCCTCAGGGTCTGGGGGAACTCGGAAAAGCAAACTTTGCTGGTTTAACCTGTTAGGAGCAGCACAGAAGGGGACCGGGGGGGAGCGGCCACGGCAGGGGGACGGAGGGGAGCAGGCACAGAGGGGACGGGGCTCGCGGTGCTCTTGGCCCCCGCCCTCCCGGCCCCGCGGCGCCCACGTGCCCGCCCGCCGCCGCCCCCTCCTTACACGGTGATGTGCCCAGCACCCCGTACCGCTACGGGATCGGGCGCGTCGCGGGGCCGGGGCAGCTCCTGGCTCCGTACCACCGACTCGGACTCCTCCTCCTCTTCCTCATCTTCTTCCTCCTCCAGCTCGTAGATTGTGTCGAAGTCCGCCATGTTCGGCAGCAGCACGCTCATCCCGACCCGCCCCCCCCCGCACCGCGCAGCCGCACCCCACAGCGGGGAGGGGGGGCGAGGGACGGCCGGCGGAGAAGGCGGGGGGGGAGGGGGGGGAAGGAGCCTGCGCATGCGCATCGCGTGGAACCGGGGGCGATGAGCACTGCGCATGCGAATTGCGCACCGAAGGGGGGGCAGCTGCGCGCGAGGAACGGGCGGAGGAAGAGGAGGAACGGGCGGAGGAAGAGGAGCAGCGCGCGCATGCGCGGCGCGCGCCGAAGTCGGAACGCATCCGCGCGCAAGGAAGCCGGGGGGAGTGGTTTAGAAGAGAAAGTGAGCGCGGAGCGGCGCGCATGCGCACCCTGTGCTGGCGGGGGCACAGCCTCGCGCACAGAACAGGGGGAGGGAGAGGAGTCGCGCGCATGCGCACTGAGTGCTGGTGACAGCACAGCTACGGTCGCGGAGGAAAGGAGCAGTGCGCATGCGCGCCGGTGGGGGGTTGCCACCGCGCGCGAGGGGGGGAGGAGGAGTAGCGTGCATGCGCACTGTGTGCTGGTGCGGGGCACAGGCACGTGCGAGGCGCTGGGGGAGGGGACACAAGGGCTGCGACGGGAGACTGGTGGCGAAAATGCCCGCAGATCAACTCTGTGAGAGTCGTTTGAGAGCTTTAGAAAGCAAACATCTTTCATCAGGGCTGGGCAGCACGAGGGAGCGCCCCCCATTAATGCTGTGCAGCCAGGAGCTGGTCAGGGTGGATTTCCTGCTCGCGTGCATGTGTATAAGGGCCCCCAGCATTCTTGTGCACATTCTTTACTTTCTGAGGTCTGATTTAATGTGATTCTGAGCTTCACAAGAGTCAAATATCTTGGTAATTCAGAGCTGGCTCCCGCTCTGCCTGACCTTGCGTTTGAGATGGGGAGAAACTCCAGACGGGATCACAGGAGACACATCCAGCACAGACCACAGTGGACAAAAGACGTGATCATCTCCAAAGAATGAGTGGAAAAACACTGCCTGAAAGAAAACTTGCTCTCAAAGAAACCATGCTCTCAGAGGGTCATTCTGTCTACTTAGATGGAACTTAACTCTAGCTTAAATAATATTCCTCTTTTTGTAATGGTAACTCCGTCTTGGATCAGTACTGAGGGAGGCATGAGGGTCCCAAGGGGGCATCTCATCATTGTCATAGGACAGAATGGTGCAGCCAGCCGGAACAGGGAAGGGATGGTCCCCCTGGACTCCTCGCTGGTGAGGCCACACCTTGAATTCTGGGTTCAGTTTTGGACCCCTCACTCCAGGAAAGACCTTGAGGAGCTGGAGTGAGCCCGGAGAAGGGAACGGAGCTGGGGAAGGGTCTGGAGCCCAGGGGTTCTGGGAGAGGCTGAGGGCCCTGGGGCTGTTCAGCCTGGAGAAGAGGAGTCTGAGGGGAGATCTCATCAGCTCTCCGCAGCTCCTGGAAAGATGGATGTTTGAGGCGGGTGCTGGTCTCTTCTCCCAGGGAACAAGCAGTAGAACAAGAGGAAATGGCCTCAAGCTGTGTCAGGGGAGGTTTAGCTTCAGTATTGGGAGCGATTTCTTCACTAAAAGGGTTGTCAAGCACTGAAAGAAGCTGCCCAGGGAGGTGGCTGAGTCACTGTCCCTGGAGGGATTTAAAAGATGAGTGCTCAGGAATGCAGTTTAAAAGTGTGCAGGTATGGGTGTATGAGTAGAGGAGCTTTTTCTGAAGCTTTGGGATGATTGTTTGAAGCTTTGGGATGATTGTCTGTGGTTTGTTGATTGGTGTGGTAATTGAGTTCGGTGGAGGGAACTCAGTTATGGTGGTGAAGGAGGAGAATCCATACAGGAGGAGTACCAAAACTGAGGAAGAAAATTCTGTCAGAGCAGTTGAGAGCAGATGAATCTCCACACACAGAGGTATAAATCTTTTTTGAGGTAGGCTTAAGCACTTCACCACCCACCGGAAGTGGAAAGTAAGCCAAAAAAGCATTGGCGTTGGTAATTGTGGTATAGGAACCAGAAAATTTTGAGTGGGTTTGTGGGTTGTGTGGGTTTCTTTAATGTTAGCGTAGCTGCTGTGAAGTGATGTTTTGGGTCTGGTAGGTGGCCAAATCTGAATTCGTGACCTATGGCTGCTGTGAGAGAGGCAGCTCAGCTCCTCCTGAAAGAGGAAGACTGGTTCTCCATCCCTGTCTGCTGTTTTTAGGAAAAGACTTCTCTCACAAATTATCTTTGTGATAATTTTCAGTTTTTGTGATAATTTTTCAGATAAAATTTCAGTTTTTCAGGACTTTCTAGGCTGCAGCAAAATGGAGTTGACTTGATTGTGAAAATCTTTGCTGCTTCTGAAAGCAAAGTTATGTGATCTACAGTTTTATCAGCACCGCACAGTCTTACTTCACCTGTTATACAGCTTAGGAGGAGTTGCAGGTAAATCATGCTGTAAGGACTTGAGAAAAAAATCATAACTAAGGGACCATATTTGTTAGAAAATGAAACTTAAATACATGCTCTGTCTTCTCCCTATTTTGTTGAAATGATTTTTACTTGTTTAGTGATGAATATTGTCAATGAATTCCAGAGGAAGTAAGTCCGGGACAGAATATATGTCACTGCCATTGACCATATATTAAAAAGATGTCCTGTTTAAAATCATCGATTAAGTGAAAATTATCCTATAATTGAGGATCTAATGTTTTTCCACTCGTCTTCATCTGTGTATTCATGATTAGCATTCATAGCACTTGGGAAAGAAAGTCTTGAAACCACTACAATAATGTTATATCTGAGATTACTCATAAGGTACTGGCCTTTGCTTTGCTCTCAGTTTGATTTGGGGTATTTGGTTTAACTGATGTTAAAGTAAGAATGACAGATCTTGTAATCTGACCTGAGAACACTTCAGGAAATGGTAGGTCTGGTGCAGTTTGTTGACATTACAGGCCTTAATATTAGGTGTGATGGTCTTAGTTCTTGGCAGCTTTGGTGAGCTGTCTGTGAGAAAAGTAATTCTATTTAAAATATAACTGCAGGGGAGGTAACCTGCTGTCCTTTTGGACAGCATTTCCTACTAGAAAGAGCTGGACTCAAGCCCTTGGGTTCAAGGTTGCATACTGTTGCTGAGCAGAGGTCAGTCAGCTCTGGTACTATTTCAGAGCCATCTGTGGAACATGTTGTAAGTTTATTATGGAAGCATTTTCTAGCACCGTCCCTACAGAATGCTGAATAAAACAGTGAAAGCTTAATTGCTTTGTCTTCTTCACAGTGCTCCAACACTTATTTATTTTAAAGCTTTGTTTGGCCACTGATTTTTATGAACCTTGCAGTAATATTTCTGTTCCTTAGAATGTTTTAAGCTGACAAGTGAAGAGTTTTCACAGTGCTTCCCTACTCAAAGGAATAGTTTGAATAGAGAGCCGCAGGTTGGGTTTCTAACTCTTACCAAGGCAGATATGAAATGCATTGTCTTAAATAATTAGATAAAGGCATGTTTATAAAGATACATGATATGGGTTTCTGTGTTTAACTAACTATCAGTTTCTGTACTTCTTGATTATCATTATTATTTTATGTGGACTGTGGCCTTGCAATAATCCCATTAATAGAATTGTGAGTTTGTCAGTAGCAAAGATTTCTTCACCACTTGTAACAGCCTCTCTGTAACCTTAGGAATTGAGAGGTCCTGTCCCTGTCTGCTAGAGTATGTGTGATTTTGTATGGGTGTGCTTTTATAAGACTAAAAATACACTGGTGGCAAATTGCATTGATATTTGGGTTTCAGAATATTTCTCTATAAAAATGTCTCCCTGCTGAAACTCAGCCACTCTGAGATGAGAGATGTCTGGTGGCTTAATGACCAGTTAAATGATAAAAGATAGTGAGAACGACAGTCCTAATACCAGGGAAAGATTACTAATGAAGTGCAGCAGCCATAAGTGCTGTTCAACTTAATTATAAATTATTTGGAATCAGGGGGTGACAGAGGTTGCCACTGAGATCTGTCTGTTGGCAAAACTGGCTCTGTATGCACAGTGCCAGTGAGAGAGTTAACCTGATTTCAGCCTCGTCTGACAGTTGATGCCTATTGCTCTGCATAACACTTTGATCCGTGAAGGAGAAAGGCAAACCATGGGAGCAGACTGTTACAGGTGGCTAACGTGCATGCTTATGTGAATAAACGAGAGCAAAAGGGGCACCCTGTGAGGGCTGTAGTCTGGGATTTCGTGTGGTCACAACACTGTAACACTGTGCCCTACCAGCATGGTCCAGCTTTCACTGGGAGAAGTGCTTCTGCACTGACGTGGCAATGTGAGTCAAGCCTTTCTGAAGAAGCCTCGTGCTAGGTTTCTTTAGAGCGCTTAGGACCCCTTTCCATGCGCTAAAGCCAAGCCCGCTTGCTGTTCCTTGCATGGACTCCTTTTTGTTCAAACAAAAAAAATGTTGAAAACTTTAGAAGGATGAAGCAAAATGAGAGGCAGGCAGCGTGTTTACTATGAAGTGACCTGAAGAAACCATGTACTTGTTGGCAATTATTCATGGCTTCGCCATTAGATCTGACAATGATGAGATGCTGGTAATGGGGAAGGGTGTGGTGACAGTGAGGATCCAGCAGCAGTGAAACGCGTGCTTAGTTTAAAGGTCTGCATTTTAATGCAGCTTGTGTTCTAATTTAATAAAGCAGCTGATGTTATAGACATTTAAATGGACACTGTGACAGAAGTGAGCGTTTGGTGGAATTAAGGCATGAATTCTCTTAGGTGCTCAACAGGTAGTAAAATAATATCCTAAACTGATGTGTAAAACGGGCAGGTGTAGAGTTTTGGCATAATATACTGCATGACCTCTTTATAATGAGTGTTTGAGGTATTAGCAAACCAGGAAAGGAAGTCTCTTTAATTAAAAAAGATACTTTGCTGTACTGGCTTCATATCTAAGTCTTATGCTTTTTAATTAATAGGCTAAAGTCACAGTTCAGCCGAAGTTACAGTAGACTTTATTTTTTTTATTTCTGGTGAGCTCTCCTAGCAGGAGGAATGATTATCTGGAATGAAAAGAGATCATTTTAGAAAATTACCTTTGCAGCCCCGGTCTTTATTTTAAGGATGCCTGCTTGGTATAGAGTTTCAGATGTAAATACTACAGGGAATTCTTTCAATATGATTTATCAAACTTTAAGGCTTCCCAGGAAAAAATAGTTAGATGCTTAATTTTATTTTTTTTAGGATGCCATTTAGTAGATGAAGCTATTAAGTCATAAAACCTGAATATTTTATTGAGAGGTGATGGTCTTGGCAATGTTTATCCACCCAAATCACTTCCTTTCTTGGAATAAAAAGTGCTCTTGTATAGAGCATGAAACATGAGAAGTGAATGCAAGAGAACAGGAGTTAAAACAAAGCACAGCACTAAATCAAAGCACTTTTGAGAGACCATGGAAAATTATTTCCATTGATGTGAAATCATTGTGTGATGTAAAAAGTGCAGTTTTCATCAAAACTGTTTGTACCTACATGACACACGAGCAGCTCTGGAGAACTTGCCTCAGGCAAGTTAATCAGGATTAACTTCACACAGGAGCAAGTTAAGCTTTGGTGATGTCAGAACATCTGTGTTTATGCTTCATAGTGTTTTGGTGAACAACCACTTGCTTTCAGTGCTGCTTTCAAGCCTGTTTCAGTGAGGCTTTGTGTTTTCTGGGCTGCCCTGGATGCGGTAAGCTGCTGGTGACTCACATTGCCTTCCAAACTGATTTTTGCACTTTGTCTTCTTCCAAGAGAGGAAGGTGCAGCAAGGGGTCCTATCTGAGTGCATTTAAAGAGTTTGCCATGGCAGTAGGCAGTCACTCTGTAGCAGAACACATGAAAACAGAGCTTGAAAACGGTCTGCAAGTTGGATGTAGAAGCGGCAATGTAGCTGTGCCCCCTCATCCTGCTGTGGCATGCGGGGCAGGACGGGACTGAACACCAAGTTGTGTGCTGTGTGGAATGTAGATGGTGAACCAGATGTCAAGAAGGCAGAGGTCACTAACACATGGGTTCATGCCCATAAGCCAGAGAGGCTGTTTTGTTTTGCTGGGGGCTGGAACCTGGAAGAGCCGAGATGCATACTGTACGATTGTGTCACATTGTCATGCAGCCTTCCACCCCCCAGAGCCTGCTCACGTCTTGCTACTCTGTGAGTGCAAGGCCTTGCTCTTTCTTTCAGTACAGAGTCACTACCAAAGCCTGCCTAGGGGCAGTTGTGCATTTCTCTGTCAAGAACGCTTCTATCTAGGTAGATTTAAGTGCTGAATTATTTTCTTCTGTCTTTCCATTTTTACTTGCATACCCAGTTTTAAAAATGTATTCTTCCACATCCAACTGTTTCTCACTCTGCCAGTGCATGGTGTATATAAGCCTTACTGCAAACAATGACTTTGCCAGGTTGCTCTTTTACTTCAGATCTAGGCTGGGTTTAATCCTGGAACGTAGTGGTGCATGCTTAACTGTTGAGCTTTTTAACATGGAAATGTTTACCAGTATCTGAGCTCAGGATAGTTCTTGTTACATACTGAATTTTGAGACAAAGGAAATGACTGCAAGTATTGTTTCTATGATGTTTATCATTGAAAACCTCAAATATTTTTCCAGTAATACTTTTAAACAGCTTTTAAACAACATGATATTTCATAGCATAAGTTGAATTTCTTTTGTTTTATCGATTTTGAGCCTTGTTACAGGAGGGATATTCCATGACTTCCACTAATGCAATTGAGTGACCTGTGCCTCTGAATTGATAAAGTAATACTCATGCTGATGAACCAGCTCTGCAGTGCTAGAAAGCTCTGCCCAGAGAGCCATGGAAATGTTTTTTAGCCATTTTTTAATTCTAAAATACTGCTGAGTTATGATTTTCCCACTAATACGCATCCATTTCCCAAGTCAAGAAATTAATCTGATTGAAGTTATTCCATGAAAAGCAGATAAAGGGTTAGTTAGGAGAAACCTTAAGAATCTGGACCGTTCCATTTAACAGCACCTGAAGCACAATGAAATTTGGGCAGCCTCTGTGGCTGCGTCACTCGGACTGGAATTGTGACAAACACTGAAAATTCAACTGTTGTGAGGTCAGTGTTTAAATTTGTTTTCGGCTGTCTCAAACTCGCTGTGTTCTTATTGCCCCTCACTTCAGCCGTGCAGCGAGCGAGGGAAGGTGCATTTGTGCTGCCTGGGCAGCCCTATTAGGTGCTGGGGCGTTTGGTGCTCAGAGCTACAGCTGTTGGGTGGCTGTGTGCTGAATGCATTGTGTTACAATCGTGCACGGTCTTGCTCATGTCTTGAGGCAGAATTGCACCTCATTCAGAGAAAGTTGCACTGGCTGCCTGAAAACTGGTGTTGCTGACGGGTTTCAGAGAGAAGCCCTGCAACCTGTAGGAAACAGCTATGTGAGATGTTGAGGTGTTTACTGGCATATCTCATCTTTTCTCGAGGTATGCATAGACAGTGTTCCGAGTTGTCACTGATCTTAACGTTTCATATTTTATTTGCTTTGCTTTTGGTACCTGGGGCAGTGGAAAGAGTATCAGGCTCTAGGGAGTTTCAGTTAATGGATCAAAATATTAAGCTGATAAGATTTGATGGGCGTTTCAAACACTTTTAACCTAAATTGCACACGAGCAGTAGCTAACGATGGGTTTCAGATCAGTGATTACAACTTAGCCATCTCACGTTCAGCCCTCTGTTGAGCCATTCACCTGTGACAGTGTTTTTCATTCTCAGACTATGAAACCACTACTCAAACAGCACGGTACCATGTGCTGCAGATCATTCCGGTAGGGTCATTAGTGTTTAGCGCATCAGTGGAATAATAAGAACTGTTCCTTCAAAGCAAATAATATTTTCTTTTAAGAATAATGTTAATCACACATTTTAAGATACTTTGAGAAGTACCTGAGATTTTTTGAAATAAGTCCCAAAATATTAGCATTTCCTGCCAATTTTCTCTTTGGGAAGTGAAACCATAACTTTGCACTGGGAACTGTGACTGATCCTGTTTAACACTGTGGAATTTGCTACAAGAAAAAGATCTTGGTAGTTTCTGTGGGTTTGGTTGTTGCACTTAGAAGAATTGTTTTTGCCATTCTGGGTATATCTATTGTCTTGCTCCATTCTTTTGCTTAGAAATAGAAATGTATGACTCATTAGGCAAATTTGGACATGTTCTTTTCTTGAAGTAAAGCAAGTCAAGAGTGATGCAAGAGGTTTAATGAAAGCGTTTTTGTGATACAGATGTTTTGTAATGTCTAAGTTTTTTTGGCTTTGTGCAGGGGTTTGCAACTCTCTGCTGCTTACTCTGAAAGTGCCTAATGTAGATCAGTTTTCAATAGTAATCTTAGTTTCCAGAGGCTGTCAGTCCAGTTTTTTACTTGACCTGTATTACCACTACAAGCAGCCCATTAAGTGGTTAAGTTCTGCTCTCTTCTCTGTAAATCAGGTTTTTAAAAATATCTTACAATAAGGTCCTTTTCGATTTCTTGTCTAAACTATCTGTCATTACTGTAACTACAGACAATTCTGTAGTTTTCTTTATGTTCTCCCACAGATCAATATTCAGGAGTTATTTAATGAAGCCAGCTCACAGTGCTGCTATTTGAGGCTCAGCATGACCAGTTTGTGGTGAAGTGTTCCTTCTTGATTAAGTATTTATAGGTAGTGGGACTGAGAAGGGCTATTGCTCCCGAAGCATTGGCATCTCTACAGTATTTTCATAAGAATAAAGATGGTTCTGACAAATGTCAGAAGGGATTTGCTGGCTGCTGGAATGAGACAGTTGTGTGATGCAGAATTTTCTTTTGATATCAGCATGGTGTTAAAGTAGCTCACTACTTTGCAAACTTGAAATACAAATCAAACAGCTGTGATGGCTTTGTATTTACATAAAGTTAAAAAGATGGGAAACTGAGAGAGCTTGGGGAAAATACTCACTGGGTGAGAGGGATTGTGTTTGATTTATTATTATTTTAATTGCCTAATGGTGCTAAGGGAGAGTCTAATTGCAGTCCCTGGAGAAGTTTTCAAAGGAGGAAAGATAAATATTAGAAAATATTATTTGTAGCCTTTAGTGTTTCTTCTCACTCACATAAATACAAAAATTAAATGCAGGGGCTGGATCACATCTTCTGAAGCTCTTCCTTGACGTATGCAATGCAGAAGAGCCGAACACAGCTGCCTGGAAAATAATAGCGATGTAGGGACTTTTTAATGGTTGCGTTGCCTCCACCCAACTACATATCCTGATCCCCGTGTTCTGTTGCTGCTCTTGGCAGAACGTGAACATAGGATGAACTCTTGTCAGGCTGTTGTGTAGTCTTTACTGGGATGTTAAACTATGCCAGCATGGAGTTCCTAATTGTAATTTGATTTGGGATGATGTTTTTTAGCAAAAGAAATGGCATAGGCTACAGTCAGAGACAATGTCCAAACCCTGTCAGAGGCAGAGTAAGAGTTTCCTTCTTCCAACTACTTGCCATTTCCCCTCTCTGCAGCTTTCTAGCCTCTGGTCCTCGTAATATGGCTACATATTTAATCACTCTGGAATTAAGTTTACTAAAAATGATCCAGGTTAGTCTAAAAGAATTAATGATGTGGTTGGGTTTTTTTTTCCCTTAGGTTATTTTGAGAAGCAGCTGTGGCACCAAACTTGGATTTCAATGGACGTTATGATCTAGACGGGGGGTCATTATACACGGTACAAGGTAGGGGAATGACTTCTTATTTGACTTAGCTATTGCAGAGAAAATCATGTAATTTTTAGGCTTAGAGATAGTTATCTTGTGTATGAAAGAGACTGTCTCCCACACATACCAATTAATGTATGCTTTGAATAAATTTAAAATAGACCTGATGGAAAAAATTCAGGGTGAAGAAAAGTAAAACAGTTTTTATTGACAAGACTGATTTTAAACATTTCATAGAAGGGTGCTTTGTATCCCATTCTAACTCCCCTTTGATATCTGAAATAGCCCTATTTAAAATATTTCCTGTGTGAGCAGTGGTTGTTCTGAGGTGCAGTCCGTGGCTCTGCTGCCCAGTGGGTCAGAACAGCGTGGGGTTTCTTGATGGCCTGGCAGTTTGAAGAGGTAGGCTGCAGCGTGGTTAGGGACTGAGAGGTGGTGATTTTGAACATGTTGACTGTGAACCTTGTAAATAACTGTGTAAGTTGTTTATTTCAAGTTTGAAATAAAGTAGAAGGAAAGAAATTCTACGTGAAGCCATGCATTTCTAGTACACAAGTACAATGGATGACATGTATTTTTATAGCTCTCTACTTGCTATTCATCCTTGCTAGTTTGAATACTGATCATGCATTAAAAAATCTAGAAACTAGGAAAAACATTTTCTCTTGCTTTGTATTCCTCTGTTGCTGAGTCTTCACAAAAGCTGTTTCCTGCTCTTCTGTAGAGGTTGGCCTGCTAAAAGGTAGGCCTTTTGGTGATGTGAGATTTGGGGAGCAAGGGAAAGATCCTCCACCCTTTTTTCTTGTACATTTGAAGTACTACAGCTTCTTTCTTCATGAGCTTCCTGGGAAGTCATTTTATCTTCTACATCCTTCCTGTATAAAAGGACAGCATGGGTAGAGGGGCTGGTGGAACTGGGAAAACCTCCTCTCCCTGATCTATTCTAGAGCAAATGCATGGAATTCTTTGAATGAAAAGCAGAGAAGAGCAGCATGGATGTGTGTGGCTGCCTGCTAGCATGTATTCAGATATACATAGAAAGAGAAGTGGGTCTGTTTCTGTGCAGGTTCCGTAACATGCTCTGCCTTCTGAACTATCTTGCAATCATAGGACACCGCACTGTCAGTAGACAGTTTTAGAAGATCTGGAATTAAAGCCTTGCAGATGTAGCCTCAATTTATTATAGGGCTGATTCTTATAAATATTTCACACGCAAAATTTTCTGTTTTGCAGTTTGTTTACATTAAGATACGCCTACTTATTTTAACCATATGAACAAGAATTATTAGTGATGTACTGACTGGAGAACCACCCACTCAATTCTTGCAATCAGTAAGGTCTTACCCAGTGCTACAGAGTTTCCTCCTGGTTTATCTGAGACATTTCTGTCTGCAATGTTATAATTTAGCAGTTTTTTTTGAAGAGTGTTATTCTTGTAACTCCTAACAGAATTACTTTCATGGGGTTACTCTAACAGTTGTTTTTATGTAATTGGAAAACAGTGAGGCACATCTCAGATCTAAGTTATCTAATTAATGGAATCCAGATGAGAAGTGCTTTGATAAGTTCTGCCCGTGTTGCTCAGCGCATTGTCAATGCTCACTGACATTCAGACCAGCAGAATTCGATCAGTGGCTCCTGAGACCACGAATTTGATGTTGAGATACGATGCATGACTTTTCATATACCAGATATGTTTTCTATTTGTTTTCTTCTGTTTTCCCTTTCTATTACCTTTCCTTCTGATGGAATTTTCGGTAATATAAAATCTTTCAAATAGAGCACTTACTTGTATGCTGCCTAGAAGTTTCTGATATGGCATTTCAATGAATTGCACTGCTGAAGGGTTTGGGCTTTTTTTGGTGCTTCGGGTTTTCTTTCTGCTGTTTCAAGACTCATCAGCTGTCTTCTACACACCACTGCTACCTTTGCACCAGCCAACAGGGACCAAGGACTACAGCTCACCACACCGCAAGCGTGTTTATCCCTAACCTGTGCTTGTTCAGGAGTACGGAATGGTGTGAATGATCCTTATGTCACGTGCTTGCTGTGACTTTGTGAGTGGTAAGCTGCTTTGTAATAGCTGCAAAATACAGCCTCAGCTGTTTTGGGATATTTCTTGCCTTTTGCTCAAAGTAAGTGTCATGTATATAAAATCAGTGGCCCAAACCTCACTTAGAGGTTTAGAGACATTAAACAAATTCATTATTTGCATTTGGGTAGTTTGCTGATGGTAACAATTGTGTTTCCATTACATTTGTGCTCATATTTGGAGCAAGAATATGTGCATTTGTTGGAGCCTGAAGTAATAACTTCTGTCTCGCAAACACTGTGGCAGTTACTGATGTGTGTGAGCAATTGCTGCATTTCCTACCACTGAACAGCTCTTGGTGTGATATCATAGGCCTGTAACTATCACTTAGGAGACTGGCATGCTGTAATGCAACCGCACAGGGCAGAGAAGATTTGTTTTAAATAATACAATATGTTGGTATAGCAACATAGTTATGTTTCTTGTGTTTAATTGCTTTCAATGTTTTTGTTGTTTCAAAAAGTAGCATTCTTTTCGGTACACTTCAGTGAATATTTATTAAATCTACAGTTTAATTATATAAAATGTAACAAACCAAATACACCCATCATCTTATATTTTATGCAGTAGTACTCTATTTTATAATCTGTTCACTTAGTTTTCTGGGTACATATATGATCAGACTAGAACTACATTTACTTGAATCTGCAGTTGCATCACTCTTTGTGTCAGTGTTTGAAACAAATTACCTCCTGCTCAAAGATTTTGAGTGATGAATCTTAGCAGCACAAGTTCCCTGAGATTTCTGCACTAAGTATTTTGATACCAGTCCCAGATACTGTGTTAGAAATCAGCGCTCTGAAGACATTAATGAGAATGGTCCTTTGTAAATCTGAGTTTCTGAGGATGGGGGGGGCAGTGGAAATCCATTCTTGCTCTTTGTTTTCCATTTTTCCCTCCTGTTCATTCTGAAACGATGACCTAATGAATGTCACTAGGCTGTAATCCATTTAGTCCATGTGGTGCTGGGAACAGAGAACCTGATATTTCATTTGGGCTGAGTGAACCGGAGTCACTCTGAGCTGAGCCCCCACTACCATCAAACTGAGATATTTTCTTCTTGATCATTTTTCTTTCTTTGGCTCGGCGATTCTGGAACCAGATTTTCACCTGTGGTGTTACAAATGGTATCTGATTAATTCAAAGTAATGGCCAACTTCTTACGGTACTAGTAGCAATGAAAATGCAGATATGTTAAAAAGAAAAATACCACCCCGTCAAAAAAACACCCCCACAAAATCCTGTAAAATCCCAAAGCAAAAAAAAAAACCCACAAACCAAAACACTGGATTTGTGCAGTTAAAGATTTTCAGTTGCTCTATAGTCATTTTCTGCATCATCATTGGCAGAAAATTACTTTCTTTTCTTAGACCTGGTGTAAAGTGAACCTGCTGTGTTATCTATAGGGACATAGTAATCGACTTACTCCTGTGGGCTCAGGGTCTGCCTAGTTTGCATCTAAGTTCTGACAGTGGCGTGTTGTACTTTGGGATGATGCAACTACGGAATAATTGTCAAGATGTCTGTGTCATCTGTGTTACAGATTAATTCAAGATCAAGTAGTGAAGGTTCTTTTTCTTCATTTATATTGAGAGTTATTTTTGTGTGCACATATATTACTATGTATTTTACAAGTTTGGAATGTCTTTGTTGCTGGGCTCTGTTTATATGTATGTGTTTTACAGCTATATGTGTGCTGTGTCCTGCATATAAATAGAGGCATTGGCATTACCTAATGACAGTGAATTTCCCAGGCTAATTGTGCAAATGTAAAGACTCCTATCTGTTTGAAATCTACTTTTCATTTAAGTATCTATATTTTCTTTCTTTATGTGAAAGTGTGAATGAGTAGGAAACCCCATTTCTGTTTTCTTTATCATTAATTTCTTTTTCTTTCTTTATAGTTCTTGTTATATCCTTTAATGTGTGTTGAATACAGGTGATCTAGAAAGTTGTACATTGCTTTGTATTAAAAATCTCATTCTTATTTTCTAAATAGTTTTTGGGTTTTTTTTTAATTACCTTCCTGATCATGACAGTGAGAAGCATTTAGCTTTGCTTGCTGTGAGTCCTGTAGAAATGCAGCTAGATTGCCTGGTTTGTCTACATTTTACCTGACAGAAATTTTCTGGTCAAACATGGGGTGGCTTAAAGAGCAGCAGCTGTTTGAAAGGAGGCAATAGGTCTTATGCAGCATCATGGGTTACTCCAGGCATGGCAGTGTTCTAAACCAGCAAGCCTGTGTCATGTTAAGGTGGAGGTTTTGAATCTCTCCTAACTGCAGTTCTCTGAACATTTTCCAGTGCAACTACATCCTGATGTATAACAACATTTAGTCCATCACTGATGGACTTGTAGTTACTTTCTAGGGCCACTTAGAGTCTGCAGAGTGTACTGTGTGCATTGTTCGGGTCTGGGATTGAATGTCGCTGCACTACAGTATGTTTTTAAGTCCAGTGCTTGATCCCTAAATACTGTTGCTTGTCTATGCATCCTTACAATTCCAGCCTCAATCGGTCCTGCTCTATTCCGTGTTCTTGCACAGACCGAATGCAGAAGCAGAGGCCACTGAAAGAGCAGAATTTTTTAGAGACGGGAATGTGCGTGTTCAGAAGGAACAGAGGTTTGTGAAATTCTAAAAAGAAAGGTCTCCTGTTTAAGTGTACCTGTGGGTAAAAAGTCTGATTGCTAAGGTGTGAGATGCTTTATTTAGTATCACCAAATCTTCCCTTATCCTCCAGCTGCACCAGAACCACTGGAATTCTGTTGCACAAGAAGGGCTGGATTCAACAATGACTGTATTTGCAGACTGCAGAGCTGTGCTTTGTAAGTGTGCTCTCCAGCACGGTGATTTTAGGAAATTCTTTATCCTGCATTTCCCTAGTCTTTATGAACACAGCTCGGATACCTGGGCCCTGCGCAGGAGATTGTCTTTATTCAGGACAGTGTGTATGTGTATGTGCACATACTTAATAGGTATGAACACAAAGTTGCTTTCCCAAAAAGCAATGGATCTAAGGATGCCCTTGTAAATAGCCTGAGTGGATAGTCTTAGTAGTCTTGGCTATACAGGAAAACAGGCATAAGAATTTGTCATCAAATTTTACAGCCTAAAGTATTCAATATATAGTAGGTGTGAACCCCCTATAGGTGAAGTACCTGTGAACATAATAGCAGAAAGGAGTCCTGGCTTGACAATGAAAGGCTGTAAAAACTCCTTAGAATGTGCTGAAATCTGACTGACTGAGGGAGAGTGTGGCCTGTGGACATAACAAAAATACACAGATATCTTGACTGATTGCTTTTTGAATGCTGAGTTTTCATCTTCTCTGCTTACAGCTGATATGTATCCAATGCTTCAGAATTTTCTGGGCCCCAGTTTGTGTGATTTCAAGAAGAAATAAAATGGAGAATGTCCTAACTATTGAGAACGTGGCTGAGATAATGTTAAACTGGACTGTTTGAATTCTAGCTGTCTAGCAAGCAGTTAAGCATGTGAGAATAAGTACTTCTAGTATAAATGAACTCCTAATGTTTAGTTACCCATAAGTGGAGGTTTCTGTCAAATTACCCTATTTATTAATTTGTATTTGCGCAGTGTATTCTCTGTGTGCCAAATATACTCACAAACTTTATCACAGTTGCCTTCGCACTACTTTTGGACACAGAACGTGAGTGCTGCTCATGTCCTCTGGCAGTAACAGTGTCTGGTGCGTGGGCGCGTACGTATGTTGGAGTCTCTGTGTACCTGTCTTTCAGAGAGTCCCAGGTTTGCTGCCAGTTCTGACTTCCTCCTGATTGTAATGTATCTGTTGCAGTGAAATTCCTTCTCTAATTCTAGTCTCTGATGATCTGTGTAAACCACTCGGTACTTCTCTTTTGTTCTTGTTTTGCCTGTTAAAGAAAGAAATGTTATTAATATGTTGAATTATATTTTCTACAACATCTTTCTTTCAAACGTGCAAACCTTTCACAAACATTCATTAAACTACCGGGTGCTTGCCTGGGATTGTTTTCTAAGTGAGAGAGAAGGAATATGAGGTGCAGAGTGAAGGAGTCAATGAGTATGGGTTATCATAACTGTCTTTCACTCTCTATCTCCCTTTCTCTGTAAACATACATTCAAATGTAAAGCTCTTAAGTGAAAAACACCCCGAAGCATCTTAAATAATTCATAGAAGTACCTAATTGGTGCTATATTTGATCTCAGAGGGGTTTCATTTCAGTGCTCACTGAAGTGACTTCCATGTATATGCAGGCAGAAATACACGGAATTTCAGGACTGAAGCTCGCTTGCAGTTTGTTTTTTTGTACCATGTCCTAATTCTTTGAGTTTTGAAGTATCACCTCTTAACACAAAGAAATGTCCTAGTAGAAATGTATTTCTTCTCTTGTGTGGCCACAGGACATGTTTGTAAGTTCAATAATAATTAGAATTCATTTTTTCAAAAAGGTCCAGTTATGCAAGCTGCTGAGTGCCCACAAAGCTGTTCTGGGGGAGCTGAGGGCACTGAGCTTCCCTCTCTGGTTGAAGGTGCTTGGCAACTTGTAAAGTGAGCCAATAAAATACTTGTAAAAGGATTTCAGTATCATCATCTCCAATATAAAGACTAAATACTCTTAGATATATTGGATGAACATACTGCTAAGGGAAACATTCCTTGATGTTTAGAAGATAGCTCTCATTTAAAGGACTTCTTAAACAATTCTTCATGTAATAATAGTACAGAAAGATGGCTTTTCAACTTATTTGTTCATTGCACTTTCAACTGCCAACGAGATGGTTTGCCTTTTTCTTCTGATCTTCACAGGTTTTTTTTTGATGTGAGTTTTCTGGAACAAACTGTAGGACAAAGACTCCTTTAAAATGGTTCCCTAAAATCCATTGAGGTGTTAAGATGAAGCACACGCCACACAAAGGATCGACAAGGAGATCTTATCAAGAACCCCTTTCACATTCAGAAACACAAGCCAATTGGTTTGGAATTTACAAGCCCTAAACAAATGTCAGACTCTTTCATCTTCGCAGAGGAAAAAAGGACAGAAATAGATGAAGGAATACTTTTTCCTGAGTTCTCTTTAATTTTGGACCAGCACTGAGGACAGTCTGTGATATTTGTATCTGGAGGCTGGAGGCAGACATAGCTTAAGATAATTTGAAATATGATTAATCAAGGACTTTTCCCCAAATCCTTTGCCACTTTGACTTCTCGTGTACAAGGTTTTCCTCCCTAAAATTGCAGGACTAAACCAATCATCAAACTAAATTTACTTTGTTTTCAAGGTACAAATTGTTGGCTTTGAAATATTTGCTCTAAGCGACAGCTGTAATGCTAACAATAGTGTAGATATTACGGTTCCTTGTAAACTGAGAGCTTAGGAGGTAATCTTTGAAAACAAGTTAAAATTCAACAGAGTTATTCTGGCTTCACTATAATCAGCAAATATAACCATGATTTCAGGGGGTGGAGAAAAGGAATAGTTTTCCCCATTCCCCTTGGCCATAAAATTCACAGAGCATTTCTTCTGAAGACAATAAAGCTGGGAGAAGGCCTCTTTATTTGCTGTGAAAATCATCACCCTTTCCGGCAATATAACTCCTGAAGAAAAGAGGGAGAAGGAAGAGACAAGAGTGCATATCAAAGCAAAGAGAAGTGTTGAAAGGGTCTGTTGCCTCAATATGACAGATAGGCCTCAAAACCTCAGACAATGTAGGCCAGTGGAAAATAATGTCACAACTAGTTTACAAAGCAAAATAAATTAGCATCAGGGCAGCGGCTGGGCCTTTTTCCATGCTTTTCTGTTTTGCTTTCTGACTTTGTTTCTGTTGTGATGTAATCTGAATTACCTGTACATCACTGCTTGTTTAAACAAAGATATAGAATTTGTTGACTATAGTTAAACCCCAAAACATCAGAGGCTGATGTTGCAAACTATGAAAATAATACCCTTTTGTTTAGTCCTCTTCTGTCTGAGAAGGGTCACTCCCTGAGGAAGTTTCATGTAAAGTTTTAAAAGATATGGAGTCTGTTTTCCAGACCCTTGTTTAGACCCTTCTTCTCAGGAAGGGTCATGCTTTGCAGGCTCACTTGCTTTCACAGAATACACATTTTACACTGTTGGCTACACAGCTTTTACAAGTGAATTGGTCTGAAGTTCTATGCTGACATAACTGGAGTCGATAGGGCATTTTGTCATTCGTTTTTAGTAAAACCAGGATACAGTCTGTTCTTTTTCTCAGTTTGATAGCCTGCCGGGAAGAGATCTTTACCAAACCCCATTTTGATGTTTGTTTTTTAAAATTTCTACTGCCTCATCTGTTTACAAGGTCTGTGTAATTGAAATAAAACAAGGTTTGTTCTGAATATGGAGTTTCGGTCTGTCAATGTCATTTCAATTCATATCTGTTGAAAGGACACATTACTTCTGTCTTCGTGGCACTTTCATTCTGAGAATTGACTTGGTCAGGAAAATTTTCATTTTACTTTTCCTGCAACTTATTTTCTTTCTATAAAATGCTAAATATGAATATTGAATTAAGATATTGTGTATATGATGTGGTCGAGATAGAGGGGAAAAAAATTGCCACCCCGTCCTCCAAGATAATTCCCCTCAGCTTTAGGGCAGTGTTTCAGGAGATATGTTTTGATTTCTGTTACTCCGTGCTGCTTAGATAGTAGATGTGAGTATGCGCCACTAGTGAAGTAAAGGATTTACGCATATTTATGTATACAAATATATTTTTAACATTTAGAGCTGTGGTTCTGAAACTTTAGAGTGGCGATAGTATTGAAGGGAGGAGCTAGTAGCTACTTTGATGGAAATAATCTTATGGCAGTGAGGCAAAAAGAGCAGGTCTGTTTAAACGAGCGGTTGTAAGTAAGTTGAGTTGAGTAAGTTCTCTTACCTGATCTTCTAGAGAAAGCATTGATCATTTGGTGTGTAGCTGTTATGCACATAATTTTAGCTTTCTCATCTGCTTGAATTTCTTTTTGGTTTTCACAACTTTTATGTGTCAGTATTAAAATTTTCCCCGTTTTTACAGTTACCATTTTTTTAAAACACCAGTGGAAAGCCCAAGCTATTTGGTGCTTCTCTTGTTTTGCAAAATACCACATTCATGCTTTACTGCCCGAAGCCCTTTTTTTAAGCTAGGTTGATGCCTTGAGCCCACTTGTGTGAAGTCCTGCACTGTTTGTAATACTTCAAAGGATCAGGCTCAAGGAATGCGGGGCCCCAGGACATGTATCTGTGACAGGCCTTCCCTCACCTGTCCAGTGAGTTCATAAAGTGTTACTGCATTTGCGTGCACTCTGTCTAAGTGCTTCTCAGTCCAGAGGTGAATTTCAGCGCATATCTGCTGTTCTTAATTGCATTTCTATTTTATGAAGTTGAGAAGCGTGTGAGAAATCTTTCAGGGACTTCTGTGTTTATGCAATAAGTGTAAAACTAGATTTTTGAGTCTGTTTTATTGTTTGAGAATGCCAACACATTTAAAATTCAGTGTCGACAAAACAGACACAGGGCTGCCTCCCTGACATTCAGTAGTCTCGGCTGAATTTGGTCTACATTCAGGTCTTGCATCACTTCTACACTTGGTAATCTCCAAGGATGTTAATGAAGTTGCTGCTGATTTACATGAGTTTACAGAAGGAGAAAACAGACTAAATCTGCCTGGCTTTGAAGGCCTTTGTTAGAGGCTGGAGGTGGAAGGACAGCATTGTGCTACTTCAGTGTTCACCTGGCATTTTATATTTAGTAACAGTGGGAAAAACATGTGTATCTGCTTTATAACTAAGAACAATTACCAGGCTAATTTTACTCCTGAATAATAACTATTTGAAAGAGGATTGTGTCTCAAGGAGCAGTGCTGATTTTCTGTGTCTTCTAAGACTCCTTTAGTTGTAATTGCTCTTCTTTCTATACAGCATTTTCTTTGATGCTCTCTAACACACACTTACTACTTTTAACCTTAACAGATTTAGCAGACCTTGCTACACCCAATTCACACCTTGGGAATATACACCGAAAGGTTCATCTGGCGTGCAGCTCGTGACAGAAACCAGGCGCCTCAATGAGCGACACTTGAAAGAAAGTAATTTTTAATTGTGTGCTTGTGGCAAGCCACAAAATTTTAGAACACCAGAAAAATATGTAAATCTGATTTGAAACTGAATGAAAAGGAAGCTTAACTCATGAGATTAGTGGTCTGCAAACAACATAGTCTGTGCTGGCCATTTGAGTGAAATTGCTTCTCTAGGATTATTTCTTCTCACCTAATAGGTCCAGGTGGAAAAGTAAAAGACACAGGGACATGAGTGGAAAGTTGTGTCATCACTACAGCTGGATCAGAGCACACAATTTTCTTTACAAATATTGAAAAGTCTGTAAAGATTTAAAAATATCAAGCTGGTTTTATGTTGCTATTTACCTTGCAGCATAAAATAATTCTTTAGTGTTTTTCCTGTAACTGTTAAATGTTGCTGCATTCATTGTGACCTTCTCAAGAGAATTATGTTTTTCATCCAAAAATCTTTACAGAATGTTAGAATAAAGATTCCTGGACTTGAGTGAGATGCAGCCATATCTGATCACAGCAGCCATTCTGCTGCAGGAACCACATCAAGTGTTTATGGGATGAAAGTGAAACTAGCGCAAAGTTAGTTAAAACTGCCTCAAACAGCAGTGGGTTAAATAAGTGTCATAAATGACCCACCAACCTGTGTGCTTCAAGTGAAGTTAATTATTTGTAAGATTAATGATAGCAGAAGATGCTTTCCCAGGTTGGAAGTTGAATCTACACTTACCAGTAGTGTTAGCTTGCACCGTTTTCCTCATCCACTCGTAAGAGCTGTGCCTTTGGCTGCTGGGAGAGATTTGCTGTGCATTAATTGTTTCTACAGGCGGCAACCCCCCAGCTCCAGCAGGATGAAGGGAGCTGTAATCAGCAGAGCTGTAGGAGACCTGGGCAGGAGGCGAGCCATTGAGCTGTGCCGCAGCCACCGTGCTGGAAGGTCCTGGGCCGTAAGCATTCCAGTCCTCCCTCTGTGGGCCGTAGTGAGATCCCCAGGCTCCTGCCGGCTGTCCATGGGCATCCAGAGTTGGCACATGATGATATCCCATGTAATCGGAATAGGCTGGAGTAGACACAAAGTTCTGCACTGGCAGGTTGCTGTTACCCCTCGCAGATCCTGGGTACATGCTGGTCTCTTTATCCAAAAGGGAGCTCACATACATGATGCTCACAGATTTTAAATACGTTGTCACAACATTTTGTTCTTCTGTATTTTCTTCCACTGCTTAAAATTAATTGTGTTTGAGTTTCTCTAATAATGTCTCTCTTCTTGGAATCTTCTACTTCATCCTCTTTTATTATCAACTGTGTTACCAGGTACTGGTGGTAATGGTTTACCAAGATCTTGTCTGACGTCAGCCTAACTGCCTGCCTCATAATTGCATTTGCATTCAAATGAAGGGCTGACCAACCCCACCTTTCTGGTGGCTCTGTTGCTTTCTCTTTCACAGAACTTTTATCTATCCTCTTAACCTTCCCTGATATTCCACAGCAGTTGCAGTACTGTCAGATGTTGCAATAGTTGCTTGTATTTGTAGCTTGGCAAATAGACCTTTTCTTAAGACAAGACAGTGGTAACTGTAATAGCAATGCTTGCCGTTCAAATGGTTCTTATCTGAAGCTTTTATTGGTTATGTGTTATCAATCAACAAGTAAATCTAATACTCGCTTAATTTCTCAGATACTCAAAAAACTCTTATTTTATTCTTATATTAAGGGACATGGTCAATTTGAATAATTGTAAGTCAGTGGCTTCAGAACACAGAGCATCTTGTAAATAGCACGTCTTCGATTGAACTGTCTCAGAACCATTCCCCTCTTTATTGGTGTTTGTAAGAGCATGGGAGATGCTCAAACAAGATATTTGTTTCCAGCATGGGAGAAGTTAAGGCACTGACTGTAGAGCATGTATTCACACTCTCCCCATGACAGTCGGTCATCTGGTGTCTATTGCAAACAGATAAATTTTAAAGAGCAGACAATAAATATTCCTAACTCAGGTGGTGCCAGAAGTACAAAATAATGGCTGTAAAAAGTAGTGAAAAGAGTCTTTGGTTTGGCCCAGTAATATTGTTGGCTTCTGTGTCAAACTGAAGAGAGCCTTTACTTGCCTGCCGGGCTGGGTGCCCTCCTCTGGAACTGTGGATGGCCGTGGTGGCAGCTTAGGTAAGTGAAACGTGCAGGGAGAAACCGCTGGGCTATCACTTTAGTGGATCCAGACTGCCATGACGCTTTCCTATTGAGTGCCAGACACGTGGGTGCTCCACAGG